>NW_027204937.1:11546212-11563712 GCF_024711535.1 Dipodomys merriami
TGGGTTCTATCCTAAACACCACAAAAACAGATCATCTCTTCATTTACTGTCCCTAAAACCACCCATTCAAGAACTGGAATGACAAAAAAAAAATGTTCCCCATGTCTCCCCATTCACAATACAGAGCAGACACAGGGTCTGTGCCAAGGTCTATATGGGGTAGATTTACTCTTCCTCCTCTTTCTATACAGTCAGTGTGAGAACACAACCTGTGATAAGCACCAGAGGCAGACAAAAAAAATTTTCACAAACAACTATTAGTCAAAATAACTTGAAAAGACAAGAAAATTCAAGTGAGGGAAAGGGGTGGGATCAGTTGTAGGCAATGTCCTTTGTAGAGAACATTTAGAAGGAGGACAACGCTAAGTCAAGCTCTGTTAATTCTGACAAGCACTGAGGAAGGAGAAAATAATGACAAGCTAAGCAGAGATGTGGTTGTGTCTTAAATTCTTGGACAAATTATTTAGCTTTCTTGTGGTATTAGCTCCATAGAAGTTACTAATAGGCCTGTTTTCAAAAAGGATGATGAGGGATGTGAATTGGTAGAAGTGAGAAGGGCTTTTAGTATTGCATGGAATGGAGATATTCTTTTTCTAGCCACTCCATCATATTCTCCTACAACGATCCTACCAGATGACTCACAGGCAGCTAGAGGTGATGGTAACTTTGGGGCACCAGTAACCATCTGTTGAGGATGATCTGCTCCACCCACCCAACTACTTTAGAAACCATTTTGCTAGGTAGCAGAGCACTTGGCCCCACATCAGGAAGGCAGGTATCAGCTGGGAGATAATGGCTCACACCTATAATCCTAGCTACAGAGGAGGCTGAAATCCTAGGATCTTGGTTCAAAGCTAAACCATAGCCAGGTGCTGGTGGCTCACACCTATAATCCTAGCTACTCAGGAGGCTGAGATGTGAGGATCGCTGTTCAAAGCCAGCCCAGGTAGGAAAGTCCATGAGACTCTTATCTCCAATTAACCACCAGAAAACTGGAAGTGGCACTGTGGTGGTAGAACACTGGCCTTTAGCAAAAAAGCTAAGAGACAGTGTGCCCATACCCTTATTTCAAGCCCAGTACTTGGAGGAGAGAGAGAGAGGGGATGGGAAGAAAGAGGGGAGAGAGAGAGAGAGAGAGAGAGAGAGAGAGAGAGAGAGAGAGAGAGAGAGAGAGAGAGAGAGAGAGAAAGAGAGAGAGAGATCCAGATCCACAGAATTCTATAAAAGAACTCATATACTCTGGGGACCATTAACTGACTCAAGTCTAGAGAATGGTCTGCTGGAAAACTTATCTCTTCAGACCCACTAGTGACCTCCTTCCTCAAGTGGATCGGGCAGAAAAAACCCATGGTGTAGGAGGGAGCTAGTAGCTGTCAGAGCAATGTGTATTAGTTATCATTCCATTACTGTAACAAAGATCTGAGATAATTAACTTAGAAAGAGAAAAAATGTATCTTGAATGACAAGATAAACCTTTGGTTTTGGCCTGTGGCCAGACAGCACATCCTGGTATGGAGTTTGTAACTGAGGGAAACTGCTCACCTTAAGGCCAGGAATTGAAAAAGAAAGAGGAAAGGGTGGAGTCCCACTATCCCCTGAATGGTATACTTGAAGATTTCCCTCTTGTCCCCATCCCACAAACTTTCCACCACCTTCCAAAAGCGTAAAGCTGAAGACCAAGCTTTTAACACATGGGTCTTCGGGAGTCATTCCAGATCCACCCTGGAGCATAACCCAATCACAAGATCTTGCAATAACTTTGCATAGAAGTGTAGGAGCAGACACTTGTTATATCATACCACTATCTTTCCAGCTTTTCTGAATAAAAAATGAACACCTCACAGATAGGGCTCAAAATACCAGTGCAAGTGATATATCTAACCCTCTCTCACAAAATGAAGTGGATCTCAAAACAGTGAAGCCAGGGAAAGAAAATTTTTTAATTAATTGTTGAACCTAAATGGTGGGTAAATAAGGGATTCATTGTACAGTTCCTTCTGTATATGGAAGGGCGGGAATAAGGGAAGAGGGAGGGATAGCAAGGGAAGAAGGGAGGGAGGAAGGAAGGAAGGAAGGAAGGAAGGAAGGAAGGAAGGAAGGAAGGAAGGAGGGAGGGAGGGAGGGAGGGAGAGAAGAAAGGAAGGAAAGGAGGGAGGGAGGGAGGGAGGGAAGGAGGGAAGGAGGAAAGGAGGGAGGGAGGGAAGGAGAGAGGGAGGGAAGGGAAGGGAAAGGAAGGGAAGGGAAGGGAAGGGAAGGGAAGGGAAGGGAAGGGAAGGGAAGGGAAGGGAAGGGAAGAAGGGAAAACACTAGTAAGAGGAAAAGGAGGAAGAGGAGGAGGAGATGACTGTGGGGGTGGGGGAGAGAAAGCAAGGAGGGCAGAGCAGGAAGGGAGTATGTTTTCAAGGACCTGAATTAGGTCTCTGGCCAGCTCCAACACATCCCAGCTATGGGCTGTGGGAAGCACTCACTACTCTCTGGGTATCTATTTCTCCTCCTTGAATTAGGAGACTTCCCTCATAGGTTTAAGCCTATAATTAATTAACAGATGTTAATTAATTGGCACATAGTAGGCATTCAAGAAATCCTGACTATACTTTATAAAATACTTGAAGCTTTCAAAATAGAGATGCTTGGGAGATTCCTCACTTTACAAAAGAATTCACCACAGGGTCCCTTTAAGCCCTCAGCCCTGTGAGTGCATTTTAAATGGGATTGAGTTTGTGGAAATCCATTTACACATGACTTTTGTAAAATGCAGCCAAGGTACTAATGAAGTTCTCCAGCAAGAGCTCCCTGGGCATGCTCTCTCAGTCTCAGATCCTGTTCAGCAGGATTCTCTGAAAAACTGGAGCCTAAAAATTCTTCTCTGAAAACCCACAAAGACCCATTGGCTGCCCTCTGGGAAGTCTTTTTCCATGCATATTTGGGAAGGGCTGTGGTGTCTCTAGCTTGGGATTCAGGCTTATTGAGGACAATAGCAATAGCAATAGGCGAGCAATATTAGCTGACGTTTATTGAGGGCTTCCTGTGTGAGAGGCACTGTGTTAATTCCCACCCATTATCCTGCACAAGGCAAGAGAAGCTACTGTCTGTCTAACTACAAGTGCTTGCAGATGAAAGACATTCTCCTAATTCCTGATGAAAAATCTCACAGGGTATTTCATCCATACCGTTCTTCACAGACAGAAACAGTGGCACAGAGTAGGCAAATCATTTATCTGAAAATCACCCAGCTAGAAAAGATGTGTTATTTAGAACAGGACTAGTTCTGAAGCTCACTCCCATTACCGACTCTCCATCCATATCTCCTCCCCACCAGCCCCAGATCCAGCCAGGGGCAGGACTACAGGGCAGAGGGTCCCCTGGGGAGGCACTGCTCCTCCCTCTCCCCCCTCCCCATTTCACTTAGCCCTCCACAAGCTGTTGTCAATTGCACTGAAGTATTTACAGCAACCAGCGAGACCGCTGACACCTCTACCCACGTGGGCTATAATTTGATGCTCAAGTTGTTAAACAGCCGCTTTCCAGCATGAGCTCTTCATACATGAGTGTTCCCTCCCCGCCCCCCAAGAGCCAGGCTGGCTGTCTCTCCACTGCTCCCAATGCATGCATACCTCTCCTGGTGGGCCCAGGCAGGCATGTGCACATATGTATACAACAAATACACCGTGACCTGTGAACACCACAGGCATGCACACACGTGCATGCACACACGTACGCGTGCACACACACACACACACACACTCATAGTTACACACCCAGTCATCATCACTAAATCATCCCAGTTCCCTGTTGAAGACACACTTGCCAATACATGATAAGGATCCCAGACTCTGACCGTCTCACCCCATTCATACACCTGTGCCATGAGACACCTCTAGGGAATGGCTAGGGAAATTTCCTTTGAGGCAGTAGTCACACATGACTGATCAACAATACTCACTCTGAATATATTTATTCCCAGGAAATATACTTTCCCCATCTATTAATTGGTTGAGAATTATCCACATGCTCTAAGGAAACCAAGTTTTTCATATAATTGTGGTAATGCAGCCAACCTCTGGATGTGTCTGTATTTGGACTCCCATGCTGGTGTTTCTCCCAGAGCCCCACCCCATGGATGGTGTACATGGTAGAATGGGTGGGAGCAGAGAGCCAGTGTGTGATCACACACTAGCACATCCGCGCCTCTGTGTGTATTTGTACAAAGCAGGCTGAGCACTTGCTGGCCCTCTCCCCAGGGAGTGTCTGCAGAGTAGGTCTGCTTCCCTAATAACTATCCAAGAGCAAACATACCCCACACCCCAGAAACCTGATCAGCATGCCCTCTCCATTAATGAGCAATGGGGATGCAGGGGTGGAAAGAAAAGAAGGAGCAAAGGATAAGGGAGGGAAAAGATGAGGGCAGGGGTCATTTGGGCTAAAGAAGAAACTGCAACCCATCTATCTGCCCAGGACAGAGGAGATTCAGGGACTCTGCTCAGCAGTAACCAGAGGAGGTGGCCTGATGCGTGGAAAGCTGACCCATTGTGTGTCTAAGGGGCATTCAGATTTGTAGCCCTTCTGGGGCCCTCCAAGGTATGAGAACAGTGACCACACTAAATCCCTCTTCAGAGGTGCTTCAGGGGCTGTACATGGGAGCCTTCATGATGCAGACTTCTTCTTGAAAAAGCTCACACAGAACTGCCCTCCTATGGAGATTTTGGCTTGCTGCTCACAAGAAAATTAGAGCGAGGCACAGCTAAGACAGAAAGACAAACTGGGAAGGAAAGGGTAGGGAGAGAACAAAGGAGGAGAGAAAGAAGACCTAGGTAGAATGGATGAGTAGACAGAGGTCTAAGGAGATCAATTCAGGTCTCAGTAGAGATAAAGGACAGGAACTAGCCAGGCACAGTGGCCAACACTTGGAAGGCTAAAGCAGGAAGGTCATATGTTTGAGGCCAGCCCAGGCCACACTGTTAGACTCTATCTCAAACAAAGCAAAAAGAGTAATCCAAACATGTATGGGCTATGCATGTAGTTTAGTGGTGGGACATTTTTCTGGCATGCATGAGACTATGAGTTTGATTCCCAGCACTACAAATTTTAAAATATTTTTTAAAGGACAAAAAGAGGGGCTGGGAAGGTGGCTCAGTGGTAGAGCGCTTGCCTTGCATGCCTGAGGCCCTGGGTTCAATTCCTCAGCACCACATAAGCAAAAAGAAAAAAGCCAGAAGTGGCACTGTGGCTCAAGTGGTAGAGCGCTAGCCTTGAACTGAAGAGCTGAGGGACAGCACCCAGGCCCAGAGTTCAGGCATCACAACCGGACCCAAAAAAACAAAACAAAAAACAAAACAATAAAGGACGAAAAGAAACACTGTAGGCTAGAAATGTGGTTTAGTGGTAGAGTACTTGCCTAGCATGCATGAAGTCCTGGGTTCGATTCTTCAGTACCACATAAACAGAGAAAGCCAGAAATGGCATTGTGGCTCAAGTGGTAATGCAAAAGAAGCTCTGGGAGAGTGCTCAGACGCTGAGTTCAAGCCTCAGGACCAGTGAAAAAAGAAAAAAGAAAAGACTGTACCAAAGACTGACCTGCCTTAGGGATCTGTAACCCCTCTGTACATCACCTTTACAATAACAGTATATTTAAAAAAAATCTATTTGCACATACTGTGAGAGTTCAGAAGGCTTCTTACTAATACTTTAAGAAATAAATTCAACAACTTTAAAGTGTCTGTGATAAATCTTACCTGGAACATTTTTCCCCCCTCTGGTCTTGGGGCTTGAACTCAGGGCTTAGGCGCTGTCCCTAAGCCTCTTTGTGCTCAAGGCTAGAGCTCTACCCCTTGAGCTGCAGTACCACTTCCAGCTTTTTCTGAATACTTTATTGGAGATAAGAATCTCATGGACTTTTCTGCTTGGCTGGCTTTAAACTGTAACCCTTAGATCTCAGCCTCCTGAGTAGCTTGGATTACAGGCGTGCGGCACCGGTACCCAGTTTCAGCCAGATCTTATAGTGAGAATCTCAGTCAATCTATGGGAAAATGTGAATGCATTGAAAGGAAATGGATCTTAGTGTAGGTGTGGGAGGGGCAGGTAATGTTTCACAGATAAATACCAAAGATAGGTAAGCACTGCTATAGAGTAGGCACAGCAAATAGAGTAGACCAGAACCCTTTGAATAAATGGACCACCAAATGTCCTACAGTAAGGATCTCACACTAAATTTCTAAAATTTGTATTGTTAATTTTATCAGGCCTTCCCCCAAAAGAACCTGTCACTTTTTACAATGGTAACTGTACTGGGGGAAGAGAAAACAATCCTACCTTGTAGATACTATTGAATGTCATTCTGAACTGACACTGATTCCAAAACCCAAAACAATGTGGGTCTCTAGACAGCATAGGAGCTTATTGAGGTGAGACGCATCCCAGTGCATCTCCTGGCTATTTCTTCAGCTCCGTAATAAATGATGGCAATGGAAATACTTCTCAACTAGAAAAAAAAATATTTTTTAAAACAGACAAAAAGATGGCAGCTGTCTCTCCAGCTGCCAATGAAAATTACTTGGACCACTGATGAAAAAAGGTCTTAGCCAGGTGCAGGTGGCTCATGCCTGTAAGCTTAGCTACTCAAGAGGCAGAGATCTGAGGATGAAGGTTGGAAACTAGCCTAGGCAGAAAAAGTTGTAAGACTATGTTTCCAATTAACCAACAAAAAGCCAGAAGTAGATCTGGCTCAAGTGGTAACATGCCAGCCTTGTGCCAAAAAGCCAAGCAAGCCAGAAACCAGTGGCTCACACGTGTAATCATAGCTACTTAGGAGGCTGAGATCTAAGGATTGCAGTTCAAAGCCAGTTCAAACAGAAAACTCCCCAAGAGACTCTTATCTCCAATTAACCACTCAAAAACCAGAAGTGGTGCTGTGGCTCAAAGTGGTAGAGAGCTAGCCTTGAGTGAAAGAGCTCAGAGACAGAGCCCAGGCCAAGTTCAATCCCCCACAACCAGAGGGGGGGAAAAACACTAGAGAGGGAGAAGCCCTGAGTTCAAGCCCCAGTACAGGTATAGGCCCACATATGCACGCATGCACACACTCACACATACACACACACACACACACACACACACACACACAATGTTGTTACAGAAATATTAAGAGATTATTTACACACTTTTAAATTGAACTGTTAATTCCATCACTTTATTTTTCTTTTGAACTGGGTTTTACTATGTTGCTCAGGCTAGTCTTAAACTTATAAACTCAGGAAATCCTCTCACCTCAGCCTCTAAAATAGCTTGGATTATAAGTGAGCAGAATCATAGAAAGATATCTGATGGTTATGTCACCAGTTTTTCCAATTATTTTATTACAAAAATTATGTGGCAAGAAAATTTTTTTGTCTGTCATGGGGCTTGAACTCCAGGCCTAGGCACCATCCTTGAGCTCTTTTTGCTCAAGGCTACCACTCTACCACTTTGAGTCACAGTGCCACTTCTGGTTTGCTGGTGGTTAATTGGAGATAGGAGTCTCACCTGCTTTCCTGCCCAGGCTAGCTTTGAACCCTGATCCTTAGATCTCAGCTTCCTGAGTAGCTAGGATTACAGGGGTGAACCACTGGTGCCTGGCCTGCAAAAAAATTATACTTTGATATTTGAAATTTGAATCTAAATATAACTGGTTTCTTTTGTAGTCCTGTGAATTTGATTCTTGCCAGGGATTGTCAGTAGTACTTGCCTGTAATCCCAGCATTTAAAAAGCGGAGGCAAGAACTTTTTGGTGTATGTTCTGGTACTGGAGCCAGAACCTGGAGCCTCAAGCTCTTATTTAGCTTTTATGTTCAAGGCTGACATTCTACTACTTGAGCCATAGCTGTACCTCAGGCTTTTTGGTGGTTACAGGAAAGGGCTTTGAACCATGATCTTCAGATCTCAGCCTCCTGAGTAGCTAGGAGTACAAACATTATCCACTGATGACCTGAGACAGGAATTTAAGGCCACTTACTGGGCTACCTACTAAGACTCTATCTCAAAATAACCAAATGAATTCACAAATAAATAAAAATCTTCATTCTTAGAGGACTATGGGCTTTACTAGTTTGCCCACGAGGGGTCGTTGGCACAAAAGAAAAGACTCCTAGAGAATGTTGAAGGCCCTAGACAGAAGGTCCCGGAGTCCCAAAATTACCCCTCCCCCTGCACTGGACACACTCCTCTCATGTGCCTTTCCACACTGGAGCATCAGTTTCCCTTTTTGAACTATTTCTGCCCAGTGTGGGCTTCCAGCCAATGCGCACTGCCCCATAGATAGGTCTCTGCATGGTAGTGCCCACTTATCCTCCAATTCCCTTTCCACAACTGCAGTTATTCATGGACAACTATGCTCTAAAAATATTAAGTGGAAAATTCCAGAAATAAACAATTCATAAGTTTTAAATAACTTTTACTATGGTATACTGTTGTCATTATCCTATTTTATCATTAGTTTTTATTGTTATATTCACTGTGCCTAATTTATAAATATAACTTTAACATAGCTATTATGTATTAAAACACACACAACCTATTTAGGAGCCGGAGGCTTGGGACATCATAATGATATGTGTCCCTAGTGGAGAAGGGGGAGGGTTGTTTTGATAGCCAGACAAGATTAAAAGTCTGGAAGAGGTCCTCTCCCAACTCTGGTGAATGCTAAACTCCTCCAGAGTCCCAGACAAAGTCCTTCTTCCCTCCTTCTCTTACCCCACTCACCCCACTCCCAATAAGCACTTGGGGGGTCTCTGCCCCTGGGCAGCAGTTATCAGCCTCTCTATGCACTTAGATTTGCAGGGCAGCCTGCTGAAGGACACCTGCTATACAGAGGGTACAAGACCAGCATGGAAGCAGCTCCCCAGCCTCCTGCTTCAGAACATGATCTGCCAGCCCAGGCTCCTTTTGTCTGGAGGATGGAGATGCACTGAGCTTGAGTCAAGACACCTCTCTCCCTTCAGGTTATCCTGCAACCCTGGGGTTCAGGGTCCTGGGTTGAATATTACTACTCCTTCTCCCCTTACCACACCAATCACCAGAGAGCATTGTCTTTCTAGGAAGGGCCGCACTTGTGAGTAACATTAACTCTACTCCTGAAAGCCTTGTGCTGTGTGCTAGCAATAGTGACATGCATCAGATTTGGCTCCTGAGCAGATGGTGAGGAAGGAAGAGTAGTAAGTAGAAAACACCACCTCACAATTATTAGTTACTTGAAAGCACTAGAAGTCATAATGACCCTGGGAACAGTTTCTAACACCAAAATACTGGGAAGAAAATTAGAAGGAAGGTTTGACTCCTGATTAGAAGTAAGAAAAACAGAGAGGAGAAAAAGGAGCTATCAGACCCATAAACCATAGACTGACTCACCAGCTCTAGGTTCATTAAAGAATAGGCTACAAGTATCTTTTTTAAAATAAACTATTTATTGTGCCAAATACCATAAGAGTCTCAAACTGAAGGTATCTCATATACCAAAGTTGATCTGGCTTCAACAACATACTCATGAGGGACAGGCTAACCTCTCGAACCCAGAGGACCCACTGAGAAGAAAAGGGCTCTGAAGATGCTCTGGATATTAGGATGAAGGTTGAGTCCTTCCTTGCTGTTCAGTTGGGAGCTCTCTGGGACAGATATGTTACTCTGGGAGGGTCCCTAGCTAGGGTGGCTGGCTGACAGAGGCCAAAACTCTGTTTACTGAAGTCAGAGTCAAACAGGATGAAGGTTGGGGTGATGACCTTTCCCATAACAGGTTCTAGCCTACCAGAGTTAGAAGTCACACCTGTCCCGGATTATATTCTTCAGTTATATCTCTCAAAGTATTTCTTGTCCTCCTTCAGAGCCCCTATCCAAGCTTTAATTAGATCTGCATGTGTGTGTTTCTTTTCTCTACCAGATTGTCAGCATACTTAGGACTGGAACCACATGTAATTTGGGCAGGAGGAAAAACCAGGCACAAAGGAGGTGTACTGACTAAAACAGTGTCAAAATGATGGTCTTGGGACTGAGGGCTGAACATAGGAAGACATTCCAGCAGTTGTGCACTGCCAGGCCATGAGCTTGTTTTACAAAGAGAAGATGAATCCCAAGAAATGACTCATATGGGCCAGGAGTATAGTTCAGTGAGTGCTCACTTAGTATGTGAAAGCCCTTGGGCTCAATCCCTGCAAGAGAGAGAAGAGGAGGGGAAGAAAAAGGAAGAAGAACACACAAAGCTGTACAAATATGACTATGAGTAAGGCAATGGGGTGGGTTTGAGAGCAATTTGGCTGAAGCAGAGGCCAAAGACAGATGTAAGTCTGGCATTGGTGGTTCATGTCTATCAGCCTAGGTACTCGGAAGGCTGAGAGCTGAGAATAGCAATTCCAAGTTAGCCTAGGCTAGAAAGTCCATGCCACTCTTATCTCCAATTAATAATATTATTTTTTTAAACCAGAAATGAAGCTGTGACTCAAGTGGCAGAGAGCTGACTGTGAGTGAAAAAGCTTCTAAGCCCTGAGGTCAAGCCCTAGGACTGGCCAAAAAGAAAAAAAAAAAAAAAAAAGATACAGAAAAGAATTCAGGTCTTTCATCCCCACGGTGATCCTCCTGGAGGGAATCAATGCTGTTGACCACCCCTCCTACCCAGCCTCCTCCTTGAGATATCCCTGGCCTTGCAATTTCTCTCTAGTCAGGTGCCCCAGAGCTGCCTGAAAGGTTGGAGGGAAAACAAGTGGACCAGTTTAAGGGTGAGGCATCCTTGCTTCAGAGCCAGAGCCCCAGTGCAGCCTTACCACCTAATCTGGGCAGGGTCCCCTTCAGAACAAAGCAATCAATCCACAGAACCCAGGCACATGGATCTGTCCCAGTTGGCTTAGGGTCATTCCTGTTAGCACAGGGTCAGGCCTGCCCAGAGCAGGGTCACCCTTGTTGTCATCCCTTTTTAGCACTAGGTCATCCACTTTGGAGCAAGGGTCATCCTGACTTGTAGAATCGGCCTCTGAGGGTTGGTGATTCAAGGTGAGGCAGGGTCACGTTGGATAGCATAGGGTTATCTCTTGTTAGCCAAGGACATGTTCTGGTTCACACAGAATAAGCTCTGGGGACTTTGGGGCCAGCGGCGCCCCCAGGTGGCTGGGCCCAGTCAGCACTCAGAAAGCAGCCGGGGAGCCCTGGGGTTGGAGTAAGCACCCCAGGAGACTAAAAAAACAGTTGGGAGTTGGCCAGAAGATGAGTCTTATTGCCATTCCATTTCTCAGGTTTAGGAACCTCACTTCTCAGCTGCCCACCCAGCTTTCTCTTCTGGGTTCCACCCACAGCCCTTTAGCAATTGTATGTGCTTCTCAATATTCTTGGCAGGCATCTTTCTGAGACTCTTTTCAGCTCACAGAATGCAAGTTGGGTATACACAAACAATTTGGGTGAGCCTGAGAATCTGAGATATAGGCAAGAGAAGAAAATGTCATGGAGAAAATACAATCTCAGTTCCAAGAGAAACTAGGGCAGAGTCCATGCATGCTTCCTCTCTGGCACTCCCCATTTCCCTGGGCCAGGGAAGGTACCCACTCTGCTGATTTGCTTGAAAGCACCCACTCCCAGAAATCCCCACAAAATCTAAAATTCTCCTTTGGTCACCACAGGAACATTCAATTTCCCTCCCCACCCTGGCTTTGGACCACCTGGCCAGTCCTCCAGCTGTAAGGTTCCCTGCTCTGCTTGCCTCCTCAACATTCATGTCCTGGCAGGGCTTCTGGAAGGGACAGGGTAGACGCTGGAGTAAGAAGAGGCTGAGTTAACGGCTTCCTTTCACTTTTTTGTGCCACCATTTCCCAGTGCCAACTTCAGACACAAGAGTTGGGGCTAAAGCTCTACCGGCTGCCTTCAGATAGCTATCTTCTCACTCCCCCTCCTCCACAAAGGAGGCCTACTCCAGCTGGGACCTGGGCATCCTTCTAGGGCCCAGCCAGTGGAGGAAAGAGGCCTAGCTTTCCCCAGAAAGCCCTTTTCATTAGGAAAGCCCCACGTTCTCATCCCACCTACCTACTATGGCACTGCTTGGGCTGTGTCAGTAAAGTTCAATATTCTCACTGCCCAGGAAGCGCAGGGGTTGGAAAAAGCACCCAGCACACTACAAAGAACAGTTGGGAGTTGGCCACTACCTGTAGACCAGAAGATGAGTCCAGACTAGCTTATTGCAGTTCCATTTCTCAGGCAGAGAAACTGAGGCCTAATGAGAGGTACTAGCCCTAAGGCTAGTACAGAGATCAGCATTCCGCCCCCCACCCCGACAACCAAGGATCCTCTCTCCTCCTTTTCTACCCCCAGCATTAGATAAGTATCTTCACAGAATGTACTAGGATGAAGATCCAGGGAGAGAGAGAAAGAGAAACCAAAGCCTGGGACCGTGTTGGGGTTAACGGAAGTCAGAATCTCTATTGCTGCACATGCGTGTGCACATGCACACACATGTCCACACCCTTACTTATGCATCAAACCCCCTCCCAAAGCCCTAAGCTCTATCAGCACTTCTGACCCAGGAAGAATTGGCTCCAGCCACTTTCTCTTCCGAGCTCCACTTTGTGAAAGGCATAGAGCTGGGTGGGATATGGGAAGTAAGGCTTGGAGCAGCCAGGTGGAAAAGCTGCTGGCAGATTCTCAATCCCAGGACAGGAAGAAGTGAGGGGAGGAGGAGGGAGAAGCTGCCACCTGAGAAAGCTTCACAGGAAAAGACGGTTTGCTGGCAAATTCTGACTATATCCTATACCCTACTCTAGACTTCAAGTGGGCTATTGATGCCAGCCTCTGTGCTAACTGGAGGCTAAGGCAGGGATTTGATCACCACGTCCAATCCTGAGCCAGGCAGAAAGGAAAAATGCCAGACACAGGAGATGGCCCACAATCCTCCTCCCTGCTCCCAGCAACTCAGCTGCTGCTGTAGGCAACTTTCTCCCTGTGCTACCTCTGGGAAGGAGGAATCAGAAGCATGGACAGCCTCAGGCACTCTTGAGATGGCCCTAGAGTTTAAGGGAGAATGGCCAGAGTTTGAGTTCTCAGAATAGCTGGATGAGCGCTTTAATTGTGCCATTAGGGTCTGACAGTTCATCCAGGATCCTGCTATGAAACTGGGCACGAATGCTAGCCCTTAGTACCTCCCAACCAACCACCATTCAACCTGTTTCCTCAACCATACCTGTTAGCTTTGGCTACCATGAAAGCACTAATATTACAGTCTGTACCTACAAAATAGTTTCCTGAGAACCAAAAGGGAGGCTCCAAAGACACCTAGGACAGATAACCAAACCCTTCTGTGGGCTGGGGCAAAGGCAGCTAGCAGCACTAGCAGCCAGGGGTGAAGGGCTAATCAGAACCAACCTAGATCCTGAGCCTAGTCAGGCTGCAGGGGCTGGACAAGGTGGGAAAAGCAGGAAGCAGGAACCTGGGGGTGGGGGGAGATCAGCCTGCTCCTCTGCCCAGCCAGTCACTGTCCCTTCAGCAACTTTGCTTCTAGCTCCATGTCCCCAGCCTTGTCTGTGGGGGAGAAAGGGTGAGATGGATAGGTCCCAGTAATAATAATAATAATAATAATAATAATAATAATAATGCCTGGAATTCACTTCCCTTCCTCCCCACAGCTGCAAGAAACCATTCCCCTACCTTCCACCCCAACCCTCCACACATCTTCCCAGGTTCAGCCACCCAAGATAATTCACCACACTCACAGACACACTAATACGGTCACAAATGAATGTTAGCATACACATATTAATTTACAAGTAATAACCCCAAGCAAAGTCACCTAAGGACACTGATCCATACACATTTCTTTACATACACTAGCATAAATACAGTCACCAACCCCAAATATACACCTATAGGCTGTGATATATAGAAATATGGTCATTAAGTGGAAATCTACATCCTTAATCCTTCAAACGCCATTTTTTCTTCTAATATGGGGAGTCACTTGCTCTGCCTTTCAGTTCTCAATTATTGAATTTTCCTGTTTGTCATGATATGAGACAGATGTTTGAGCACTGCTGAACCTCCGGGGCAATGTCTAGACCACAGTAGGTGCCCAATACTACGGAAGAGAGAAATGAGAGGGGAAGGGAAGGAGGGAGGGAGGAAAGAAGGAGGAAGGGAAGAAGGGAAGGAGGAGGGAGGAAGGAAGGGAGAGAAGGGAATGGAAGGAAGGAAGGGGAGGGGAGGGAAGGAAGGAAGAAGGAAAGGAAGAGAGAGGAAAGGGAGGGGAGGGAAGGGAAGGGGGAAGGAAGGATGAAAGGAAGAAAGGAAGGAAGAGAGGGAGGAAGCCAAACAGAAAAAAAAAAAACTCTCCTAAGAAAGTATTAACTAGTCTGTAGCACATTTGACTTCCATCGGGTAATTCCTCAGTCAGGAAAACTGTCTCTAATTTCCACCTTGCACTTTTCAGGTCATCAGCAAAGGGATTTAGGGACTAAGGTGCGGGTATGCCAAGAGGCTGCCCAGTACTTAGGAGCAAGATTTGGCTTTGTAACCCATCGGCCCTCGTGTGGCCATGCTAAAGACCTCTGGGAGTGCAAATTCCCCGCCAGCCTCCACCCTCCCCGGACTCCACAAAATCGGCCAGACTGGGGCGGCTGGGGGGTGGCCACAAGCTCTCCCACCTCCTCGCCCCGCGCCGTGGACGAAGCCTTGAGATCCTATCCTTGCACTGAGCGTGCAAGTCCTTGGCTTCTCTTCCCAGCTCCACAATTGACCCGCTGCTGGGCTTCGAAGAGGTCTTTCCTCTCACAAGCGGACGGGCCAGGTCCTTGGGACTCCCTACCTTCTTACCGTCAGGGCAGCTCATTCAAGCGACAGCTTCACCAGCTTGCACTCTTTGATTACAGTGACTCGTGGGGAAGCGAAAACCTAACCCAAAACGGATTGGGACATTTGCATGCAATAGAGATGAGAACCCAAGGAGCCAGGCGAAAAGGCCGAGGGGAGAGAAGAGGGAGCTAAAGTAGAGGTGGAGAGCTGAATTCCTTCCTCCCAGCCTGCCCCAGCCCATCCGCAACCCATTCAGATTGCAACAACCAAGCCGCGACGCCCAGAAGCACCTACACCTGTTTGGGGGAGTCGAGGAGTAGAAGGGCCAAGCTGGGGTCCTCCGTCAGCCGCCCAGTTCTCATTGGAACAATGAAGTCCTCTCTGGCACCCTAGCGCCCCCCGCCCCTTCACCTTTGCGCACACTCTGGCAGTGCCCTTACAGGTAACTTCAAACACTTTCTAGAACTCAAAGGGAGGATTTTAAATTCTTGGTTCCCCTAGTCCTTCGCTCTTTCCAGTACCAACACTCGTGCAACCGTAATTAACACAACCACCACCACCACCACCCCGAGGTAAGACCAGCCTGAGGCCATAACGCAACTTGTGTGTGCAGGGGAAATCGAGCACAGACCTCCAACGTGCGGACTTCCTTGGGCGAGGCGCGCGGGATCCTTCCGAGCCGCCGGCGCGCGCCAGGTGTGTGGCGCGCCCCTCAGCCGGACGTGGATAAAGAACAGTAAAGACTGGGGGAGGGGGGGCGTTAACGAGCCCTGCTGGAGGACAGCATTTCGGGCAGGGGGTTATAACGGGAGCCGGGAGGCAAGGGGCCGGCCAACGCCGTCCTACGGCTGGCAGAAACGCACGCCCTGGAACTCGAGTCCGCGTGGAACGAAAAGACCGCACTGCGCCAGAACCCAGAACGCGGAGCTGGAAGCGCAGCGAGGCTTAGAGACAAAGCCGAGGGTGTCGGCGCAGAGAGACCAGCGACGGGGCGCACCGGTGCCTCCTCCCCAGCCGGCGGAAGCCTCTGGGGGGGTCTGGGCGGGGAGGTGGAGGGGAAAGGACGACCGCTCGGGCGCGCGGCGGCCACGGCCGCGGAGGCGGCTGCGGAAGGAGGCGGTGCCCGCTCCGCCCCGCGCCGCGCCGCGCCGCACCCTCTATCCCGCGCAAAACACTCGTCCTTGAAACCAGAGCGGGGAATCTCCCGTCCTCCCTACCGATCCTCTCCTCCGTGGATGCGTGTCTATGCTGATCTTTTAAAAAGCAGAATGGTCTCGCTCCAAAATTTCAATCCTCTTTTCTTTCTCTCCTTCCAACCCCCAGATAGGCGAAAGCTCGGGAGCTGCACTTCTCGGCTCACCACCGCCCACCGTTCGTTCTTTTACAATCTCTCTGCGGAACCCGCCCGGGGACAAATGTGGGCTGGGTCTCATCACCCTAGCTGGCCTCCTGGAGGTCTTCTCAGGCCCTAGTCGCCTTCACGATCTTCGGAATCATCAGGCGTCAACTCAAACCCACCCCGCTTCTCTTTTAGCGGAAGGCGCAGGGTAAACTCCGAATTCCGTCCGGAATGACCGAGGCCAGCGGCCCCTCGCCCCCTCTTCCAAGTACCCAAACCTTAGGCACGCTCCACATGCAAAAACCCTTTCTCCCTTTCTCCTGCTGGGTCCTTCGTTTAAACCTCACCGGCGCCTTTATTCGCCTGACTCTCCGGCGCTGGAAAACCCGCCTGGTCTGTCTGTCATTGTCTGGTCCGCGACTGCCCCCCTGCCCCCCACCCCACCCCGCCCCAATCAGTGTCACAAAACACGGCTTTCAACAGATTCCAAACCCTCTTCACCCGGGCTCACCGAGCCTTCAACTTCATTAAGTGCGCGCTCCGGCGGCGCTAGAGGAGGCGAAGTTTAAATAAACCGGAGCGGGGAAGGAGGAGGGGTGGTCGGGGGACGGTTGCTAGTTGAAGAGTGGGGAAGATAGAAGTGCTTTTGAAAGGAAAAAAAGTCATCAGAGGGGAAAGCGCTTTGTAACCACGAAGACGCGCCCGCTGTGGCGAGAACAAATTGGAAATGGTGGGGAAGTGGCCACCCCTCCCCGCCCCCCACCCCGCAACTCTGGCTCCTGGGTGGTCTGGGAGCCCCTGGAGAAAGAAAGAAAGATGGGGAGGAATCGGCGGTGAAAAGAATTAAAACGTTTTAATTGGGCCGCAACAGAGAAGTGCGGGAAGGGCTCGGCGACCGGCCTCGATCACCCAAACCAACTATTCTTCAATACAAATAAAATGTCCGCCCTTAGCGGCGGCTGAAACCTGTATGTCAAAGTTGGGAGGATCAAGGTTGTCCTTCACGGCTATAGAAAGTAAATCTGCAAGATGGGGGAAATTCTGCCCGGAAAGACCCCTCCTCCCCCTCTTCGTGGCCTCGGGCCTCCAGGCGCCGGATGAAAAGGAATGAAATTGAACGAAATTGAACGAAATGAAGTGAAATTGACCAGTGAAATTCGCCAATTTTCTTCCCCTTTAAACTGCCCGCTCTCAGAAGCACTCTCTGAACCCCAGGCTGATTTCTTACCATTTTTTTTCTCACCTCGGAGAGATGAAGGTGTGCCCTGGATATTTTCTTATTATTGTCACCAATTGTTGAGGCCTGTGGGGTGACAGACCTCAGCTTCCAACACCCAGGCCGGGAGGAAACCCCAGGGAGCTGTTCCCGATGGGAGGGCCTGT
>NW_027204937.1:11566212-11893712 GCF_024711535.1 Dipodomys merriami
CCTTAAGTGGAGAAATCTAAATCAATGCACACCAGTGGACAGAGAATGCAGAGAGCAGCCCGCTGTACAGATATTTACACATAATTACAGGACCCCCTGCCAAAGCTCTGTGCCCTTGCCCATCCCACCCCTCTAAGACCTCTCCAGTTGCTGATCCAGACCCTCCTCTCCCACCCGACCTCATCACCTTTAACTATAATAAATATCGCAGGGCCTGGGGTAAGGGCATGAGGCCGAAAGGGCTGCTGGCCCTGGGTGATTAGCCACGGGAAAGAGAGAGAAAGTTTCTTTGAAAACATCCAAACACGTGAGAGAAAGGATTTTCCTTAGTGGAGTGGGATCTGGGGTTCCTGGAAGGATTGCGGAGACCCCCAGCTCCACCTCTCCTTTCCGCTTGACACTGCCTTAGGCTTCTAATTTCTTTGGAGAAAAGCAAAACAAAAAAAAATCGTTGAATTTTTCTTTTTAAGCACAAAGCGGTTAACAGATGTCTTTAAATTATAGTATTGGACAAGCAGGGTCTCAAAGTTGAGGAAGGAATGGAATGGGGGGGAGGAAGGAGTTGACACTTCTCCACACCCGTGGGTTTCTGGCGGGATCCGCAGGGCCCCAGCAGGCATATGTCCAGGAAAGCTTTCTTCCGGGGCTTCGATTGGGGCACCGAGGCAGGAAGAAAGCACAGGCTCCCCGTCTCCTATTTTACTGGTCAAAATGGAAGGGGATCTTGGCTTGGGACCTCTTTGCGTAGACCCGGGCCTCGCCCAGAGCGTTGGAAGCCCGCTTCGTCCCAACTCTCGGCGACATTCTGCGCGTTGGAACCTCCCCCCCACCCCACCCCGCCCCCAAGTGCCAAGTCTACCCGCTCCGGCCCAGGTCTGGAGACTCGTCATAAATAAGACTCCCTGAGTTCCGCTGGGGCCTCAGGAGCTCCGGCAGAGGCGGACCAGTGCGGGCCTAACCGGCCCCGAGCCCCTGTGCGGTCAGAAGTGGCAGCCACTGAGGCCGGCGACTTTGCTGGCAAACGGGGGCCCCGAGGACAGGAGTGCGTCCCCGGGATGCGAGAGACGGATGTGGCCGGCCACCGGAGCCAGAGCGGGGGCAGTCAGCATGGCCAAGACCTGGGCTTGACTTCCAGGACCCGCGGCGGCAGCAAACGGCGACCCTGGGGAACCCTCGCTGCCGCCCGGGGGTGCGGCCCCGCCACCACCGTGGCCCATGATGTGGTCTATAGAAAAGGAAGGCCTCTGCCCTGGCCCTGCGCCCCCGCCGCCCGCACCGCCGCCCGCGTCCGTCTTGAGACCCTGGCGCAGGAGTGCGGTGGACAGACTGGCCGCTGTCCCAGCTGCTGGAGGACTCAGGGATGCGGGGTAGAAAGCTTTGGCGCAGCCTAGCTCTGCGCCTAGGAAAGCGGGCAGGCCTGCGGGGCCCGGGCCGGATCCCGGAGCAGGAGCCGGGCCCGGAGCCGACGCCGTGCCGGCGAACACCGAGGCCGTCGGAGGTCCGGGTGGAGGTGCGGCCGCGCGGCCTGGGGGAACCGACAGCTGGCAAGGAGCGGCGGCGGCGAAAGCGAAGGCGTGCGGGTGTGGGTGCGGATGCGGGGCCGGCCCCGGTGGGGGTGCCCCGTAGGCCGGCAGCGCCAGACCGTAGCCGTAACCGTAGGCGCCGTAAGCGGCGAAGCCCGGCAGGAAGGCGCCGGGGTCTCCCGCGGCTGCAGCCCCGCCACGCAACAGCAGCTCCGGGTGCGGGTGCGGAGGCGGCAGCGGCTGCCGCTTGAAGCGCTTGCGGCGCCGCAGGAAGCTGCCGTTGTCGAACATGTCGGCGGACTCCGGGTCGAGCGTCCAGTAGTTGCCCTTGCCCGGGTTGCCCGGCTCGCGGGGGATCTTGACGAAGCAGTCGTTGAGCGAGAGGTTGTGGCGGATGCTGTTCTGCCAGGCGGGGAACTTCTCCCGGTAGTAGGGGAAGCGGCCGCTGATGAACTCGCAGATCTCGCTCAGCGTCAGGCGCTTCTTGGGGCTCTGCAGGATGGCCATGGTGATGAGCGCGATGTACGAGTACGGCGGCTTCACCAACGGGCTCCGCGTCGCCGCGCCCCCCGACGGCGGTCCCGGCCCCGGCCCGGGCCCCGCCGCGCCCCGGGCCGCCGCCGCCGCCGCCGCCGCGCCTAGCCCTGGGCTTCCCGCGGCGGCCGCCGCCCCCCGGGGCGCCAGCACGCGGGGCTCGCCGTCCGAACAGCCACCGGACTCCTCCTCGTCCTCCGCTACGTCGGCCTCCGCGTCCCCTAGCGGAGGCTGGTGGCCGTGGGGGAGCACATCCCGGGGGGCGCGGGGCCCCGAGCGGGCAGGGAGCTCCCCCCCGCTGCTGCCGCCGCCGCCGCCGCCGCCCACCACGTCTATGTCTGCGTCGGCCTCGGACAGCGCGGCCGGGGAGCTCTCGGAGGACATGATCTCGCAGCAGCAGCTGCCCAGGGTCATGGTGCCGCCGCCGCCGCCGCTCTCCGGCTCCGCTCCGGCCGCGGCTCCGGCTCGGGCCGCGCTGCCTCTGGGGCGAGTGTGTTTTGCGCGCGGGCGGGGAGGGGGCGGGGGACCGAGGCGGACCGGGAGGGGTGTCCCCCGGCTCCGCAGCGCCCCCTGGTGGCCGGCCGCGGCCACTTACACCCTGCCGGGAGTGGGGGCCGGGGAGGGGGGACGCCCCGGCTCTTCCCTCCGCGGACTCCGGAGGCCCCTGTACCCAGGACGTCCCAGGCAGAAGGAGCCGTGTCGCCTCTTACTCCGGCCGATCTTGGCCCCTAATTTCCCGGGGGGGGGGGGGGCTCGAGGAATTAGTCCCGCCCGCCTAGCGGTTGCAGGGAGCGGAAGAACCGTGGACCCGGGGCGGAGCTCCCTAGGCGGGGTTGGGCGAGGAGGAAGGGGGCGGGCGGAGGCCCTGGGCGCTGGGGCTCGGCGGGAACAAACCTCCGGCGCGGCGGGAGCTAGGCTCGCGAGGCTGGAGGCGGGTCGTCCGCTTCCCCGCAGCTCCCGCAAACCCTGGACTCCTTGGAGCCCCGCGCCTTCCGCGCGCTCGGCCTCTTGGAAGTTCAGGCTCACTCGGGCGCCGGCCGCAGTAGCGACAGCCTACACCTACCATCTTCCCGAGGCGGTGCCTGGGCCACCACAGCCGATACGCCCTTGGAACTGCAGCGGGAGCCTAAGAAGCCCGGACTAACGCGGTGGACACCAGGCCCGCCAAATCCGGCTTCCCGCTGGGGGGAGTGGGGTGGGGATGTGAACGGGGAGGGCAGTGATCGCGACGTGAAAACTTGGCGCCCTTGCTCAGCGACCTCAGAAAGGTGAGACATTCCTCTGTCCTTCCGAGATCGTGGCCCCGACACCATCCCCGGGGAGACCCCGGGAGCGCGCCGCCTGCTCGCGGTCCGCTGCGGCTCGATCCCCGGGACGGAGATGGATCCCTCGCCCCGAGACTACCTGTGCTCCCGACGGTTTACTATCTGGGCGTCTCAATCTCTAGACTCTTGCCCTCGGCGAATGTCTGTCTCGATCCTAAGGAAACTCTGGAGTTGGGTGGTCCACCCTTGTGGGTCTGGGAGTGCCTAGCTCAATTCCCCCCTCTGCTTTACCTCCGCCCAAGGCGCGCTGAGAGCGCCCCCCCATCCCCACGCCTCCAGCCGCGGGGCTTCGGGGCGTTAGGTACCAGACTGCAGGACTCTCTCGGAGACCTTCCTCGGTGAGCCCTGACCTGAGCCCCCGGGCTAGTGTTTTCTTTATCTCGGGATCTCTTGCACTAGTTGGCTGGCCCTGGGAGCTTTTTTGTTTGTTTGTTTTAATATCAGCCTGGTTCCAGCCCATCCTATTAGGTCTCTCTCCACTAGCCTACTTCCAGGACCCGAAACTGATCACTCTAGCTGCCACTGAGCCTGTTTCAATTTCTGGAACGTGGAAGAGGATGTCCAGTGCTGGACCAGGGCTGGAACTGAGCGGATGGGGCGGCTACTGCCCCCACAGCGCCGCGCAGTGGCCAAAGCTCCAGCGTTGAGCCTGAGTTCCTGCTGCGCTCCACTGTCAAAAGGCTGATGTGACTGTCCTTAGCTAAGTTTCTCTTTAGAGCCTCAGTTTCCTGGTCTGTATAGCCGTGAAGAGCAGCGTGCGCTTTGAAGACTTATTCAGCATTTGGTTTTCCAGTCTTAGCTTCAGTACTTACCAGCTGCACTTTGGGTAAGTTTTCTTCCTCTATCAAAATGAGATTTAGAACACTTATTTCATGATTAATATGTAACAGTAGCTATATTCCAGTGTGCTTAAGGAGAGTATTAGAAGAAGAGAGAACTTTACAGATTCTTAGGGATCTGTTTCCTGGGAGAAAAGGTGTTTAGTGAGTGATACAGTCTCTCACCTGAATCTCAAGTCCTGGTACCACATCTGGTCACTGTGCTGAACTAACTCATTCATCAGTCCTCTGTACATGGGGTGGAGGTGTACAGCCTAAATCTTAGCAGAGTGGATGTGAGGCTGGATGAGTTATTTTATCCGACCGCAGTCATCAGAAGAGACTAGATAAATCCAGCTCTTCCATCCTACAGCTAGGGCTACAGAGGCTCAGAGAGGGGGGAAAGGATTCACCCAGTCTCCTGCAACAAGATAGAACAGGACTGGGTTCTAACACTTGTAAAATCCTCACAATAGAGTTTTTCATCCTCCCAAGTTCAGAGCAGAAGAGGATAGGAGACAGGTCTGGTCCATATTTGGGACCCACTGGGTCTGCAAAAATGATAGGTTCTTGGGGGAAAGTTGAAGTGGCCCAGTCCTCAAACCAGCGACCTTAAATTAGACAGCCATTAGCTTAGAACTGCAGTGTTGGCAGGGTCCTCTGGAAACAAAAAAGTCTTGGTGAGAAGTTTCTGTTCTAAGTACAGATAAACTAACATACCTTGGGTTGCTAGATTTAGCAGATATGTTTTATCTGGCAGCTGTACACATACCTCGGGCTTGCTTTCTACTACACGGAGATCTCTTTCTCATTCCCAGGACCTCACTCATAGCTATCCCACACCATTGACCACACACTGACTCCAACCTGGCTCAGCTCTGCTTGTGTCCAAATAAGTGGGGAGAAAAGCAGCACTGGTCTGGTCCTATCCATCTCACCTTCTGAATACCTTCGTTTGGAAAACGGCAAACAGGAATGGGTAGCTTCCTGCCTTGCCAGTGATGTTCTGACTTCTCAGGCTCCAATCTTCTGCCCAGCTTCAGGGTAGAACTGACAGACATTTCCCACCTACATCTCCCGGTTCTAATGTTCCAGAGAAGAACTCTATTATCAAGGTGCAGCTGGCAGCCCCTGCCTCTGCCTGGCCCTGCTGTACCCTCTCTGCTGACACCCACACTGGGGAAAAGAAGCACAGTAAGCCTGTCTTGATGGAGGATTTATTACATGAGCTTTTAACAAATTTCCATCCAAAAATTCCTGAGAACATATTGTGGAGCTCAGTGGACTCAGAGAAGCTATTAGTCTGTTCTGCTTTATCCTCAGTTGGGTTTATACTCCACATGCCAGCCTCCTTGAAGCCAGATGCCTGCTAGTACCTAGGATTATGCCTGTAATCCTAGCTATTCAGGAGGCCAAAATCTGAGGATTATGTTTAAAAGGCAGCTTGGGCAGGAAAGTCCACAAGATTCTTAACTCCAATTACCCACCAGAAAACCGAAAGTGGTGCTGTGGCTCAAAATGGTAGAGCATTAGCCTTGAGCAAAAAAAGCTCAGGGACAGGGCCCAGACCCTGAGTTCAAACCCCCTGCCCGACAACAATGAAAATCTACTGTATAAGAACCTCCCAGTCAATTTTGCAGAGTGGAGTGACATATGATCTTAAGGAATCACCCAGGCTCTTCATTTACAAGTTTATAGGAGTGGAAACAGACACAGACTGATTTGGGATGGACCCAGTTCAGATTTCTAGCCCAACTTAGTTCAAGTAGCTATCTTCCTTGACTGAGCCCCCCTCTTGTCTGTGAAGGTTTCTATTCTTTGCTTCCCATTCATGGCTTTGGTTTAAATTCATTTTAAATAATGTCTCCTCCCCCAGGATTCAAGATTGGTTTTGTTTTCGATTCTCAAATAGTTCTTCCTCCTACCCCCTCAATTCAGGGTCAGCCTCTTCAATTCTCCAATGGCCCCGGCCTTTTCTATGTTGTCCAGCTATACTTACTGTCCCACCGCAGTTTGTTGTTGCCTAGGCAAAGATCTAGAGGTGATTCTGGAAGCCTGGGCTCCAGCACCCTTGCCCACAGCAGGTTCCATGGGTGCTAAGCCAGTCTTGGTTGTCCCCAGCCTCCTCTCCATCTGCTTTGCTGCCAGCCAGCTGGCACAAGCAGCCCAGAAAGTTGGGAGGAAGCATTTGGGGAGAGATGCTGTGCCTGGCCATGGGGTAACCATTCTAAAGTGTTTTCACAGCCCAGGTCAAGTTGTGTTTATTGGTGTTTATTGGGCAGGGTGTTGTTTTCAGAGGCATCCAGGCCGACTTTTCCTCTCCTTCTTCTTGTGGTCTCTCTGGACAGGCCATTTTCTGAGGATGGGGAAAGAAGAGCCCCCAGGCAATACAATTAAATGTGGATATAATTAAATCAATATTAAAACTGGAGGAGAGCAGAAATACTGGAAGAGGCATTTGTCCCGGGACGCTGGTAGAAAAGTAGCCTGAGGCCTTCTGGAGTTTGGAGGTGGACAGGGAGGGCTGTTTCTGCCTGAAACAGGGCTGCTGAGGAATGCCTAGGCTGGACCAGGGTTCCATGCCCATACATCTCTCGAATTTGACTCGTCAAACTGTCGAGCCTTAAGGAAAGCTATCAGACCAGTCCTAGTTCTTTCCCTAGAGGGCTGCAATTCTGAAGCATAACCCTAGTTTGGCCTCAGCGACCCCCCCCCCCAACTCATGTCCTTTCTCAGCCCCAGATCTAAACCTGTGGTGGTGTTTGGATTCCTTGGGTTAGAGTGAGGGCAAGAGACCCCCACATCGTGTGAGTGCAGAGGGGGGCCTCAGGTGGCCTGGTTACACGCCCTTCCTGGTCCCCTCCACAGAGCTCCGGTGTGGATGGATCTCGGTCCCTGAAGCCCGTCTGCCCCCCAGTGCCGGGGACCAGGCGCCTCTGCGTGTAGCGCACATTGCCACTTCGCAAAGCTCACGAATTTCCACCGTCCTGGGGAGAGAGTGCTTGGTCACCCCTCGGCCACGCAAGGTACCGCGCGGAGATTGCCCGTTGCGGGTTCGCGGGAAGAGGGTTGCGGGCTCCCTCCCACCCCGGCAGCGGTGGCCGGCTCCGCAGATCCTCCCAAGTTCGCCGCCATGCCGGCAGGGGTGGGGACACTCGCGGGTGTGCTGGAGAGAGCTCCAGGACTTGAAGGACATGCTGGTGGGTTCTTTCCCTGGATCAGATGGCCCGTGTATCTGGCCGCGTGTTGTGTCTGTCCGCTCTGAGTGTCTATGTGGTGGGATAAGGCCGGACGAAGGCGCCTGATCTGCATCCTCCCCCCAACCAACCTTGGGTGCAGTGCAGTGCTCAGGACCCGGGTAACCTAGGAGTTCCGGGAACGCGAACCATCCAGGCCTCCAGCTTTCTTCCAGGGTCTGATTCAACGAGACCTGGTCCCGGGACTGCAAATGCTCTGGGGCAGCAGCTAGATCCCAGCAGGAAAGGATGGGTTGTGAGGGTGGGGTGCTGCTGGTCAGGGGAGGGATCGTTTACTGTGACTGGGAGGAGGAGGGGTGTGTGAAGCCCTAGGCCTTCTTCCTACCGTTTATACCGGCCGGTGGTAGAGCAGTGAGCCGTAAGCAAAGGGGACGCTCGTGTGTCCTGAGTTGGGATAAACTCTGGAAGGAGGCCGCCTAGAAGTAGGAATCGAGTAGCACATCTGCGCACACCCGGGTTACACTTCACCTTTTCGAGTCCATATGTGACTTTGTGAGTCGAGTCACATACGCATGTAGCGGGGAAATCAGGCTCCGTCCCTGCGTCTACTGAGGTGTTCCAGAGCCACTTAGGCCTCGCAGCTGCTGAGCGAGGGGACCCATGGGACACCAGGCCTGGCTGCTCTGATGATGCCTGGGGAACAGCGACCTCTGGAGGATCGTCCTGTCCACATCAAGTCAGGAACTGATTAAGAGCATTTCTCCCTCCCCCCCTCCCAGTTCTATCCAGAGACTCATAACCTCTGGGGTCCAGATTTGCTTCCTTTCCCAAGCAATACCCATGTTTCATATCCCTCTCAAATCTTACTGCCTCCTGAAATAAGCCTCCTCCAAAACCCAAACAATACATCCTCCCCTCTTCCTGGTCTGAGCTCCTCACAGCTGAATACCTGGACATTTCTGCAGCCATGCTAGTTCACTGCACAGCTCACTTGCTTCCTGCCTTCACCCTTCTCCAAAGAGACCATGAATCCACTCCACTTATCCTTTGGGTAACATGCTAAGTGTTGTTTTTTATTTGTCACTCATGGGGCTTGAACTCTGGGCCTGGGCACTGTCCCTCAGCTCTTCAGCTCAAGGCGAGAGCACTACTACTTGAGCCACAATGCCACTTCCAGTTTTCTGGTGGTTTATTGGAGATAATAGTTTCAAGGACTTCCTTGCCCAGGCTGGCTTTGAACTAGGATCCTCAAATCTCAGCTTCCTGAGTAGCTAGGATTACAAGTGTGAGCCACCAGTTTTTGTTTTTCAAGTCTGTGTCTTCTTCCTCTTCTTCCCCTAGCCAGTAAATAGTAATTAACTGACGGAAAACCAAAATTGAATGGTAGGGTTTTCAAAGGTCATTTCTCAGATAGGGAAACTGAGACCTGGAGAAAGGACTGACTTGCTGGAGGTCACACAAATAGAACTGGAAACCTAATGCCTGCTTTTCCAGTCCTGAACCCTCTTTTATCATTTCGATGTGAGAAGTTTGGTGGGGAATTTGGGCTCCGAGAGTGAAAATGCCAGAGAAAACTCAGGGGAAGGCTCACTGCTCCAAAAGTAGGTGAAAGGGGGTATGGGGGGGCAGGGTTTTGCTGGGAGGTCAGACTTTTCTTTCCTCCAGCCCAGCTCAAGCTACTCTGAAGAGTTCCAAATTTCTGAGGTTGACTGAATGTCTTATGTAAGCAAGTGGGCAGGGCAGGAGTCTGGGAACAGCCTGACTCAGGCAAATACCACCCTCTCCCATCAAACACCACCCACCTTGCCAAGGGAGGGAGGGGCTTAGAGCTTTCCTGCTAATACACATTCTGCCCAAATCCACTGGAGGAAGCTCTGGGTGCAGGTAATTTGCCTGAGGCCTCAGGGATACCTGCCCAACAGCCTGAAGCAGGACTGGGTACTGTGTGCTTGTCTGCACAGGATAGCTGTGAATTCATGCTGTGATGAATGAGGCGCCAAACTCCATAGCTGGAAACAAGGCCCTCAGCAGCCTGGGCACCTTTGCATTGGCTCCTGTAGCAATGGATACCATTTAGGGCTAATGTATCTGGGGAGCGAGATGTGTGGGGAGTCTCCTGAGGTTCTGGACAGGACTCTGCCATGGAGCAACATGCTTAACATTTCTGTGAATGGTAACCGTTTCCATCTGGATCTATAGATAGTACACTCATTGAAAGCTCTGATTCTAAAATCAGATTGTCGTGGACAGGGGCTGTACTTGTCAGATGAGAAAACTGAGGCCCTGGGAGATGCAAAGAACACACCTGAGATCACACAGGAAGATGGAGGTAGGGATGGGAGCAGAGCCCAGGCCTCTTGACTCAGGCCATACAGCTCTCCTTCAGCTGCAAAGCAAGCCAGTGGGAGGTGCATAGCAAAACAGAGCAGGCATTCCCAAACAAGTCAAGGCTGGAGAGGAAAGTAAGGGACCTCACAGACACACTGTAACTCATGGTTGGCTCAGGAATCCCTGAGGTGATGGGCTAGAAATTTCCTATGTCCCTCTTGGGAAGTTTTCCTTGCATGGAGCCTCATCACAGTTTCCTGGCTGCCCTTTGCCTTGGTCTCTCAGCCCCTAGGTTAGTCATGTGGTAATTTGGAGCTGGTGGCTTTACTCTCTAGGTATATGACCCCAAGCCTTTCTTTCATGTACATCTTGCCTGCCATCCCTTCTTACATTAACCAGGATTAGATTCTGTTACAAGTGACAGATTCCTTCTCTCCTCCACATCAATGGCATAAAAAAGATTGGTTGTGACTCTTTTTTTAATTTTTTTTTGTGTGCGTGTGAAATTCAATCCAACTAGCAGAAATCCACACAACCTTGCTTGGCAAAAGGGAGCTTTCTTTCCTGTCTCTAGAAAGTTCAAGGGTTCCTGTTTCAGGCAGAGCTGGATCAGGGACTCAGACCCTGTTATTAAGACTCTATCCTCTCTGTAGGCAATTTCTCTCTGTGTGTGGGCCTCAGTGTCAAACAGCATTCTCTACACGTCAGGAAAGATGGCTCTAGCAGCTAAGCCTGCATGTTTGTCTTCCCAGGGTCCCAGACTACATATATCTCAACTTGCCAACATCTATGCATCATAATGGAGGAGTAGCTGGCTGGGCCTTGGTGTGACAGTGCTGTTTGACAAAGCTGAGTTGGCCTGTCTGCTCTTGGAGTTAAGTGGGAAGGAGATAGAGATTCAACAGACCCATCAGTCACCACAGAGGGCAAGGAGGGAGGCAGGATTTTGTTCAACAGGGATTTGTGTTACTCTAAACTTGTAAGTGCGGTCAGCTTATCACACCAAAAACAGTTGACTTTTGTCTTGTAAGCAATGGAGACCAATGAAAAATTTTGACTGGGTTCAATCTAGCAGATGATTTAATTTAACCATTTTAAAGGGAGAAACTGCAAACTATGGTGGCAAAGGCCTGTAATCCCAGAACTCAGGAGGCTAAGACAGAAGGACTTTGAGTTGAAGGCCAACCTGGGTTACATAGTAAAACCCTGCCACACAAGACAAACAAACAGCACGTCTGAAATACCATACTGAAAACACTTGGTACAATTTATACATGCTAAAAAAAATGACAGGAAAGTTCTCTGTTGGAGCGGAACATACCTGGCAAAGAGGTTAAGGATGAATATGGTTGACAGTTTATTTGTTTGTATAAAAAAGAACAATGAAACCTGCTGAAATTGCTTGAAGAAGCAGGAAAGTGTTAGGGGGAGTGAGTTTGATCAGGATACATTGTATGCATGTATGGAAATGTCACAGTGAAGCCCTACTTGTGTAATTAGTATTTGCTAATACATTTTTTTAATGCATCTTAAACCACAATGAAAAGGGGTGGGAACTGAGATGGAACAAGAGAGTAACGGGGGAAGGGGGTGTTGTTTTTGGCTTTGTTTTGTTTTTAGTGCCTGTGTTGGGGCTTGAACTCAGGGCCTGGACACTGTCCTTTAGCTTTTTTTGATCAAGGCTAGCACTCTACTACTTGAGCCACAACTTAATTTCTAGCATTTTGGATTAATTTTGGTTAACTGGAGATAAGAGTCTCATGGACTTTACTGCCCTGGCTGGCTTTGAGCTTTAGATCTCAATCTCTTGAGTTGCCTACATTACAGTTGTGAACCACTGGTACTCAAGTTGAGAAACCCAGTTTTTGCTAGGACCAGGGCTTGTGAACATTGGCTCAAGTTCCGGGCACAGCTAGTTGCAGGGACTCAAACACTGTTGTTGAGGCTCTACCTTTCTCTTTTACTTATACTTTGTGAGTTGAATTTCACAAAGAATAGAGCCACAGAGAGAAAGATGCTAGGTCCCTAAAATCACTGAATGGCTCACAGGCTCTATGTGAAAAAGACATAAATACTAGTCTTGTCTCTACCACTGATGTGGAATTTACTGGCTCAGCTGAAGGTTCTAGTTGTGAAATTAGAACTCTGGTCCTGGAGAACATATCCAGGGAGACATGTTCCCTTTCCCCCAGGGAGAGGAAACCACCTATTCTCAGAAACACATACTTTTTTTTTTTTTGTCAGTCATGGGGCTTGAACTTTGGGCCTGGGAGCTGTCCCTCAGCTCTTCAGCTCAAGGCTAGCGCTCTACCACTTTAGCCACAACACCACTTCTGGCCTTTTCTGTTTATGTAGTGCTAAGGAATCGAACCCAGGGCCTCATGCATGCGAGGCAAGCACTCTACCACTGAGCTACCTTCCCAGCCCCAGAAACACATACTTTTATTCTGATGATCTAACCTTGCTGTCTAGGGAGTCCCAGGCAGAGGAAGAAGTATGCCACATCATTCTTCCTTTGATTCTTATGTCCACATACCTAAACCAACTAAGTACTAAGAATGATGATTAAGGATTAATAGTAGGATAGTGTTCTTTCACAGTTACAGGCACTGTGTTTACTGTGTTTACTATTTCATTGAATCCTTACAATTACCCGTGAAGTAGGTACAATTGTATCCCCATTTTGTAGATGAGAAATGATGAGGTTGAATATGATTATTCTGTTTTCAAAGAGGTCACAGTACATATGGGTGACCAATAGTGAGACATATTAAGACAACAAGGAAAGCTAGCTTGGCAGCCTGGAGTGGGAGCCCTTTATGGTGTTGTCAGGGAAAGAAGCTCATAAAACTCAACATTTGAAGTGAACCAAGAAGGGTTAGGAGTAATGAGTTTATTACCTCAGTACTGGAGCCACTTATAATTGGAGGACAAGAGGCAAGGAAATGGAGAATCTGAGGCAGATGTTAGAACTGGATTGAAAGGACAGAAGAAAGAAGGCACAGTTGGCAACCCAGAAGGTCAGAGTAGCAAGCCTGGAGGACTGAAAGGTGGAGCTTAAAAAAACAGTTCCCTCCACTAGCCAGAAGCCTAGAGCTAGAAGGTAGAAGTCATCAGCTTGGACAGATTCACATCCAGGTCACAGACCCACCTTAGTAAGTGAGACAAGTAGTCAGGTGTCCCAGAGCTGGAGGCCCAAATGCCTGGGGAGGATCCTGGTAGGCCTGACAGGAAAGCCTTAGCAGTGGAGGTTGAGAAATTCTGAACACAGTCACCAAGGGTCTTTTTGAGAAATAAAAAGGACAACTACTAAAAAAGCCAATACACAGGGAGCTTGGTGTCCTGCCAAGAGCTTCATGGAAATCTACTGGTAGAGATTGCTCCTGCAGATAGACCTTGCATGGAATATGGACAACCTCCTTACACTGTTTGGAATGTTAAAAGGTTGAAAACAACATAACCCCCCCATGAGGGACTGGAAAGCAAATAATGGCACATTCAGAGAATGGAATAGTATGCTATATAAAATAGAATAAAGCAGTTCTTTATATATGGCTCTAGAAAAGAGCTCCAAGATATATTGTTGAATGAAAAAAAAATCAAGCTATGGAAATGTAAACATATGTGCTTACAATTGTGGTTTCCTGAGAAGAAAAAAAAGTGTGTTTATAGTGTATACCTATGCAACAAAATATTTGGAAGGATGAATGAAAAACTAGTAACTGATTATCTATTAGGCAAATAGGGAACAAGAATGGAAAGGAGACTTTTTTTTTTTTTTTGGTAGTGGGGCCTGAACTCTGGGCCTGGATGCTGTCCCTCAGCTCTTCAGCTCAAGGCTAGCGTTCTACCACTTGAGCCACAGCACCACTTCTGACTTTTTCTGCTTATGTGGTGCTGAGGAATTAAACCCAGGGCCTCATGCATGCAAGGCAAGCGCTCTACCACTGAGCCACCTTCCCAGCCCAGAAAGGAGACTTTTTATACTTCTTTTTTTTTCTGGTACTGGGTCTTAAACTTAAGACCTAGCCCTGCTTTCTCCATCGTGGCTGCCACTCCATCAACTGAGTCATGCCTCCAGCCCAACTTTTTACTGGATAATTGGAGATGGAATCTTGATGAAAGTAGCTAGGATCGCAGGCATGAGCCTGTGATCTTCTCTTATTCATACTTTTAAAGCTCAATTAATGTATTTAACAGCAAAATATACTAACAATAAAATATACTCTATTTAACTATACATATATATAAATCAATAAAAGATACCGTAAAGGAAACAACTGATTATGTAACTGTAACCCCTCTGTACATTACTTTTATAAAGCAATAAAAATTAAATTAAAAAAGAAACAACCAAATCACTCCAATAAATGCGACTTAATGTGCACAAATTAGAAAATAAAAACCCTTGCTATGTACTGAACATTTCCTATGGGCTCCAGTGTGGAATAATACAGTGGGTGGCTATAAGCACTAAAGGCAGGAGCTGGGAGAAACTGACCTAGTGGGTGTTTGTGAGTGTCCCCCACTGGCACAGTAGGCAAGTCTGTAGCTAGGACCCTAGATCTTCAGCCTTTCCTTCCTATTCTGCTCTCATCCTTCTGGTTTTGGCTCTTCCCTCTAAATTTCACTTATTTGCTTTCATTGTAGCCTTTTTTTCCCCCACCAGAGCCAAGCTTTTCCAGAAAGCCCACAAGGCCCGGAAACAGAACAATGCCCAGGGTAAGACTTGTTTGCCCCCAAGCTGAGTCCAAGCCTCTTGTCTCTGATTCTCATCAACCTCCTAAACTTCAGGTCCAGCCCTCAGATGAGCGACAGTGCGCCCAGATCTGATGAAGGTTATCCAGTGAGAGGGACAGTGAAGCAAAGACAAGGGCCCTGTTTGGGAAAATCCCCTAATCCGGAGGGTAGGAAAGCTTCATCCGCCCCTTACAAAGGCTATCTCAGCCAGGCTAAGACATAGAACACATTCTCCCTGTCCTCAGAGGAGACTCAGGTCAAAGCAGAGGACACAGAAATGGTGTGTGACCAAGTAACTTAACCACTCCCGTATCTTGTACGGAACTCTAGGCCCAGGTGCTATCCCTGAGCTTTTGTGCCCAAGGTTAGCACTCTACCACTTGAGCCACAGATCCACTTCCAGCTTTTTGGCAGTTAATTGGAGTTGAGTCTCACAAACCTTCCTGCCCAAGCTGACTTCAAACCATGATCCTCAGATCTCAGCCTCCTGAGTAGCTAGAATTATAGGCATGAGCCACCAGTGCTGGGTTGGAAAGATACCTTTTAAGATGAGGTCTGTGAGTATGGCAAAGTGGATATTGGGGTAAGCTGTGGGCTGTTTCTGGTGCCTGTGGTTTTCTATCTCCACTGGCTCCTTCCAGAGGAAGGATGGCTCTGGAGTCAGGCAGACCTGAAATCAAGTCCAGAAATCAGTCACTTGACTTTAATGAGCTCCAAATTCATCATTTGTAAAGGTAATGAGCTACTATGATTTGTAAAGACAATGATATAATAGGGAGCTAATGATTATGAGAGTTCCACCTTTGTCTCCCAAAGATAAACTACATTTGATGGTATATTTTTTTTAAACTTCATTCCTGGATTCGGTTTGTTAGTGCTTTGGTGGGTTGATTTGCATCTTTGTTTTGGTTTTTAGGGTTTTTTTGTTTTTTTGTTTTTGGTCAGTTGTGGGGCTTGAACTCTGGGCTTGACTGCTGTACCTCAGCTCTTTAGTTCAAGGCTAACGCTCTCTACCACTTGAGCCACAGCTCTACTTCCGGTTTTCAGGTTGTTTATTGGAGATAAGAGACTCAGATTTTCTTGCCTGGGCTGGCTTTGAACTGTGATCCTCAGATCTCAGCCTCCTAAGTATTACAGGTGTGAGTTACCTTTGCATCTTTATATGCAGGATTAGACTATATTCACCTTGTTATCAGGTAACATAATTAAGTAGATTGAATTACTATGACTTCCATTTCTTCTGTGTTCTGGGAATATGAAGATATGTATAGAGAATATGTATTTTATATATACACTTATATACTGTATATATTTATATATAAATACAACATATTTGTATATAAACATATATATAAATATTATATGTAAATATATTCTACATATAGGATAAGTGTGGAGAGAGAGAGAAAGAATATAGATATGGATATTTTATATATATTCTCTCCCTCACAGCCTAAGTGCCTTCTGAGGGAAACAGTGGAGAAATTGCCCTACTGATGTTTTGTTTCTTTTGTGCTTTTATCGATAGAGATGATTCAGTCAAACCAAAACAAGGGTGGCTGTCAGGTATGTGACCCCTCCTAAGGTTTCAGCATAGGCTATTGTAAAGTTTGTAGCTTCCATGATTAGGAAGATTTTGGTCAATGGTTGATTTTTTTTTTCTGTGGCTTTGTATGTCTATGTTTCTCCATTTAGCTGATGTTTCTACACTTGGCTGGATATTGCAATACCCTTTTTAAAAAATTTTCTCAAGGCTAGCACACTCCCAGTTGAGCTACAGCTCCACTTCTACTTCAGGCTTTTCAGTGGTTAATTTGCGCTAAAAGTATTAAGGACTTTCCTGCCCAGGCTGGCTTTGAACCACAATTCTCAGATCTCAGCTTCCTGAGTAGCTAGATTACAGATATGAGCCACTGCTGCAATAATCTTAACTGATCTCCTGGATGGCACTCTTTATCACTTGAGCAACTAACACCATCTACATTGCACACTGTGGCTATGAAATTTCCTCTGAATACAAGTTTGGCTATGTCCTATAAAATATACTGTCCTCACTTCATTAATTGTATCAATTTTCTTCTAAGGGCCATTTAGATAAACATTTTTAATTTTCAATTGCTTCATTTGTCCAAAAATATATGCTTATACACATATAAAATTATGAATAATTATAAATAAATTATAAATTATAAATAAATACTGCAATGAGGTCAGTTGGTGGCATGGTCTGCTACATGAAGGAAGACTTCATTTATTTAAAAAGAAAATAGCCGGGCGCTGGTGGCTCACGCCTGTAATCCTAGCTACTCAGGAGGCTGAGATCTGAGGATCGCGGTTCAAAGCCAGCCCGGGCAGGAGAGACCGTGAGACTCCTATCTCCAATAAAACCACCAGAAAACCGGAAGTGGCACTGTAGCTCAAGTGGTAGAGCGCTCGCCTTGAGCTGAAGAGCTGAGGGACAGCGCCCAGGCCCAGAGTTCAAGCCCCACGGCCGACAAAAAAAAATAAATAAATAAATAAAAAAATAAAAAGAAAAAGAAAATAAATGGTGGATAAACATATTCATCACATCAGGGTTTGGCATGCCAACCCCAAAAGACCTGCCACAGAAGTGGCAGCACCACTTTCATACATGTGAGCTCCTTCAGCCAAACATTATCTTCTAGTATATTTAGTTCATACTCTGAACCTGATTTTTAATTTTATTGATGTATTTGAATTTAATTTATATAAATTTTTGTTTAACAGTTACACACAAAATCTAAGTGTAAGGAATTTATACCTGCACATAATAAATAGCATAAAAATTTGAAGTCCATATTGGAAGTCTATTGAATTTTTTTTCCTTTAAAAGTAGATCATGGTTGGGTGCCAGTGGCTCACACCTAGCTACTCAGGAGGCTGAGATATGAGGGTCACGATTTGAAGGCAGCCCAGGCAGGAAAGTCTAAGACTTGTATTTCCAATTAACTATGAAAAAAGCTCGAATTGGAGCTATGGCTCAAGTGGTAGAGCACTAGCCTTGAGCAGAAAAGTTCAGGGACAGTTCCAGGACTCACACACACACACACACACACACACACACACACAGAGTAGACATTGTAAGACACCTCTAATTCTAGCTACTCAGGAGTCTGCAAAGATTTGTGGTTAAACAGACTTGTCAGAAAGTCTGTGAGATCCATTGCCAAGTAGCCAGCAAAAGGCTGGGCTGAAAGCATGGCTCAAGTAATAAAGTGCCATCTATGGGCAAGCAAGCCAAGAGAGATCTTGAGTCCAAGCCCTGGTACACACACACACACACACACACACACACACACACACACACACACGTACCCGCTTATGCGCACAGATCATACAACTCTAGGCGTGGTGGTTAACAGCTATAATCTTAGCAGCTAGGAAGACTGGGATGCTCATAGTTTGCAGCCAGCCTACGAAAAGGCTCACGAGATACCCCCATCTCAACCAATAAAGCACTGGTCATGGTAACCCTTGCCTATCATCCTACTATGTAGGAAGTATAAATAAGAACACTGTAGTCCAGGTCTGTGTCTATAGGCAAAAAGTGACACCCTAGTTGCAAAAGAACTAAAACAAAAAGGGATAATGGCTCAAATGACAGAGCCCTTGCCTAGGAAGCACAAAGTCCTGACTTCAAATTTCAGAACTAGAAAAAAAAAAAAAGAAACCTCCTGATTCTTGTTAAAATCTTCTCCCTATCCCTAGGATAGGAATCCCCTAGGATCTCCCAGAAATGTACTTTATATGGGGGCAAACCAACCCAGTCACTACAGTGGAGGGCCCCTCCATGTTGCCTTCCCAGGTCATACCCAGAGCTCTGAAAGAGCTCATGTTGTCACAGTTGTCAATGCCCTTGACCAAAGGTGTCACTTTCCTATGTACTAGTCAGTTTTCCCTGTGCCAGGGTATTATCATTGGCTTCTTTCTTGAGCTGGATCCAGGAGGCCTGAAACCAGCCCATCACCAAGTTAGGCCCAAAGCTGTTGCCTTTGTTCTTAATCCCCCTCATTTAGGGACAGCCCCCTCTCAAGGCTTCTCTTCTCATCTCTCTTTTTATAAGGAATTCTCAATGGTTTCTCTAACTTCATTCTGCTTACTTAGCATATTACTGATCTCTCTTTTCCAACTTCCCTGGAAGTGATACATACTAATCTGAGTGAGTATCCCCCATAAAAATTTGCAAACACATCTCTGATTCAACTGTTTCGTGTCAACCTGAATGTTTAGCTTCTCATGCTAAAACTATTATCTTAATTTCAGATGTGCAAAGTTTTCAACTGGAGTTCAGGAAGCAGAAGATTCAACACAGCACAGCGATTGGAAGGAATTCTCAGGATAACAATGAAGAGAAACAGAAGGTCCACATCTGTGCAGCAGACATGAAGAGCCATTAGTTTAGCTTGGAGCTGGAGGACAAGAGAGATGCCTCCCGGAAGGCAAACACAGAATAACATAAGCAGTGATACATTTGACATCAGGGAAAATTGTATCCACTACTTCTATAAGATATGGAAAGATTTAGCAGTGGATAAAAAGGAAGCTGGGCAGTAAAAAGCAAGGCATTATTCTAGAAAAGAAATTAAAAGGAGTTGTAAGTATATTACATGAGTAACTTAGTAGCGAACAATATTTATTTAGTAGTAATAATGCAGATGTTATAATGACCCAAAAATTGGTGATTTGGGTAGTAATAAGGAGTTGGAGATTTTAGATGTAATTACTCACCTATCATGATAGGAAGTTAATCATTAAGGGTTATAGCTCAGTGGTAGAACACTTGACTAGCATGTTAAAAGCCCTGGGTTTAATCCTCAGTTAATCATTACTGTTTCAAGAGAGAGGAGTGAAAGCATGGGAATCTATTCCATAAGAAAGAAATGTGAATTGAATATAGCTACATTTAGGGAAAGATTCAGGGTTCCTAAGAGTGGGACAAGACACCATTGTGAGGTTTTGGTTGCTAATCGACTTACTATTTACATCTTCCAGTGTAATTAAAATAATAATCAGGGGCTTCATGGTAGAGAACTTGATTAGCATGCTCAAAGCCCTTGACTAGATGCCCAGACTGCAAAATTAAATTCATAAATAAAATAAGTATTAAAATATATCTTTAGGTGGAGTGCCAAGGACTCATGCCTGAAATCCTAGCTACTCAGGTAGCTGAGACCTGAGTATTGTGGTTCAAAGTCAGCCCAGGTAGGAAAGTCTGTGAGACTCTTATCTCCCATTTACCACCAAAAAGTTGGAAGTGGAGCTGTGCGTCAAATGGTAGAGTGCTAGCCTTAAGCAAAAAAGCTCAGGGACAAACAAGTAGGTTCTGAGTTCAAGCTGCAGGACTAGTGCACACACACACACACACACACACACACATGCACGCACACATGCACACAGTGTGTCTTCAGATTAACATTTCTGAAGATTTCATTCATAAATACTCCTCTAAAAAGTTTTGAAATCATTTCTACGTAGAAAGGATTTGGTGCTTTTAAAGACAGTTTTTGTTTTGTTTTGTTTTTTTAAAAAACATCTACCAAAATGTCAGAATTCTTAGGGTACTCTGACATATAAGCTTCTGGACTGTGAACTCTTTGGGGACATAGTTTCTCTTATTTGTATATCTGTGGGCACAGAGCCTGAGCCTAGTATACATCAAGCTCTTGATGTTGTTGAATAAAGATAAAGAAGCATTCAAAAAATAAAAGGTGTTTTGAATTTTCAGTGCAGCAGTGACCCTCCTAGAATTTCCCTACTGGTATTTCTACACCATCTTCTGAATGCTCCAAGATCCTGTGGGTTGACACCTGCATGGTTGTAACAAGGCTGGAACTTGGAGCTCAGGAAATACTTTTCAGCTTCAGGGTAAAGAGAGGATCCTTCCTTTCCCTGGAATTGTCTTGAATTAGGGCCGTGCTTGGCAGCAGGTATCTCAGGCAGGAAGACAGTCAGTAATACTGTTTGTAGAAGAAGGGATTTTGCATTTCAATCTTTGTAATTGTACTTAGAGAACCATGGGCTGGATTTTCTGTGGCCTGCTGGGCTCAGGGTGGGCCAGTTTCCTCAACTGAGGAGTGGGAAAGTTACCTCCACCTCTTTCGTCTTCTTCGCAAGTCATTGCAAAGATTGTACTTAAGGATGGATAAGAAGGGACCAAAATATTGTCCACTTTGTCATTATTCAGTTAAGTCAGTAATCAGTATTGGACACTAGGAATTCATTTGCTCAATTAGTGAACAAATCCTAAATGAAGGAATCTTAAGTGAAGGACAAATTAGATCTGACCCTTGCTCAGAATGGTAAATAGCTATCCCATCTCTTTTATACCACACACTGTGTACCTGCCTTCAGAGGGCCTTCCATATTCTCAGGTTCCCTGCATCTATACATTGTTCACTCTCACCTTCCATCACTGTCCCTAAACTTCAAACACTAGCATCAAGGTCATCTGACAAGTTCAACAAGCAAATCATATTCACCTGGGCTTGAGACACATCCATCCCCTCCTCTGCTCTGCTCTGCTCTGCTTTGCTCTGCCCTGCTCTGCTCTGCTCTGTCCTGTCTAACCCAGGCTCAACCAGACTGGGAAGTCTGAGGCAGGAAGATTGAAAAAGCCTGATGCTTGATGTGTGGGTCAGCACCACAGAGCAAGATAGGGGCAAAGCCAGCTCTCTTTCACATTTCAACTTGATTCTAAGCCTGTTCTTAGTGCTAGGAAAGTGATCAATCAGTCATTACTGTCCCAACTCACAATCCAGTAGGGTTGGTAAAATAGGAGACAGAGCCAAATGTTCAGTGTTGAGCTCCCAGTTTCCCAGGGGAAACTGGCCTGTGACTTAATCTTACTCTTTACAGTAAAGAACTTTATTTGTTCATTTACTGTTACAGTGCTGGAGGACTGAACTCAGGGTCTTGAGCATATTAGGCAAGCTATCACTTGAGTCTTGTCCTTCAGCCCTTTTATTCTTATTGCATTCCTAACACAGGATCTTGAACTCCTGCTGCCTAGGCTGGGTTTGAATACCCAATCTTCCTGCCTCTGTATTCTGAGTAACTGCAGTGACTCAAGCAGGTACCACCATTGTTGGCTGGGAACATTAACCTTTTAGACTGAGCCTTCAGCCTGGTTCTGTGTACTCCTTTCCCAACAATATGCAAATTAATCACCTGGGGATTTTGTTAAAATGAAGTACAGAATGACTCAATGAATCAGGCGAGGCCTGAAATCCTCCATTTCTAGCAGGCTTCCAGATGTGTGGGCCACACTTGAAGTATGAAATTCTAGAACACTTACCTCATTTCTCTGATCAGTGATGACTGGATTGATGTCTCCATGAGAAAGGGGTTTATTCATTCTGCAATGTGTCCCCAGTGCCTGTTACTTTAAATAAGTACTTGGAGGAGTGTATCAAGATCAAAGCTCCCTCATCCATGGGAGCTGAGAATGAACCCCAATCTTGGCTAGGCAAATCCACTCACACACATAGCACACACATGTAATTTCTACCTGGCTCTAAGAAGCAGATGCCAGTATTTGACTGGACCTCATCTGTGGCTGAATCACTTCCTCATCCCACTTCATAAACCTGTGTCTGAGGACTCATAAGGGGGCTGGGTCCCATGTGGCAAAACTCACCCACCATCCCCTCAGCCACTTCTCCAACTTACCAACCAGCACACCAAGCCCAGAGAAAGATTTTTTTCTTTTTAATTAAACTAGTCTCTATTAAAAAATAGTAACAACCTGATAAATCTTGTAATTTCCAAGGGATTAGGGCAGACATTGAGGCCCACTAACTCCCCTTTCCAGTCAGAAGCCCTCCGTGCTACTTGTCTCTGAAATCTCCAAGAACTGTCCTCTTAAGGCCTAGCACCGAGCAGCCAGGTGTGTCTGTGTGGGAGGGGAGCTGTCTCCCTGTAAGAAACCTGGGTGGAGGGAGACAATGTTTATGGAAATAAAGGAAGGAGAGGACGCAATGAGCCCAGAAGTCTGACCTCAGTTATGTTGGCAAAACATGAGAGGAGGTGGACCAAGTAGAGTCCATTCAACAGGCAGCTTGAGATGGGAGCTTCCAAAGACTAGAGATCCTGGACACCTGGCTGGGGGTCTGGGGGGAGGGGGGATTCGCGGGTGGTGATCCAGCTGGAGGGAGGAGGGGACTTGGGACTCAGTACTATAGAGGTGCAAGGGGGGCCGGGGAGAAGGGTGATAAGTGAAGGGAGAAGAAATGATGGGCTCACAAACTGGAAGGGACAAGGGTCCTGTGGCAAGAGGCGGCAGCGGTGGGGGGAGGCTGGAGGGGGGGGGCGACGGGGTAGGGAGAGGAGAGTTCTCCCCAACCGTGAAGGATATAGCAGATATGTTCGGTTCAGCAGCCAAAGATGCTGTGCTTAGGTGAGCTTCGAGCGGGAGGGGTGGTGGACAAAGGAGGCAGAGTTGGGGGTGCGCTAGGGGCGGGGGAGGGCGGAGGAGGCCCCCCACAGGTGTTGGCTGTCGGTGGGGATGAGGCTCACAGGTAGCGCTCCAGGCCGGGCGCGAAGCCGGGCTGCCTCAGGTAGACCTCCCCAGAGCCGAGCGGCCCGAGCGCGCTGGTGGGTCCCGCCAGGCCCAGGAGGGGCTCGGCGGCGGTGGGCAGCGGGCCGGGGCCGGGGCCGGGGCCGGGGCCGGGGCCGGGGCGCGGGGCGGGCAGCCCCAGGCGGTCGGTGACCTGCGAGTAGAGCGAGGGCGCGGCGGCGGCGGCGGCGCAGGGCGGGAAGGCGGCGGCGGCGTCGGGCGCGGCGCAGCAGGGCGGCTCGGGCGCGCCCAGCCCCGCCAGCTCGGGCGGGAGGCTCACCAGGCTGTCGACGCTGAAGAGGCGAGCGGAGGGCGGCGCGGGGCCCGGGCCGGCGGGCGGCGAGGCGAGCAGCGCGGGGCCGGGCGCGTAGGGCGCGTAGGGGAAGGGCAGCGCGGACGACGGCGCGGACGGCGGCCCCGGCGGCGGCCCCGGCGGCTCGGCGCGCTTGAAGCGCTTGCGGCGCCGCAGGAAGCTGCCGTTGTCGAACATGTCGGCGGCCGCGGGGTCGAGCGTCCAGTAGTTGCCCTTGCCCGGATTGCCGGGCTCCCGGGGCACCTTGACGAAGCAGTCGTTGAGCGTGAGGTTGTGGCGGATGCTGTTCTGCCACTTGCGCGGGCTGTCGCGATAGAAGGCGAAGCGCTCGGTGATGAAGCGGTAGATGGCGGCCAGCGTCAGGCGGCGGCCCGGGGCGTGCGCCAGCGCCATGGCGATGAGCGCGATGTACGAGTAGGGCGGCTTCCCGCGCTGCAGCGGCCGCCGCCGTCTCCTCCCGGGGCCCGGCGGCGGCGCGCGGCTCGGCTCCACCTCTCCCCCGCCGCCCGCCGTCACCGCCGCCTCCTCCGGCTCCCGCCCCGGTTCGGCTCCCGGGAGCGGCGACGGCGGCGGCCCCGACGGCGCGAGCGAGGGCAGCACCGGGAATCCCGGGAGGGTGGCCGGCGGGTCCATGTCGTCGCTCACGCCCGGTCAAGGGGTGGCCGCAGCCCCTGCCCGCGCTAGGAGAGAGCCGGGGCTGCGGACCCGCCTTATATATACATATGGACAGATTCCCCCGCTCCTCCGGGGAGAGGGCAGCGACTTTCCCGGCCGGCCAGAGCCCCCCTTCTGGGCTCACTCCCCCTCCATTTCTCCCACCCCTTTGGGTCATTTTCTCCCCCCCCCCTCCCCTACCCCAGACCCCGCCTCATCTCTTCCCATCTCCACTGGGTCGGTCCCAGACCCTGGCTTCATCCCACAGTCTTTGATCAGACCCTTCCCTTCCTGCCCCTCCTTTTACCCCCTCCCCTTGGGTCAATCCCAAATCCACCCATTCAGCGCACTCTCTGGCCCTCTCCCCGTTTTGCTCCTCCCAGCAATCGGACCCCTCCATCCTCCTCCCTGTCCTTCCATTCTTCAGCTGGATCAGAGATGAGAGGCGACTTTCTTGCCTGCCCTTAGGGCTCTGTGTGGCTAGTCAATGAGGCCATCAGACCGCCATTGAACAAGATGGAACCGGAGACAAGATAATTGAGAAAGGCAGAGGCTAGAGTGACTTTGTCTCCTGGGAGGATATGTGAAGACCCGCCCCCCCCCAGATTAGAATAATTAATATCTCCGTTCTCTGCTGCCTCTCCCACATCCTTCTCTCCAGGCTGTGCTAGCAAAAAGTGGCTACCCCACTGCTTTGAATGAAGAGTCCCCCCAACACGCACCCAAGCACAAACAGCTCTGAGAGCCTCCCAAGTTCCAAGGAACAGTTAGTTACCAGGTGGGAGAGAGACACTCCCCTTTCCCATCAGCCCAGGTGCTTCCATAGACTGAGGGTCTGAACTCTGCTTTCTGATCCACAGACCCAACACTCTCATCTCACTGAAAGCAGAGGGTCTAGGCAGTTTTTGTTAGAAGCTCAGGGGGAAACACCACCCCCATGGGAAGAAACCAAAGGCTGAAGGAGACCTGTTAAAGCGACTTGTCCTGCAGACAGGCAAGATCAAAGAACTTGGACATAAGCAAGGCTGGGAGTATAGAGAAGGAAGAGAAAGCTAAATCAGTGTCTTGATCAGCCCTTTTGAGGGCCTACTGAAATTTGAGTTCTCAGCCCACCAGAGTCTGATAAGATTTGTCTTTCTTCCCTACACATAAGCAGAGCTTAGCTTCAGCTAGCCTGAGGCCTAGAACATCAGCATTGAAACTTGAAGTCTAAAGCACAAGGCCCCTCTCTCTTAGGTCCACTCATAACTGGTAACACAGCCATTATTGTATCTTGTATTTGGTAAACATTTTTTAATACATTATTTTGCTTAAGTTTGAGTACCTTGTGGAAAGTTGTTATCCTTAATTCGTGAGTGAGGGAATGAACATTGAGAGGCTTAATGGTTTGCCTAATCTCACACAAACAATAGTGACAGAGCACCACCGCTCTTCCAGCACCATACTTCACAGTGGAGACTTTCATTAAACACAGTGGTTCACACCTATAATCCCTGTACTGAAAGCATGAGGATTGTAAGTCTGAGGTCAGCTTAGTCTACATAGTGAGTCTCTGTTTCAAAAATAAAGTGGAGCTGGGCACTGATGGTTCATGCCTGTAATCCTAGCTACTCAGGAGGCTCAGATTTGAGAATCATGGTTCAAAGCCAGCCTGGGCAGGAACATCCATGAGTCTCTTATCTCCAGTTAACCACCAGAAAACAAGAAGTGGCACTGTGGCTTAAGTGGTAGACTGCTAACCTTGAGCTGAAGAGCTCAGAGTCAGCCCCCAGGCCCAGAGTTCAAGACCCACAACCCCCCCCCAAAAAAAGTGGAGGTTTTTAGAAATATATTAGAGTTTCTCCTACTCTTCTGCTACTTCACTTGCCAACATGAATACCTGGTTTCTCTGAGGAGTCAGACCTTTTGCTGCCTTCATTGTGGTAAGCAGACAGTGGCCCTATATGATCTGCCTGGTGAGCAGATCCAGGTGCCTAGTGGGCATCCCTACATGGATGAGGTTTGTGGCATCTCAAACCCAGAGCTATGCAATGAAATGTCCTAAGTACTCTCTGCCCCAGCCTGCTTTCCTATCAGCATTCCAGATCCCTTTTCCCTTCTGGCTCAGTCTCCATATCTAGGCCTCTGCCAGATTTTGTCAGTGCTTGCTTGAATCCCACAGCCAATCCTCCTTTAATTCTCCCAGCCTCAGTTCAGCCTGTATTGTTCACCCAGTACTTCTAGCCAGGCCCTTTGAGGGTGCTTAGGGAAAGACAGAGACAATGAGAGATTGACAGTAAGCCTGGTGAGGGGTAGAAGGAAAAGATAACACTTTCAGATCTAGAGTCTGTGGCCCATTGCCAACAACAAAGAATAAGCAGGTGTATGCCGGACAGACCCTGCCTCAGTACCCTCTCCCACCCTCTTCACCATGCAGCCCACTGCCCAAGCATAGGTCACTGGACTGCAGGACAGTGCAATCCCATTGAGCAACACTCTCCAAAGAAAAGGGCAAGACAACACCCGCAGCAGCAGGGGATCTAATTTCATCAGTGGGGTGTCCAAAGCCAAGTATTATCAGTTTCCTCACCTGCCAAATAACAGGCCCTTAGTAAAGCAGTGCTCTTCCCCTTCCTGTATACATCATTTCCAGTATTAACCAGGAAAGCAAGGAGAGAGTGAAGCAGGACATCTTTTCAGTCAAATGACTGATTGAACCTCAGTTACCCTCCTTTCCTACATTCTCTTAGAGATGGAGCTCCTCCAAAGAAGGCCCTACCACAGCGTCCACCTCTTGAGGAGTAAGGCATCTGAAGGGGGCAGGGGGAGGCAAATTGGCTCTTACTATCTCCAACAACCAAATGCAGCTTTCTTGTGCTTTCAAGTTTACAATCCATGTGTATAGCCTGGGACATAGTACATGTTCAATAAATGATCCTGAACATGCTGTTGGCTATGCCAATCCTGAGTAGAGTGGTGACAGGGAGCTTGGCCCAAAGAATGAGAACCCAGACATTTCCAGTTCTTTGTGCCTGTCTGCCCCCCCCCCCAAATTGGGCCTGCTTCCCAGAGCAGAGCAGGCCAGTGTCAGGGGGCGGCCCAAGGGCTAATCCGTGTTTTCAGCGTGGCTGGGCCCTCTTTTCACAGGCCCTGGGCCGGACGTGATGCGGCTGAGCATCCGGGCATAAGACGGCCAGTGAAGGCGGCCCCTTTCTCATGGGCCTGGATTCCAGGCGGCCCAGCGTCTGAGTGGAGCCCCTGGGGCGGGAGGAACACAGTGGCTGGGCTGGGCAGTCCTTTGTCTGACCACACTGGGTGGATATTTGGGCTGGCAGGAGGGATTAATGGCCAGGGATTGGCCCTGGGGCCGGCCTTCCCACTGCCCTTTGGAGGCCAAAGGCCCAGGTCAGGGCACATAGCCTTGATGGCTCTCTAGATAGAGTGGAAATTCCCACCCTTGTCTAAAGCTATTTGTACCAGCTCCAAGACCCCCTACCCCCAGCCTCGGTTCTGCAGAGAGAGGCATCACTAGCCCAGATAGACTTGGAGGCAAGGAGCAGAGAGTGGGGCCAGAATTTACCAAGTACTCTGCTGAGAGAAAGCTAGGGCTGAAAGTCATTTCAGTCCTGAAAGGACCCATGGTTGCCCCTCCAGAGCTCTGGAGAAAAAGAGTTTTCTGTTAACCCAATGAAAATCCAATGGGCCAGCATGTCCTCAGACCTTTTAAGTCTTCCCAGACTATTCCCTCAAAGACATCTACTTTGAGAACATCCATTATTTCTAAAGACTCTCCATTACAGCCTGGAAGAATCCCTTAGCAGTAATACAAGAGGCTCAGGAACCACAAGAAATCCTAGATATATACACTCAACACTATCTTTGGTCAACCAAGGCCCCTGACGACTCCTGAGGGGCTTTTCCCCTTTTATTCCCCAAATGAGAATTACCCAGGATACCATTTGTTTCCTCAAGAGCCTAAGGTAGGCAGTTCTGAACTGTCTGGGGGCTATAGGGCAGCCTGCTGTGGTGAGTCCCTTTCTGGCCAGGTTCTTACAGTAGGGCTGAGAACAGCAGCCCAGGCTTGCCCACCTGAGCAAGCTCAAGCTAGGCGGCGGCAGTTCAGGCCTGCCTGGTGACAAAAGCCTAGGAGTGCCCTTTTCTGTGATTCTTCACTTCTTAGGCTCTTTCATTCAGCAAAGTCCAAGGAAGTATGTCAAAGCAGTCTGGATGCTGGCTGGTAGTAAGGAGTCAGACCTTTTGCTGCCTTCATTATGTGAAGCAGACAGTCACCATATATGTGGTTAGCATAAGATATGAGGGGAATTGGAACCTCACCCAGCCTAGCCAAGTCAGAAGGGCTTCCTGGGAGGGGTGAGTCTCCAGATAGCTAGGTAGAGAAAGACCCTAGGGAGCTCATCCTCTGGGCCAAATAATATCCATCACTCCACTTACTTTGGTGAACTCTTCTTGTCCCTCGCTGTCTCCCCACCAGTAGATTGTGTGTACACTGAGGTCACATCCACGTTCACTCACCTTTGGGTCCACAACATTTAGTGTAGGGTCTGGTAAGAGTCCATGATGGACGGATATGTGTCAGATGGCTAAAGGATGGCTGGATACTAAGTTGAGAAAACCATGTGTACTAAGTCTGAAGGCAAGAGCAAGTAGTTCATCCTGGGAAGGAGAGACTTGGTGTTTGAGAATTGTTAAGAGCTAACATGTGAAGTTCGTTTTTTGTTTTTGTTTTTTTTTTGGGGGGGGGTTCGGTCATGGGGCCTGAACTCTGGGCCTGACCACTGTCCCTCAGCTCTTCAGCTCAAGGCTAGCGCTCTACCACTTGAGCCACAGTGCCACTTCCAGCTTTTTTCTTTTTGCTTATGTGCTGCTGAGGAATCGAACCCAGGGACTCATGCATGCAAGGTAAGCGCTCTACCACTGACCCACCTTCCCAGCCCACATGTGAAGTTCTTAAAGCCTTGCCTGTAGCTGTTACTATCCACTGTGACTGGGAGAGGGTCACAAGACTAAGATAAGAGAGGCAAATAGGGTTAGAGCATTACTGACTGTTTGCCAGGGTCAGGGGCTGCCAGTAGGGTTCTTTGAAGTGTCCAGCAATGGTTGACTTCCGACACCAGAGGCTGGAGTAGAACAGGAGGAAGCTGGAGGCTGAGGCCCAACAGGAAACTGACCGGTGATAATGATGTGTGCCTCAGGTTGTGGTACTAAGGGAGCACAGAGCTGTGCTCCCATCTGCTGCCCACAGGATGGAGAGAGAGCCTGGAACTGTCTACCTTTCTCAGTAACTTACACCCAGTTGGTCACACATTCCAGCTGTGATCTCAGCTCCCCCCTTCTCTCCCCACCGCTGCTTCTCTCTCTCAGTTCCATTCATGGAGACTGGTCACTTCTTAGAATGTTTTTCCAAATCTACCCTCTTCCAATTTGAGCTCTTCCATGGCTCACCTGTGTCCAGCTTAAACGCTTACAGTGGCTCCCTTTCTCCTAAGTCATAGCATCTTAGCAGGACCAACTTGTACATCTCCTCTACCACACTCTCCCCTGGATGCCCAGTTTTCATCTCATTCTGTACAGCACCAATAGAGCTACTTTCAGTCCAAGCACCAGATCCCCTTCTACTCTGAGCCTTGGCTAATCAAAATCAGGACAATCTGGTCTCTCCGCCTTACAGAATAACACACAGCTACATCTATTTTTCCAAACAGCCTCAAGATCTCCTAAGCCCTTTATTGTAGTAAGACTCACCTTTCCCTGAGAAAAACTCCTCCTCTACCTTTGTCAAACAAATGACCAACAAATCAATGCACAAAACCCTGAGGGCTTTCTCACTCAAAGGCAGAGAGCGAACTTAATCCCTTCTTCACTGGCTCATTGTCGAGTCTTCCCAACCTGCCTAGAGCCTCCGTACTTGTGACTTCAGAAACATTCTCAGAAGATAACCATTTTTGTATGTGTGTGTGCCTGTCATGGGTCTAGAACTCAGGGCCTGGGAGCTGTTTATGAATTGTTTTGCTCAAGGTTAGCACTCTACCACTTAAGCCACAGCTCTACTTTTAGCTTTTTTTTCCCCCCATTTTTTTCCTCAGAGCTGAAGACTAAACTTTGGGCCTAGTACTCATCCACTGAGCTAAATCCCCAACACCAACTTCTGGCTTTTTGGTGATTAAACTTTCCTGCTCAGGCTGGCTTTGAACCACAATCCTCAGACTTCAGCCTCCTGAGTAGCTAAGGTTAAAAGCTTTCACCACTGGCACATGACTAGAAGATAACCATTTCATCTTCTAGAAGACAAATTTCTCCTCCCCCAGGCAAAAGGTCTGTTAATACCTCAGACTTGCCTGAAGCTAGAGGGACTCTGACACGTGTTGTATGCTAACCTCCTTCAGAAGAAGAGGAGCAGCTTCTGAGTTAGAGCTGAGCCATTTTTCCTTGACTTCTGAGCCAGGCTGTAGAGTTCAGTGAGCCATTTCTTAGTGCCCAACTGGCCATCTTGCAAAATGAATGAATGAGTGAATGAATGAACAAATGGCCACCCACATCTGGAAAAGCAAAGAGTCCCCTTGTCTGATTTCCAGCTGGGAGTCAGCCTCCTGCCCTCACTGCCTCTCTGCTGCAGCACTGTGGCCCTGGGCCGAGACCCCCCACACTGTCCTTGCCTTAGCAGGGTCTAGGCTCAGCCTGGGCTCAGACAATGCTGGCTCAGCCCTGAATGTGTAATTCCAGCCTCCCCCAAGCCACACACACAGCATCTGAAGTATGCTCCCTGTCATTTGGGGCTGTCAGCGTTCTGACATCTACCTCGCCTCTGCACCCTCGAAGTCTCAGTGCTCTCAGGCCTCCCTGGTTCTCATTGCTGGGGAAGCTAAGGGTGTGGTGCTGTCTGCCAGGGCTGGGAGCCCAAACTGGAGAAGAGTGAGTCTGAGCTCACTACTGATCTTCTATGTGCTTCACACACCCGATGGCCCATGAGAGATGCACAGGCTCCTAGTACTGACAGGACGTAGGCCAGTGATTCCCAACCTTCAAGCCCTTTCCCTTAGCTAAAGGCATCTGGAAGCCATGTGGTACCCAGCACTGTCTGTAAGCAGGATGCACAACATCTCACATAGACAAGTACGAATGCTTTCAAATAGATATAGATGTGGCTGTGATGGATAAACACAACCATATTTGAAAAGCTTTGCAGTTGTTTTTTAATTTTAGTCGTGATTTTTTTTTTTGGTTGGTCATGGGACTTGAACTCTAGGCCTGGGTGCCGTCCTTGAGCTCTTCAGCTCAAGGCAATTGCTCCACTACTTGAGCCACAGCGCCAATTCCAGTTTTCTGGAGGTTAATTGGAGATAAGTGCCTCATAGGGACTTTCCTTCCTGGGCTGACTTTGAGCCTCCAGCACCTGGCCAGTCTTGATTTTTTAATCCATTAAGCACAGCTACTCTCAGGTGGAGTAGCTGGGAAGTGTTTTCTAAATAATCATTCCCAAACTACTGCTAGGGTACACTATGCCTTCTTTTAGATCTTGAGGGTCAGAAAGAGGAGAGACATGTCTAAAGTCCCAAAGCAAGTCAGTGCAAAGCCAAAAATAGAGCCTAGGACTCTGACCCTCACCCCACCTCAACTTCTTTTCCACATACATTCAACAGTTTTTACACAATACCTGACTGATGGCAGGCTATATGTTGCACATGGGAAGCCAAAGATGAAAAACAAGGCTCATCCACCCTCAAGGGCTGACATTTGGGAGATGATAAGCAATTATGATAGCCGGGCAATGGTGGCTCATGCCTGTAATCCTAGCTATTCAGGAGGCTGAGATCTGAGGATTGCAGTTCAAAGCCAGCCTGGGCAGGAAAGTCCATGAGACTCTTATCTTCAATTAATCACCAGAAAACCAGAAGTGGTGCTGTGGCTCAAGTGGTAGAGCACGAGCCTTGAGCTGAAGAGCTGAGGGGCAGCACCCAGGCCCAGAGTTCAAGCCCCACGACCAACAACAACAACAACAACAACAACAACAAAAACCAATTATGATGATGAGCAAAAGCTTTATCTTAATTGCCAAAAGCAGCCATTGAAGGTCTTAAATAGGAAAGTGGTATAGGGTTTCTGTTGTACAACAGCCTCTCATTTGTAAGGTGGAAAAGAGACTGTTGACCACAACATAGGATTTATTTGGCTTCAAACAATAGAAAACAATTCAATTTAAGTAATAGGGAAATGTATTTCTCCCTCACAAGAGAGTCTGAGGTAGTATATAAGTAGGCCTCTGGTTTGATGCTTTTAGCATGGCTATACCTCATGAGTGGGCCATCTCTAGGCAGAAACAGGTAAGGACAGCACCCGAATGTACAGCATGAGTTCCAATTGTCCAGAATAAAGGAAGTTGTCTCTATGTCTTTAGGGGAGGATAGCACCCAGCCCTCATCCTCAATTTCTCCTCCTCTTTCATTGGTCAGAAGTGGATCCCTTTCTTGGTCTTATACCAATCACTGCTCCAAAGGAACACCTGGGTCACTTGCTGATGAAGAAGGATATGGTATAGGAAAGAGCCCTCCACAGGGTCTGCTATGAAGGGAGAAGAGAGGAGGCTGGAAAGCCATACTGGAGTTGACACTACAGGGCAGCTTCTGTCATACACTCACCTCTATGCCTTCTGAAAGCAGCTCTGTGTGTCTGGATCCCCTAATTGGCTCTCAACTGACACAAGATCCTCTTGTCTGTCTAAATAAGATAGTGTATTTCTATAGTAAGACATAGGGGCTTCCATTTGCAAAATGTCCCAAGCAGAGACCTGATTGTAATACCCAAAGGAGGACCATTCTTCTGGGTGACCTGGGACAGTCTCCTTAACTATCATGAGCTTCAGTTTCTCCTTTAGAGAAATTCTTATTCTTTGGCAACAATCACCTTCCGTAAAATGTTATATCCTTATCACCTCCTTAGAGCCTCCAGGTAGAAGGTGAAGAGTAGAGAGAGCATGAGAAAAGGGAGGAGATGGAGACTGGGATGGACAGACAAGAACTAGTATGCGAGAGCCAGTCTCAACTTGCTTGAGAAAGTGTGTGTATCTTATCCTAGCTGTGCTTTTAATGACCTCATGTTGGTGGTTTGAAATGAGCCACATGGGGATATTTACATCACAAAAGCTGGCCAATGCTACAGATCAGGTACCTTTACCAGCCAAAAATCCAGCTGTTAAACGTTCATTCACCAGCCCATCACTTGGGAAGACTCCAGTAATGAAAATAGACAAGACTGAGACTTTCCCATGAGGCCCATTAGGAAGCTCCAGAGAGAGGAGGCCTCTAGGATGGAGCCTCTGGAGGGAGGAAACTAGACATCTATCTTCTCTCTGCCCTTAGGCTCACACTCACGATGCTCATGCCAGTGCCCAAGCCCAAGCCAAAGCCTTACATAACAGTGGCTCTATAAGGCTGGATCCTCTGTATTTTACCCTTAATTCTTTGTTTTGTTTTTTTTATTTTTTTGTTTTTTTGTTGTTTTGTTGTTTTTTTGGGGGGTCCGGTCATGGGGCCTGAACTCTGGGCCTGGGCGCTGTTCCTCAGCTCTTCAGCTCAAGGCTAGCGCTCTACCACTTGAGCCACAGCGCCACTTCCGGCTTTTTTCTTTTTGCTTATGTGGTGCTGAGGAATCGAACCCAGGGGCTCGAGCATGCAAGGCAAGCGCTCTACCACTGAGCCACCTTCCCAGCCCTTTACCCTTAATTCTAAAGGAGACAAATATCTTCTAGAGACACACTGAAGCATGGGACACATGCTTCAATGATGCATGTCCATTGCTATGCAACTCAGTACGAGTAAAATTTGAGTGGAGTATCTTGCTGTTAGATTGGATTGATTCCTTAGATCATTATGCCAACATTATGTGCTGGTGGTGTGGCTTCAGTACTAGCCTAACAAACTCAAAGCTCTAAGTTCAACTCCCAGTACCCCCCCCCACACACTCACACATACACAGAACATTAGGTAAACATTAAAAGGATTATTTTTCTGCCTATCAAGAATAAGATCCTGGGGGGAAGGAGAAGGATTGGGACTGGGGGGAGGGAGGAGGCTGGGAAGGGATGTGAAGGGTAAACAAAGGAGGAGGCTGCAATGCTTGGTAAGAAATGTACGCATTATCCTGCCCATGTAATTGTAACTCCTCTGTACAGTATGTTCACAAATAAAATAAAATTAAATTAAAAAAAGAATAAGATCCTGTTTTCAAACCCTAATGCTGTCAAATAAATTAAAAAAATGATTTTCTAAAATAAAATGAACATTTTTGAGGAATACTTAATGACATGAGGAAATGTTCATAATAAGATGATAAATATCACAAGACAGTGTATTGGAAATGAACTTTACAACTTTGAGGGGGGAAGGAGTGAGGGAGGTGGGGGAGGGAGGGGTTGGTAGGAGAACAACAAGGGAAGGGGTAACAATGCTCCACAAGAAATGTACTCGTTGCCTCACTCATGTAACTGTAACCCCTCTGTACACCATCTTTACAATAAAATAAAATATAAAAATCAACAACAAAAAGATAAAAATATCAAATATATACTATAAAATTATACCCATGATTGCAATGTTTGAAAAACAGTGGAATGAAAATGCACTAAAATATCAACAGTTTTATTTATAGATGATTTTAATTTTTTATTTTTCTTAAGGATTAAAAGTATGAATAGAGGACTGAGAGTAGAGCACTTGCATATAAAATGCATGAGGAAGCCAGGCACTCACGCCTGTAATCCTAACTACTCAGGAGGCTGAGATTTGAGGATCATGGTTCAAAGCCAGGCTGAGTAGGAAAGTCTGTGAGACTCTTATCCCGAATTAACTACAAGAAAACTCAAAGTGATGCTGTGGCTCAAAGTGGTAGAGCACTAGCCTTGAGAAAATAGTTCAGAGACAGTCTCAGGCCCATGACCACACACACACATACACACACATGAGGAAAGAAAGAAAGAAAGAAAGAAAGAAAGAAAGAAAGAAAGAAAGAAAGAAAGAAAGAAAGAAAGAAAGAAAGAAAGGAAAAAAAGAAAATGCTTGAGGCCCTAGGTTTGATCCCTAGTAGTATAAAAGTCCTCTAAGACTCTAAACATTATTCATCAAATTGTGCACTTCACTGTGTATGTATATATAAATACTCTAATAAAAAAAGATTGAAAATTTATGCATTTTTTCCAGTTTTGGAACTTGAAATCAGGGTGTGGGTACTGTCCCTGAGTTTTTCTGTTTGAGACTGGTGCTCTACCACTTCAGTCACAATACTACTTCCAGTTTTTTGATGGTTAATTGGAATTAAATATTTCAAACTTTCCTTCCCAGGCTGGCTTCGAACCATGATCCTCAGATCTCAGTTTTCTGAGAGTTAGGATTATAGGTGTTAGCCACCATAACCCAGCTCAAATTTGTGCATATTTTATATAGAAAATACTAATATCCATAACTACCTTAGAAGAAAAGAACTATGTGATTAAGAAATAGGAACTTGGTGGCCCATGCCTGTATTTCCAGCCGCTCAGAATCCTGAGGCAGGAAGATCATTTGACTGTGGGAGTTTGAGACCAATTTGGGCTACATAGCGAGACCCTATGTCAAAGAAAAACAAACAGCCAGGTGTGGTGGTGGCCAAGGTAGAAAAATTATTACAACCTAAGGTCAGTCCCAGGGAAAAATCAAGAGTCTATAATAAAAATCAAGACTCTGAAATGTAAGTAAAGCATAAAGGGCTATAGTATGGCTGTGCAGAGCTAATAGAGACCCTGAGTTTAAACACCAGTACCTCAAAAAAGAAACAAAGAACAGGAAACAGAAGTGAGAGGGAAACTTTATGGTATAGTATTTGCATATTTTGAATCTGGAATCATGATCATTGTATACCACTCAAAAAAAAAAAAACTTAAGCCCCCATTCAAAAACTGGCTTAAGTTTCAAAAAAAAAAAAAGTATGCACAAATTCATTAACTAGAAAAACTGTTAGTTTCACAAACTATCCTACTGAATGCCAGTGGTTCACACCTGTAATCTTAACTACTCAGAGACTGAGATCCAGAGAATTGAGGCTCAAAGCCAGTTCAGGCTGGGCGCTGGTGGCTCACGCCTGTAATCCTAACTACTCAGGAGGCTGAGATCTGAGGATCGCAGTTCAAAGCCAGCCCAGGCAGGAAAGTCCTTGAGACTTTTATCTCCAATTAACCACCAGAAAACTGGAAGTGGCGCTATGGTTTAAGTGGTAGAGCACTAGCCTTGAGCTGAAGAGCTCAAGGACAGCATCCAGGCTCAGACTTCAAGCCCCACAATCAACAAAACAAAACAAAACAAAACAAAACAAAAGCCAGCTCAGGCAGAAAAGTTCATGCAACTCTATCTCTAACTAGCAAAACACAGGTTGGAGTTAACTCCAACCTGGAGTGCAGGTAAGTATGTGTGAGGTCCTGAGTTCAAACCCCAGTACCAGCAAGTTGAAAAAATAAAATAAAATCTACCCCCAATACTACAGATGTGAGAGTATAGAGCCACCAAATTGGAGAGAACTACCCAGAGTTATCCAGCTAGAAAAAGGCTCCATCTCCAGGACACACCATTGAATGTGTTTGGGGCTTTAACAAATTACTGATTCCCAATAGAGTCCCCATTTAACAGATGCAGAAATTGAGAACACCCAAGTTATGAGCCTCTATTCCCCAGCCTCGGTCATATGGAGGCCTGTTGCCTGGCTCACAGTCCCAGCACTTTCCTCACTGTGGCCCCGAGCCATCAAGCAGTCCCTACCCTAGTCCCTTATGCTAAGGATCCCCTAGACTGCCTCATAAGGCCCAGAGATGGCCATTACTTGCCCTAAGACCTCCAGCAGATCATAATCTCCTAAAAGACTAGGGAAGAAACTGGGCAGCTGCAAGAGAAAGAAGACTCTCCTAGAGGCTGGAGACAGTGTCTGGAACAGCTGTGCCTCTGGAGCAGGCGGGCAGTCATTAGCAAGGCTTTGGCACATTTGGGGGCAATAACTGTGTGTTGTCTCCAGGGCCCATTGTGAGCCACCTCTGCTCAGAATGTAATGAGCATGTTTCCTACAAGGGAGGGGGACACTGGCACTCCTCTCAGGCTTGCCTGCCCAGCTCTTCTGCTGTCTGCTTGGTGTTAGCCTCACCCGCCTTCCTATTTTTAGCTGCATCCCACAGCCTGGAGGACCAGCAGCTGCATGTGACTGCCACTTGCAGACCAAGCAGCCTAATGAGGGAGGGTAACCCACTCCAGGGCTTAATGTGGTCAAGACACTTCTTTTCATCTTCAGAACTCCATCAGAAGATTTTCTAAGCTTAAAAAATACATGGAATATTGGTGTGGGGAAGGGCTGAAGATGTGGCTCCAATTGTAGGATGCCTGCCTAGCAAGCACAAGGCCCTGAGCTAAACTCCAGTTCCTCAAAACAAAAGAGGGGGGGAGTATTTTTGTTTTGCTTGTTTTCTTCCTATTCTCTATCACCCCAATCTCCCACCCCACCCCCATCCCCACCTAGGAGACTTCAGGGGTGAAAACCAAAAATAAACCTGGGAAAAGTGGAGATGAATCTGCAGCCCTGCCTCCCATCTCTTCTTCTCCCACTCCAGGCTGCTGTTTTCTTTCATTCTCCACTGGGCCCTGTACAAAGCTTGGTTCTTCTGTCTGGAAAAACCCTTCTTCTCTCTGCCCTTGCCCTGATCTGAAAAACTGATCAAGCACATGCCCCATGCCCCAGTTCCCCTCCCCTCAGCTAGGTCTTCTGTGCTTGCTTTTTTTATTTTTTTGGTCAGTCATGAGGCTTGAACTCTGGGCTTGGGCACTGTCCCTGAGCTCTTCAGCTCAAGGCACGCACTCTACCACTTGAGCCACAGCACCACTTCCGGTTTTCTGGTGGTTTATTGGAGATCAGAGTTTCTTGGCCTTTGGCTTTGAACCAAGATCCTCAGATCTCAGCCTCCTGAGTAGCTAGGATTACAGGCCTGAGCCACTGGAACCCTGCTTGTGTTTGCTTTTTAAGGTCTCATGACATCCTGAGTGCTTGCTCAGCTCCCTCCCCTAGTTGGGGCACCTTGAGAACTGGAATGTGAATGATTCCTATAGCACGATTCCCAGTCTCCAACATAGAACCAGGCCAGAACAGATGTATAGTAAATGCTGACTATAGTAAAGGCTGCCTAGACTGGTGGTTATATTACTTTACTAGAGCATCACAGATGAAAGGAGACTAAATATATTCTCTTCATTTTACAGATAAGGAAATTGAGGCTTAGCAAAGGAAAATAAGATAGTATCAAGAATAAGTAGGACTGGGAAGGTGGCTCAGTGGTAGAGCACTTGCCTTGCATGCTCGAGGCCCTGGGTTCAATTCCTCAGCACCACATAAGCAAAAAGAAAAAAGCCGGAAGTGGCGCTATGGCTCAAGTGGTAGAGTGCTAGCCTTGAGCTGAAGAGCTGAGGGACAGCGCCCAGGCCCAGAGTTCAGGCCCCATGACCGGACCCAAAAAAAAAAAAGAATAAGTAGATGCAAATGCTAGAATACCAACTCAAAGTTGCTTGAGAATACTGGGGGTGGGGGGGGACATAAACCGTGTCAAGCATGGAATTGAGCATAGAGGTGTCTGGAGCCAAGCATTCCCATGTTCATTTCTCTCTCCCTCCTCTCTCGCCCCCCCCCCTCACTCTCAGGTCCCAAAGCATTTATTTTCTTCTTCTTCTTCTTCTTCTTCTTCTTCTTCTTCTTCTTCTTCTTCTTCTTCTTCTTCTTCTTCTTCTTCTTCTTCTTCTTCTTCTTCTTCTTCTTCTTCTTCTTCTTCTTCTTCTTCTTCTTCTTCTTCTTCTTCTTCTTCTTCTTCTTCTTCTTCTTCTTCTTCTTCTTCTTCTTCTTCTTCTTCTTCTTCTTCTTCTTCTTCTTCTTCTTCTTCTTCTTCTTCTTCTTCTTCTTCTTCTTCTTCTTCTTCTTCTTCTTCTTCTTCTTCTTCTTCTTCTTCTTCTTCTTCTTCTTCTTCTTCTTCTTCTTCTTCTTCTTCTTCTTCTTCTTCTTCTTCTTCTTCTTCTTCTTCTTCTTCTTCTTCTTCTTCTTCTTCTTCTTCTTCTCCTCCTCCTCCTTCTTCCTCCTTCTTCTTCTTCTTCCTTCTTCTTCCTTCTTCCTTCTTCTTCCTTCTTCTTCTCTTCTTCTTCTTCTTCTTCTTCTTCTTCTTCTTCTTCTTCTTCTTCTTCTTCTTCTTCTTCTTCTTCTTCTTCTTCTTCTTCTTCTTCTTCTTCTTCTTCTTCTTCTTCTTCTTCTTCTTCTTCTTCTTCTTCTTCTTCTTCTTCTTCTTCTTCTTCTTCTTCTTCTTCTTCTTCTTCTTCTTCTTCTTCTTCTTCTTCTTCTTCTTCTTCTTCTTCTTCTTCTTCTTCTTCTTCTTCTTCTTCTTCTTCTTCTTCTTCTTCTTCTTCTTCTTCTTCTTCTTCTTCTTCTTCCTTCTTCCTCCTTCTTCCTCCTCCTCCTCCTCCTCCTCCTCCTTCTTCTTCTTCTTCTTCTTCTTCTTCTTCTTCTTCTTCTTCTTCTTCTTCTTCTTCTTCTTCTTCTTCTTCTTCTTCTTCTTCTTCTTCTTCTTCTTCTTCTTCTTCTTCTTCTTCTTCTTCTTCTTCTTCTTCTTCTTCTTCTTCTTCTTCTTCTTCTTCTTCTTCTTCTTCTTCTTCTTCTTCTTCTTCTTCTTCTTCTTCTTCTTCTTCTTCTTCTTCTTCTTCTTCTTCTTCTTCTTCTTCTTCTTCTTCTTCTTCTTCTTCTTCTTCTTCTTCTTCTTCTTCTTCTTCTTCTTCTTCTTTTTCTTCTTCTTCTTCTTCTTCTTTCTTTATTTTTTTTGGCCAGTCCTGGGGCTTAAATCAGAGCCTAGGCACTGTCCCTGAGCTTCTTTTGCTCAAGGCTAGCACTCTACTCCTTAGCCACAGCACCACTTCCATCTTTTTCTGTTTATGTGGTACTAGGGAATCAAACCCAGGGCTTCATGCATGCTAGGCAAGCACTCTATCACTAAGCCACATTTCCAGCCTCCAAATAATTACTTTATTTGAAGGAATGGTGCAAGTGAAAAGAACTAGGATGTTCTGGTACAACTTACAGAAAAGTTAATGGTAACCCCAACATGCATGCACTGCCTGGGTGACCACAGTCATTCTGTGGCTTTGTGGCTTAGCTCTCATTGTCACTGTCTCCTAAGGTGTCACTGCCTCCCAGGGGTTCCCATCTTATGCAAGTTGGTGACATGTCACCCAATTCTTTGATGGATTTCACCTGCTCATTCAGATAATGAGTCTCAGTGAATTCACACAAGTGGGAGTCATTGTTTTTTTTGTCAGTGGCCAGTTTGTGCAGTTCCAGTAGTGACTGATTCACAACTGTGTGCAATGCACACACCAGTGCCTTCAGCCCCCTTTCCCTGTCCTCAGGGTCCGTTTTCTTGATATCCTGCAGGAAGATGTGTCCACCTTGCTGGGTCTGGGGCTTTATCAGTCTCTCTGCATGTTCCCTCATGATATTGGTGAAGAAAATCTTTGGCAAAGTTCTTCAAAGCCACATCATCTCTGTCAAAGTAGTCAGACATGAACAGGTAGACACAGGAGACACAGAGCTTCAGGTGGACTTGGCAGTTGATGGCGGCCCTTAGAGTCCAAGTAGTAGTTCTGGTACACTTGCAAGGGGGACAGGGACACGAGGTGGTGGCTGGGAGAGGCCCAGAGGCCATCCCAGGATAGGGCAAAGGGATAGCAGAAGGCTGGTGGCTCCCAGTTGCTGGCCAGCCCACCCCTGGGGCTGAGTGCAGGGTTCTGTTCAAGCACTGTTGAAGCCAGAAACCATGGCAACTTTGGGCGAAGAATGTCTGGCAACCCAAGTTCTCTTCATGTTCCTTTCTTTCCCTGTCACAGGCCACTTTCTCCAAGTTGGGGCCCCAGCCCCAACCTGCTGTCTGCTCCCTTCTTTACAGTTCTGCTGACAGAGGAGATAAAAGAGCTGTGGTCTGGTTTGGGTCCTATGCTCATTTCTAATACAGCCCTGAGGACAGAGCCAGAGGAGGAGCAAGTCAAACATGGCGGGGGGAGGGGGGGAGCATCCTAGCCACAACTCTTGGAGGAACTCACTGAAGTTTGGGGAACCACCCTGATTGAAATCCACTGGAGTCCCTAGCATTCCTTTGTCAATTCTATCTTCAATTCATAAGAGAGACTTCCAAAACTCACTGTTTCACCATTACTCTGGGGGTGGATATCATTTCTCTCAGTTTACAGATGAGGAAACTGAGGTTCAGAGAGGGTAATTACCTCAGTCTACATCCTTGGCATACAGTGAAGAAATTATAGCTTCAAGAACACCAAGGCTTACTTGCCTAAAGTCACAGAGCAGGTCATTAGGATAGCTGCAACTGGGAAGTCATAAGGTGTGTGACAGGCATCTTTGGAGTATCTGCTTGGGTCATGACAAGTCCCTCTCTCTCAGAACAGCCCACCTGTCCATCTCCATAAGAGTGGGAAATGCCTCCCAGAGGTGTAACTTGGCAGCCACTTCAGTACCATAAGATGCTGTGTCTCAACGCAAAGCTGACTGTGCTGGAGTTGGACTCCTGGCTCAGTGGAACCAATCATCTTTTTAAGTATTTGGAGGGTTTTTTTTTTTTTTGATCTGGTCATGGGGCCTGAACTCTGGGCCTGGGCGCTGTCCCTCAGCTCTTCAGCTCAAGGCTAGCGCTCTACCACTGGGGCCACAGCGCCACTTCCGGCTTTTTTCTTTTTTGCTTATGTGGTGCTGAGGAATTTGAACCCAGGGCCTCAGGCATGCAAGGCAAGCGCTCTACCACTGAGCCACCTTCCCAGCCCCTATTTGGAGGTTTTTAATATGGCTTGACCTATCAGTCATATTCTTCCCTCATATAATCTGAAGGGCAGTGAAAACCAATCTAGGAAGAAAGAAAAACAGAGACACAAGGAAAGACTCCCACCCCTTGTGTTACAGAGGGCTTTCCCTAGCCTAGGACAAGATCTTTTCTGCATGAGATTCCTTTAGAGATTTATTTAGCCCCTTTTGTTTGTTTAAACTGGCTGTAGTGGATTTCATGTTGAGTAAATAACATTCTAACATCACACATGGCACAGTGCTTTTCCTGAAAAGGTACTACTGAAGGGACTCATGAGAGAATGTGAGCCAATTTGGTGATCACACAAGGAGGCCAGAGCAGGATGGAGTGGCCAGGAAGTCCTCCCTGAAGCAAGCAGCATGCTTCCTTCCTGAAAGCATGGAGAGAAAACAGTGTGCTGACCGCTTTCTCAGAGGTGACACGTGGAAGACTGATTTGAAGAAGTTGAATGAATGGATGAGGAAGGTGATATAGTAAATAAGAAAGAAAAAGGCTCATCCAATGCCACTCATTTGTTCTAATCTGAGAGGTTGCTGAATTACAAAGTACTATGGTCTGATTTAGGTCCTGAAAGGTCCAGCTTCTGGCTATCATTCTATCAGTCTACTGCATTAAGAAATAATAGGTTGAGATTGTAGCTTAGTGGTAGAGCACTTCCCTAAGATGCATGAAACTAGGTCCAATCCTCAGAATTGCAAACACATACAATATAAACCTTTGAGTCATTTAAGGGATTTAAGAGATAGTTATGGATGGATGGATGGATAGATGGATGGATGGATGGATGGATGGATGGGTGAGTGGGTGGGTGGGGAACAGGAGGGTTAAGAGGAAAAAAGAAAAGAATTGCTGTGAAGGGAGAAGCTGGAGACGAATCAGAGGACTGACTAACCTGGATTCTGATGACTGGTTTGCTCTGTGTGTATGTACCCATGCATGTGCATACATGTGTGCACACACCAGTCCCGGAGTTTGAACTCAGGGCCTGGGAACTGCCATTGAGCTTTTTTGTTCAAGGTAGATTGACTTTTTGTGCTCAAGATTAGTGTTCTACCACTGAGCCACAGCTCTACTTTTGGCTTTATTGGTAGTTAAATGGAGACAAGAGTTTCATGGGTTTTCCTGCTCTGGCTGGCTGTGAGCCAGGCTCCTCAGATCTCAGCCTCCTAAGTAGCTAGGATTTCTGAGTTAGCATGAGTTACTGGCACCCAGCTTTTGGTTTGAGTTATATAGCCATGATAAGGAACCAATTTCTGCTGAGCAGAGTGTGAACCTTCATGCTGTCATTGTGGTGGAAAAGTCCTTGTCACAGGGGACATGCAAGTCAGGACTGGATGGCCTCAGCAAAACCTTTGAGCTGGATCTTTCCAGGGCTTAGAGGTATACTGTGTATGTCCCCATCCTACCTTCCTGTCCTTTAAATCAGATGTTGTAAGTGAGCTCAGAGGCTGGGTTGTCCTCTTCCTTCTGTGCCTATCTTCCTTAAGCAGAAGGGATGGAGAAAACAGGCCTCCAAGAAGACATGGGCTGTGGAACACTTGGAGCATTATTTGACTCACAAAGTCTTGGGCTCCAGGGAACCAAAGACAAGGCTGGCCAGGAAGTCCTTCCCTTCAATTTGTTGCTTCTAAATTCCTCCCAGAAATGAGGCGTGTCAGTCTTTAAACTCCCAGGTTTTATGAGGCAATTATGGTGATTACTATAAATCTCCTGTGTGTTGTTTTCAAAGGAGCAATTAAGTGGAGGAAGGCACCATTTTCGTTTCTCATTAAGTGATTAGAGTTTGTTTGGCCAATCCCAACACTAGTGGCTGGAGGCAGGCTCTGTTGAGCTTGACTTGGGCAATTCACCACCTCTACGCACGCTACACATTCCACTCTAGCACTTCCCTTCACCTTGGCCTCTGCCTGAAGGAGCTGGAAGGAGCCCTCTCATTATACAGGTGAGAAATAGGCACAGAATGTAAACTGACTTGCCAACTTTTCACCACAGCAGAGCCAGGCTCCGGCTCTCAGAGTGCTCCTACAGCCAAAACAAATCCTTCCTCCTTTTCAATTGCTTCTCTCACAGTGATGAAGTCTAATTATTACAATATGGTAAGATGGAGGCGTTCTGGCCTTAGTGCTTTACCAGCTACTGTACCAGTTCTAGACAAACCTTCTGTAGTTCTTGGTGAGTGAAAGAATAATGTCCTAGAGGATCAAGGATTTGTGATATGGGTTTCTGTGAAAGTTGGGAGCAGGGAGTAAAGAATCAGAAAAGGAAGGCTTCCTGGAAGAAGACACTTCATATTTCAAAACCATTTCCCATTCTTAGACATTGGCATCAGTTTTATTTCTCCAAGTGCTATTAGCTGGATGACTCAGAGCAAGTTAGCCTCACTGTGCCTGATTTTCCTCATGTTCTAAAGATTCAATGAGATAAGATGTTGGCAGGAGGCCTGATCTATAAATGTTAGTGTCATTTTTTCCCATGTTATTAATTGAGATGAGGAAGAGGAATGCAACTTGCATAGCTCCTGAGGTCATGCTGAGACCACTGAGGGGAAAGATCTGAAAACCACTTTGTGAGAGACTCAGGTTCGTCTATGGAGACCTGGCTTCTGTCTCTGGGGAGGCAAACAGAGCTAGAGTGGTCCATGAGGGAGGGCATCTGCCCCAAGAAAACCTGGCCTGTCCATGACAGTTCAGTGATGGAGAAGAGGTGGAGTAAGCCCATGCTTGAAACTAGTGAGAGCCACCAAACTTTCCTCTGTGGAAACCAGCCTGAGGTCAGAGGGAGGGGTCAGCGGAATGTAGTGTACTAGAGTGACCACCTCATCCTGTGTGCCTAGAATTTTCCCAGTTTAGTACTAGTGCTGAGCAAACCAAGCTGGTGGGCGGATCTTGTGTGTAGAGGCTCCTCCAGGTGAATCTCTCTAGGCCTCCAGCCTGTCACCTGGCTCCAAAGATGCAGACCCACCTCCAGGGTGACCAGGCTCTCTAGTTCCAAGGTCAGGAGAAGCAACCTCCACTCAGTGATGGTAGGCAACATATCTGATCTAAAGACAGACAAGCCAGCTCTGAGTAGCAGCAGCCCCTCTCCAACACAGCTGACCTAGCTCTGCCTTTTGGCAGATCCAGCCTTGCATGATTATTTATACCACCAGTAAGTAACATGTTCTTACTTCAGGGGATCAAGACATCAAAACTTCACTCATACCCAAGACCCATCTTCCCCAATCTAAGCCCTAGGACTGGAATCCCAGCATCCATTTGTTGGAACAGAGTAGGAATGGTGTTCCCAGAAGCTTCCAGATGACAGCAGCTTCAGGGTGCAGTCAGTACTTTCCAGAGGAACACACCATGAACAGCCAGCGAGGTGCTGGGGGCTAAGGGAGGAGAGAGTAAGCATGCCCAGAGGCACATTTTGAGGACCTTCCATTTGGACCAGAGTGGTGATAAGAAGGGAAAAGGGGAAAGAGCTGGGGCCTATGAGTCAGTGGAGATGGTAAACTGGTGGCTTGCTTTATCTTACTCTCCCTTGAAATTTGTTTGTTCTGGTGTGGATACCAGGGTTTGAACTCAGGGCCTCTGGCTGTCAATTGGCTTTTTCTCAAAGTGCTTTACCACTTGAGCCATACCTCCCTTGTAGCTTTTTGGTGACTAATTGGAAAGAAGGAATTTCATTGACTTTCCAGCCTGGGCTGGCTTCAAACTGCAATCCTCCAATCTCAGTTTCCTAAGTAGCTAGAATTACAGATGTGAGCCACCAGTGCCCAGGCTGGCCTTTTCTTTTTTCGACGGTGGGGGGAAGCTTGTGAGGTGAGAAAATTAGGTTGGATAGAGACATGAATTTCTCTTCAAAATCTCTACCATGTCATTTTAACTGAATTAAAAAGAAAAAGAAGTATAAATACATAAATACATGGAGGCAAGTTACAGAAGAAACAGATAAAAGCCTGAAGTCTTTCACCTCAGCACTGTGGGGGAGAGGGTGGCTAGTGGCTGCTTTTTAATTGGTGTGTGTGTGTAAATTGGTGTGTGTGTGTGTGTGTGTGTGTGTGTGTGTGTGTGTGTGTGTGTGTGTGTGTGTGTGTGTATGTATGTAAATATAGAACATAAAATTCACCATTGAAGCATCCTATATTATACTGGCACTGAGTCCATTCACTTTCTGTGTGACCATCACCACAACTGATCTCAGAGCCTTTATAATCCTAGAACTTGAACTCAGGGCCTGGGTACTGTCCTTGAGCTTTTTTTGTTCAAGGCTAGGACTCTACCACGGTGAGCCACAGCTCCACTTCTGGTTTTTGAGTGGTTAATTGGAAATAAAGACTCTCACGGACTTTCCTGACAAGGCTGGTTTCAAACTGCAATCCTCAGATCTCAGTGCCTGAGTAGCTAGGATTACAGGTGTGAACTGACACCAGAACCTTTACATCTTAATCAACGGAAACTATACACTTTGAATAGTGCCCCCCCCCACCTCATTTCAACTTGGTCTCAATGAACTTGACTACTATAAATGGATTCACACAGCGCTCATCTCTTTGTGACTGGCTTATTTTACTTATTTTATGTAATGTCTTCAACATTCATCCATATTGTAGCACATGCTAGAATTAGGCACCCTTTCTTTCTTTTTGGTGATGCTGGAATGGAACCCTGGACCTTGCACTAGCTAGGCATAGCTACATCTCCAGCCAGAGTCAGCCCTTTCAAGGCTGAATAATATTCCCATAAAACCATTTTCTTAAATAGAAGAGTTAAAGGAGAAAGATCTAGGTAGATAATCAAAGACAACCTGGTCTGGTGACTGCGGGGCCTTTTGCACTATCATGATTTTTCTGGCGTAGCAATAGAAGTTAGCAGCTTAACACAGCTGTTTTAATTCTTCACAGTTCTGCAGGTCAGAAGTATGGGTAGGTTCCACTGGGTTCTCTGCTTATAGTTAGCACAAGGCTTAGAACAAATTTGTTGGCTGGACCAGGCTTTTACCTGGAGATTCTGGGAAAGAGTCTACTTTGCAGCTCATTCAGTTGTTTACAGAATTCAGTTATGCTCAAGCGTGGAACTGTCTTTGCTTTCAGCTGGGGCCCATCCTCAGCTCGGAGAAGCCTCCCCTACTTCCCAGCATAGGGTTTGGTCCATTTTTAAAGCAACCAAGCAGCCACCAATCAAGTATGTAATCTTATGTGTCTCAAATCCCTGATTTTTTTCTCTTACTCTGTAGAATCATGTGACCTGTCTGGGCCCATCAGATAACCTACTTCTTGCCACCTAACATAGTCACATGTTCAACCCACACTCCAAGGGGAAGTGACTATACAAGAGAATCACCGAGTTTTATGAACACCCTGATGACTTTCACCCTTCGATGCCTTCCTCCTCTATAAATATGTACAGATGTTGCAGATACAATAAAAGTACTGACAAGATAGGAGGTGACACCAGCCAGTCACATGTTATTATATATGAGGCCTTTACATTTAGGCAGAGTGTTTTGTCCAGATTGTGATAGAAGACCAAGATTCAGAGCATAAGAAAGCTTGTCTGCCTTTGCTCCACTAAAAATGGAGGATGTGCTGACTGACAGTGGCTCATGCCTATAATCCTAGCTATTCAGGAGGCTCACATCTGAGGATCCAGGTTCAAAGCCAGCTAGAACAGACAAGTATATGTCTTTTATTTCCATTTTTTCCCTCAAAACATGTGGGAGATGAAAGTGTGGTTCAAAGGGTAATCAGCCTTATAGCTGAGTAAGAGCATGGGACCCTGAGTTTAATCCCCAATACTACAAAAAAAGAAAGAAAAGAAGAAAGAAAAAGAAAGGAAGGAAGAAAAAGAAAGAAAGAAAGAAAGAGAGAAAGAAAGAGAGAGAGAGAAAAAGAAAGAGAAAGAAAAAGAAAGAGAGAAAAGAACTGGAAGATGTATGTGAAGGAACTGAGGGCAGCCTCCAGTGCCAAGAGCATCCATGGCTAAAAGGAAAACAGGGACCTCAGTCCTACAATCATAAGGAACTGAATTCTGCCAACCATGTGAACAAGCTTGAAGGTAGATTCTTTCCCAGAGGCTCTGGTGAGAGCCCCACCCAGCTGACCTCTTAATTTCGGACTCCTGGTGCTGTGTGCCCAGAACCCAGTCTACTCCACCCAGACTTGTGACCTATGGAACTGTGAGGTAATAAACAAGCGTTGTAAGTCAGCCAGTTTGTAGTGATTTATGAAGCGATAACAGCAATCACTGAAGGCCTGACCTTCATCTATCTGTTCCAAATCTTATTTTGATCATGTCAACAGAGGCATTCTAGACTGGTGGTGAAGCTCACACACCACAGACAGGCAGACCTGAATTCTTTTCTTTTCTTTTTTTCTTTTTTTGGTCAGTCGTGGGGCCTGAGCGCTGTCCCTCAGCTCTTCAGCTCAAGGCTAGCGCTCTACCACTTGAGCCACAGCACCACTTCTGGCTTTTTCTGCTTATGTGGTGCTGAGAAATTGAACCCAGGGCCTCATGCATGATAGATAAGCACTCTACCACTGAGTCGCCTTCCCAGCCCCAGACTTGGGATTCTAAAGCTTTCTTTCTGTGGATTAACACTCAGACCTAAGCACAGTAGACATTTACTAAACCAGCAACTATAATGCTTGTTTGCATTCATTCTGTGTGTCTCTGACCAGCCTTCACTCCTTCTGTTAGAGCCTCCACTCTGCAAAGCTCCTCCCAGCCTCCTCTGCTCATTGTACTTACTCATTCTACTAGGACATACCTCTTGCTGTACTGGCTGCATTCCCTCAGAAGCCATTAATACCTTGGAGGACAGAAATCTTATTCTAGAGCTTGGCCCAGCTCCTGTTAAGAGGATGGACTTTGAGAGTGGAGGCTTTGCACAGGGGAGGAATTCCAAGCTACCCAGTGAAGTGGGCTCCAGCAAAATTACCTGCCAGGTATGCCAAAAAACACAGACATCATGACATTCTGGGGTCTTTTGGTGCTCAGCTCGTGTTCTGAAATTTCCATTTGTATCACTGAAGCACAAAAGGTGAGTGCTGAAGGGTTGGGACCCCTCTCTGGTTGAGTGAGCTGGGGAAAGCAGTCCAGATTTGGACTGGGCTCCTGCGCCAGGAGATACTCAGAGTTACTGAAAATCAGGCAGGATTGGATAGCTACTGCTGAGGAAGAAGTTGTAGGTAGGAATCACATAATGATCAAACCCTGGCAGATCCAGATATCCAAGGGACAGACAGGGAACGCTGAATTTGGAGCAAGTTTTCTATGAGAGGTATGGGGACTTGTATTTGTTTGATGTGAGACAGGGAGGTGGTAAGTGTGTGTGTGTGTGTGTGTGTGTGTGTGTGTGTGTGTGTGTGTGTGTGGTGTGTGTTGTGTGTGTGTGTGTGTGTGTGTGTGTGTGTGTGTGTGCAGAACTGACAGACCCAGCAAATGGTGACTGCAGGATGGATCCTGGGCGCCACTTGGTGGCCACATGGCTACTTACACCTGATATCATCCAGTGCCCAGAGGATTGAATGCTTCATGTATCAAACTGGAAGGACCAACTCACCCAGAAGACTCACTCACTGTAGTAAAATTGACATGTGACTGGATCTGTGTCTGGGGTTCTTTGTGTCCATGGGCTTGTGATTTCCAAAAGTGTAGACATATGTGTGTATGTGCCATTTGTGTATATGATGTAAGCCTGTTTACAGGTGGTGGTAAGTAGGCACAAGCATGCAAGGCATGTGTGCATGTATGTACTAGGTGCTAGCATGCAAGCATAACTTTGAGTACCAGATCATGTCTCTGTATGTTTGTACAGAGACATGTTTGTATTGTGTATCTGTTGGTTTGATCACTTGTGTGCTTAGGTCTCAGTGCATGTGTTAATGCAACTTCTTGGGGCCTGGCTTTCCATTCTGTTACACATTGAAATAGTTAAGCACCATAATCTTATTGTTTGTTTAAAGTTTGCTCTTGGATGAAGGCCTGTTCCAGAATAACTAGCAGATGCAAAAAGCATCCATTATGTATTTTTGCAATTAGCCGAAAACCCAGAAACTTTTCTTAAATAACAGACACAATTTTGTGGGTTGCTTATTGGTGGGATCCACCTCCTCTCCCCAGCTTGCCCTGGGCCCAGCCCCAACCTAGGCCAAGCCAGGGAGGGTTTGCAAACTGCCCCTAGTGGGATGGAAAAACCATTAAGGATTCCAGAATAGAACTCAAGGGAGCTTACAGTGGGGAAGAGGAGGGAGAAAAACAGGAGAGCAGCCACCAAAATCTGAAATGCCATTGTCACACTGACTCATCCAGCCTAGCACTTCCCCAGCTTTCTTGTATGAACTCAGTTAAATAATCACAGGACAAAGTCTCCATATACTCATTTACCCATTATTAAATGTTTTTCCCTATTTCACTGCATACTCCTATTGCTTTTCCTCTCCCCTTTCCCGCCACTGCTGTCTTTTTTTTTTTTTTTTCTGGTGCTATTTCTTCCTCTCCTCCATTATAAACCAGGGACCTAACCATGAGTAGCATTTCCACAGGCAAACTTTGTTGAATAGCCACCCCATGCACTGTGGTTAGCCCTTAGGAGGCAGAAACAGAGGCCCAGAAAATTTCTGGGCATTTGAGTTCATATGAGGCACTGATCCTTATACCTTCACCTTTCCCTTCACTTGTGTGGATAGAGAACTCCTATGTCCTGCGTGTCCAAGAATGTGGCTTGGGTTCCAAGTGGATTTCAGACTTAGCTACAATTTGAACAAGGTAATGCTTGAGCCACAGAACTCAGAGCTAGGAAACTCTAGGATCTGGTCTTTTTACACATTTCCAGTGATGGGTAAATCATGTGCTCAAACAACCTAATTAATGGATGGGCAACCTTAGGTCTTATTTCCATTGCTCCACTGTCCTAGCCCTGCCATTCAAATCACAGCTATTGCTATCTCCCTTCAGAGGCTGGCGACCATGATGGCTGTCCCCTAGGCTCTCTTCCCCTTTTGAGACTGGCAGCTAAGACCAGAGGAAGCCTACTATAAGTTGGGAAGTACTTCTCCTCTTCAATACTTTAGGTTCTAGGATGGCAGACTAGGCCAATCTCATTTGTGAGCTGTCATGTAGTTGTCTCCCATTGTCAATCTACCAAACACTAAGGGCATCTCCTGTGCCAGGGACTGTGAATGCAAAGGCAAAGAAGACTCATTTCCTTGTCGACAAAGCAGAACAGCTGTTTCCAGTATCTGCTATACCCACTCATTTCAGTAAGATGGTTCCCAAAGAATCAATATCGCATCACCTGAAACTTCCTAAGAAATACAAATTGTGGACTGGGTTCCCAGATTCACTGAAACACTGTGTGAGCCCAGCTACCTGGGTTTAACGAGGCCATCAGGTGAAGCAGATACTGTTTAACCCTTGAGAACCACTGGTTTTAGATTCACCTGAGGAGACTTTAAAGTCAAATTTCTAGAGGGAGGCCTGAGGCGTTTTTTTTTTTTTTTTTTTTTTGTCTTAAGTCTGGTTTCAAATACATACACAGTGTAAATGCTCAGTACCCTGAATAAAGTCCTGTCCCACAGTATCACAGTGGTGATAGAGTATCATACAATAACTTCTTTGCCTTTCTAGGCCCTTAATGGGCCTGCTGACACTGGGGTAAGAACAGAAAGAAGACAGTAGGGTTCCAGGCTGAGTTCTGGTAACAACTGTCAGGGCTTCAAGGACACTCCTTCCACTATGTAAAAGTTTCTTAAGAGCTATCGCGGTACATGAGTGTAAGGCAAGCACTCAAGAAGCTGAGGCAGGAGGATCATGAGTGTAAACCTGGCCTGGACTACATTGTAAGAGCCTATCTCAAAAAAAGAAAAGTTATTAAGAATCTAATGTTGGGCACTGGTGGTTCACACCTATAATCTTAACTACTCAGGATAGAGGTTCAAAGTCAGCTGGAACAGAGAAGTCTGTGAGACTTTCTCCAGTTAGCTAGCAAAAAGCCAGAAGTGGAGCTGTAGCTCAAGTGGTAGAGTGCCAGTCCTGAGCAAAAAAGCCAAGTGAAAATATAAGTACCTACACGTCCAAGCAGCAGTACCAGAAAAAAAGAAAAAAAAAAGTCTGCTCCAGTTTCAGGGTGGGAAGGAAGAGTAATAGGGGATGACTATCATAGAAGTAGATTACATACATAAAAACTGCATGATGAAACCACTAAAATTCTTAATAGGCCAGATGTGGTAGTGCACACCTGTGATCTCAGCCTTGCTAGAGGCTATAGATCAAAGGATCTCAGTACCAGGGCAGCTGGGCAAAATGCAAGACTCATGAAAAATAACTAAAGCAAAAAGGACTCAAGTGGAAGAGCACCTGCTTAACGAATGCAAGGTCCTGAGTTCAAACTCTAGTACTCTAGGGGATGGGAGAGAGAGAAGAAAAGCTGAAAGAATCTCACTTTCCAAGTTCAGTGAATATAGTTGCTGTCAAAGTGCTGAGGATAAAATATAATTTTTTTTTTTGTCCATTGTGGGGTTTGAATTCAGTGCCTGGCACTGTCCCTGAGCCTCTTTGTGCTCAAGGCTAGCACTCTACTACTTGACCCACAGCACCATTTCTGGTTTTTGAGTGGTTAACTGGAGATAAGAGGGTCAAAGGGACTTTTCTGCCTGGATTAGCTTCAAATGACAATCCTCAGATCTCAGCCTCCTGAGTAGCTAATAGTCGTGAACCACCAGCACCCGGCTGTAATATAATCTGATAAAGAGAAATGCTAAGTGGTTTCAAATCTGTAGCATGAACTAGAAACCGGACTCTATAAAACAGATTTTCCATGTCCTAACATAGTAATACTGAAATAAAGATGCAATAGGTTAAAAAAAATCCATCAACAAAGATTGAACACAGATTGTAGATGAGATTTTTGTCAAAATATTGTTTTCTGGTCCTGATGTTTCTTTTTTCCTTCTGAATTAGTCACATTTTACGCCTTTCTATGAATTGTGTGTTGGAAGCTGACAGAAGCCAATGATGTCTAAAATCATGGTGTCCAAAAATCCATCTCACCTTCTACTAAGTCATCCATGCAAAAGGAAAATCATTCTTTCAATTGTTGAAAATATAACATGACATTAAAAGTTTGTCCACATTAAAAGCATGTACTGAAATACAACACAGGTAAGAGACTAGACTTGGAGTTTGTCTAGTGACTTTGTTGAACACAGTGGTTATGTATTCATTGATGGTGTATCCCTAATGTCTCAAACATATTTTGAATAGCCAGGTTTTTTTTAACATGAACATTTTGTTGCTATTGTCATCCTTTGATCTGATGACACACACAATGCTCAAGAAGGTGTGAATGACCTGCAACCAAGGTCAGGGGGTCTGCATTTCTGTCTGAGCTGATTTGCTAGTGGCTAGCTACCTAAATTATGATGGCAGACCCTGGCATGAATGTGAATAGACTGTAACATCACTTCTTATGTGTATACAGCAATTATTTAATCAATTAGCCATGTGGATGGTCACATAAAACAATGACTTAACTGCTTTCTTACACAAACTTATACATATCCATAAAATTACTCAAAACACAAACTGAAGATAAATGCAGATTGGTGGTATTAAGTCACATTCCTGAAACCATTTCATCAATGAAGTACTCATGAAGAGGAGTGGGAATGTGGCCTATGATTACTAAGACTTCTGGGTACATTAAACAACCGTATTTGGCAGGAGCCATAACTAGCTGAATACTTATTCAGCCTTGACAAGAGCCATCACTTAGGAAGTAGAACTGGACAGAATCATGTGTCTCCGTACAAATGACAGGGACATGTCATTATGCCCAGCTGTTGATTGAAAAAGGGCCTCAAAACTTCTCTGCCTACACGGGCATCAAGCCACAATACCAATCTCAGCCTTCTGAATAGCTAGAATTACCAGTGTAAGCTACAGTGCCAGCCTGGCCTTTTGCTGGCTGCTTTGGAAATGAGTCTTACGGACTTTTCTGCCTCAACTAGCTGACCATAATCCTACAGATCCAGCCTCCTGAGTAGCTAGTATTATTATAGGCATAAGCCACTGGTGCCCAGCCTGAGATGTATGTATGTATGTATGTATGTATGTATGTATGTATGTATGTATGTATGTATGTGCATGTCCTAGGGCTTTTACTCAGAGCCTAGGCACTGTCCCTGAGGGTTTTTTTTTTGTTTTGTTTTTTGTTTGTTTGTTTTTTGCTAAAAGTTAGTGCTCTACCACTTGAGCCATAGCTCCACTTCTGGCTGTTTTGTTGTGTTTGTGTGTGTGTGCTTAATTGGAGAAAAGAGTTTCATGGACTTTCCTGCCCATGTTGGCTTCAAACTGTGACCCTCAGATCTGTCTCCTAGGTAGCATGAGCCATGGGCGCACTGCTTGAAAGATAATTTTTAAAGGAAGAATGGATGTAAGAGAAAATTCCTTTGTACTTGATAACCTTTTAAAAATTGTGTAAATTTCAGCATTTCAATGTGGTGCCTCCCCCCGAAAAGAAAGGAAAAGAAAAGTAGCCAGGAAGAATATCAAACATTTATAAGATATATTTATTACTTTTTTCTGACCAAAGTGCAATGATTTTTAAATCTTTTTAAACAAATAACTATGAAAAAGGTTTTCCAGAAAATAAAATACAAATAGGAAATGTAACCATTTGATCACCTTTTCTAATTTAATCTACCCTTATTATTTAGTCTAGAAAACAAAACAAACAACAACAACAAAAAACTTAAAATGAGAACAGAATCTTTTAACATAAATCTAGCACATGCATTTCAAGGTTTCATTGTGAATAATTTTGTTAAAATGAATAACACCATTGATAGAGCTTAAGGAACATGAGTCATTAGATGTGATCCTTGCCCCACACCCTCAGAATCTGTCAGAATAAGGCTGACAATTTTGTCAGGCTCTGAACCCCTGTGCCCTCAACCCAAACCTCAGAAGCAAAGTCTATGTATGCCCTGTCATACAACTTTGTACAAGTCATAATAAATCAAAGCCTAAATTTTCTTTGTATAGGCGATGGTCAGTTTACTTGATAAACATTAAAGCACTGCTAAAAATCCATTTTTATGACTTTGTGTACTGAAGACCTTGAACAAGAACTGGCTTCCCAGAAAATTCCTTTGAAATTTGGTCCACAAATTTGCTTAACAGGTTTCAAATTTAAAACCTGTAAGAAAAAGAGGAAGTGAGAATCCCTAATCCTAACATGGTATAGTATTACAAGGGACAAACATGCACACTAAAATATTTTGCTCACAGAAGGCACGAACTATAAAAGGGATAGTCTTTTCAATAAAAACAAGGAACTAGCTGATACCCTTCTTTGTTTGGTGAGCACCATAATAACTACGATGAAGTTAAACCTGAATTCAGTCTATTGTTGTGACAAAATTTTAAAAAAAAATTAAAAAATCTGTCTTACTATAGATTTTCTAGCATTGAGATGTAATTTTTAAACATTAAAATTGCCTTAAAAAGGGGTTGTAGTAGCAGCTATCAAAGCAATATTCAAGCATGATTTCAAGGATGCTATAGGGTTTGAAGTTAGCCTTCTTTGTCAAAAATCTTCACCACATCATCAAAAACCTGCAAAGAAGACAAAAAGAATATTTTTTAAAGCAAATACTCTTTAAAACACTATACCTGAGTCTAATTTCCAGCAACAAAGATAAGAACCAACACAAAAATCTACCAAGTAGCTAAGTATGTACTAAAATAGTCAATTTTAACTATTACAAACTTGGATCACAGGCTAGGTGCTAGTGGTTCATACCTATAATCCCAGCTACTTAGAAGACTAATAAGATCAGAGGATTGCAGTTCAAAGAAAGCCTGGGCAGAAAAGCCCAGGAGGGTCTTATCTCCAGTTAGCCACCCAAAAAGCTGGAAATGGAGCTATGATTCAAGTGATACAGTGCTAGCTATGAAAACCTCAGGGACAGCGATTAGGCACTGAGCTCAAGTCCCAGGACAAAACAACAAAATACATTACAATGTCTTAGCTTCACCTATTTCACTTTCAACATAATACAAATGAGATGACAAACATGCATCATTCAACGTTATTATTATTGTCACTTAACTTTATTATTATTATTATTGCTTTTCCAATAAAACATACTTTCTATAAACTACTAATAATCTGTAAAATGTATCTGGAATGGCTTTTTTAGTTCTGATCTTTAACCCACAGTTTTCTCATGTATTACTTCACCTCTAGAGAGGCAATGGATAAAAAGAACTTCCTGGATGTTTTTCCTCAGGACCTTTTTTTTTTTGTAAGAGGAAGAAGATTGAAGAATCTTGAAGAGGAAGAAGGAGATTAGGTCAATTAAGACACACTAGAAATCTTTCTAGGCACAGTGGACTCAAACCATAATTTAGAGATGGCTGATTTGTGAAAAGAGAAGTTAAGAAATTGTGGAAAACATGTACCTCTGAAGCTACTTGTCTATGAAAAAGGAAGTAACCTGGGCTCTTGTGCTAGGAAATCTGGCAAAAAGTAAGCTGTTCCTTGTCCCTGAGATGATGGTGACCCTTGATTCCATTCCCCGTCAACATCTGGATTTCCTGTCATAACCTCTCTCTACCTATAGGTAAGAATGAAGTTTTGTCTAGGACTCTGAACATTATGAATAACCTTTAAAAAAAAAAATTCTACAGTGGCTTAGTCTCTAGTTTGTCAGTCATTGTGTCAGCCATTCCTATCTCAGCTGTAAATTTCAAGTAAACCCAGACTAGATTCCTGCCAGAGTCTGCTCTTTGTTCTACTCTTGGATTCTGTATCATCTTGAAATTAAACCAATTCATTTAAAAGAAAAGAAAATGAACATGTGGGGTTGGAGGTATGGCTCAGTTAGTATAGCACTAGCCAAGAACAAGTGTCAGGTACTGAGTTCAAGTCTTGGTCTCAGACCCAAAAAAAAGCCCAAAAACAAAAGAACAACATATTCCAAATAATGATATCCAAGATTTAGGAAAGAAGTTTGGACTTAATGACCATCTACTTCTCATGAAAAACAAGTCTAAAGTTGTAAAACCTGTATTGCACCTATTCCAAAAGGAAAAAAAAAATCCTAATTTCACATTTAGTCTCAACTGTTTCAAAAACAAACTTACCTGTCATAGTATTTATTTTTCTTACAATACTTCAAAAGAAACAGTTACATTTTTACTTGATGATTTTTTATTCAGAGCCAAGCCAAGAACACTTACTTCATCCACCGATTTAGAAGCATCTATTTTCTTGACTTTCCCCATTTCCTCATATAGATCAATAATTGGTTTTGTTGACTGAAGATAAGTTTGAATTCTGCAAAAGGAGCAAAACACCTGTTAGGTTCTACAGATGGACGGCCTCGCCCCCCCCTTTCACATTACATGATGCTCAGAGGGCAGCAGACTCCCACCTGACTCCATCATGTCCTTACATAAGCCACTGTACCTAGATAAGCACAACCTGTTCTTTCTCTGGACCAAAGTAGGACAGGAATTTCATCTATCACTTCAGTTCTGCAATGGGACTAAGGTAGTTAAAACAAAAAAACAGGAGGTACCTCTTTTCCAAGCTCTCTCTGTTGTCATCACTCCTACCACTACTTTTCCCTCTCTCAAGGCACCGTTCAATACAGATCTACAGGAAGATATAAAGTTAGGTTAGAAAACAAAGGCATTAATTTACCATTCTTTTTACCTAAAAAGAAAATAAAATTTGAAGAATCAACAACAACAAAAACTCACATTCAACCCAATGTGTTTAACTCATTAATCAACATGCAAAATCTTTCTCAATTTAAACATGTGGTTCAATTTATATAAACTAGGTTAAATAAGTACAGAGCATAGTAAGAATTCATTCATGACTCAGTTTTTCCTCTGTGTGTGTGTGTGTGTATGTTTTCAAACTGCAATAAAAAGAAAATCTGTATGTGTATGGTCCCATCTTAGATATTTTATTAACTTATTACATATGAATTACATGCTCAAATTTTGTTCCATTTTTGCTTACTTGATAATTCCATAAATATCCAAATATTTGAGTCAACATATTTGAATAAAGCATCTCTTGTTAATCGTGAATAAACATTCCTTACTTATAAAGCTGTGGTAACACTCTTAAGTTAACTTTGAAGGGTAAGTGGAAACACATTTTTAGGGTTGGAAGAAGAGAGTTACATTTTAAAGTAACTCAGTGCTGCAGAAAGTCTCTACTAGAGGCACATTTGTAATTCAATCTAAGAACAGCCAACTTCCTTCAAGGCACTACTTCAAATTCTTATTTTTTCAGACTGTTGGCATTAATTTAATGAAGTTTATATCACAGCCACTGACAAGCAGAGTTAGGCCTTTTAATTAAATGGGGCTTGAACTCGGGGCTTGGGTGCTATCCCTCAGCTCTTTAGCTCAAGGCGAGCACTCTACCACTTGAGCTACAGAACCACTTCTGGTTTTCTAGTGGTTTATTGGAGATAAATGTCTCAAGGACTTTCCTGCCCAGGCTGGCTTTGAACCATGATCCTCAGATCTCAGCCTCCTGAGTAGCTAGGATTACAGGTGGCCCCACTGGCAGCCCAGCTCAATGACCCTTTCTTATTTTTTGTTTGCCAGTAATGCTGTACTGGGGCTTTTCACTTTCAACTTTCTTGCTTACAGCTGGCATATTACCACTTGAGTCACAACTCTAGTCCAGCCTTTTGCTGGTTAATAGATGATGGAATCTTGAAGATTTTTCTGCACAGGCTGGCTTCAAACTTAAATCTTCCAGGTTGGGGAGCCTCCTGAGTAGCTACAATTACAGGCATGAGTCACAAGCATCTGGCTTTTTTTTGTAAGTTTATTTCATTCTTAGAAGATAACCCAAGCTATCCTATATGTCCCTTTAAAATATAATGCCTCCTGCTGGGTGCTGGTGGCTCATGTCTGTAATCTTAGCTACTCAAGAGGCTGAGATCTAAGGATTGAGGTTTGAATCCAGCTTGGGCAGGAAAGTTTGTGAGATCCCCTACCTCCACTAAATTACAAAAAAAACTGGAAGTGGAGTTGTACTCTAGTGGTAAAGCACCAGCCTAGAGCAAAAAGAAGGCCAGGGACAGAACCTAGGTTCAAGCCCCAGAATTGACATAAAAAAAGAAGAACCTCCTCAATTTTCCAAAAACATATTTCTTTGCCAGTAAGCAACATGTTCTCTGAAAACAATACACACTTAATTAAGTAGTAGTTCAACTTTATTATTTAACATTATTGTACATGTCAATTCTTTTTTTAAAAAACTTAATTTTTGTTATTTTAAAATAACAAGACTTGGAGGGGCTGGGAAAGTAACTCAGTGGTAGAGTGCTTGCCTTGCATGCATGAGGCCCTGGGTTTGATTCCTCAACACCACATAAGCAGAAAAAGCTAGAAATAGAGCTGTGGCTCAAGTGGTAGAGTACTAGCCTTGAGCTGAAGAGCTGAGGGACAGCGCTCAGGCCCAAAGTTCAGGCCCCATGACCGACAAAACACAAGACTAAAGCAAATTTTATGTTGCTAAAGCTTCTGGTGCAAATAGCTGTTAATACTTCAACAGCACAGCACTGCTTTTGTTTACTCAATCTACTAATTAAAAAAAAAAAACTGCTGCCTAGAGAAAAATGTACATATAAGTAAACATCCTTTTGTTTTTTTCTAATTGTTGACCATCAGTTGCTTAAAGCCCAGGTGGGCAGATGAAGATTTTCATTACCTCATTATTACAGTCGAAAAATAAAACAAAAGGTAGGCAAGATGAATATTTTCATTACCTCATTATTACAGTCGAAAAATAAAACAAAAGATACATCTGCCTTTCCATCCATGGTCTTGTTCCAACCTTGAAGATTGTCTTGATTTCTTGGAAACCCATCAATCAAGAATTTATTCTTCTGAGCATTGGCAGCCATTGTTTGATCCATTTCCTAAAGAAAAAGGTGGTGAAGTTTTAATATTATATTAACCAAGTATGATTTCTTGTGTGTGTGTGTGTGTGTTTTTGGGTCCGGTCGTGGGGCCTGAACTCTGGGCGTGTGTGTGTGTGTGTGTGTGTGTGTGTGTGTGTGTGTGTATGTGTGGGGCCTGAATGTGTGTGTGTGTGTGTGTGTGTTTGGGTCCGGTCGTGGGGCCTGAACTCTGGGCCTGGGCACTGTCCCTCAGCTCTTCAGCTCAAGGCTAGCGCTCTACCACTTGAGCCACAGCGCCACTTCCTGCTTTTTTCTTTTTGCTTATGTGGTGCTGAGGAATCGAACCCAGGGCCTCAGGCATGCAAGGCAAGCGCTCTACCACTGAGCCACCTTCCCAGCCCACGAAGTATGATTTCTTAAGCAGTAGTTTATTTTGTTATTACTCTTTGAACTATAAATAAGGTACATGCCTATTACTCCAGCTATCCTCCTACCTCCAGCTGGTAGGAAGATCACAATCTGAGGCCAGTCCTGGACAAAAATGTAAGACGCTATCTGAAAAATAACTCAGGGTTCGGAGCATGGCTAAAGTGGTAGCTTTCCTGTCCAGCAAGCATGAGGTCTTGAGTTCAAGCTCCAGTTTCACCAAAAACAATAACAACAAAAGCACACATAAAGAACTGAGTGAAGCGAGCCCAAGGCTTTGAGTTCAAGCCCCAGTACCAGTACCAAAAAATAAACCAATTGGAAATGAACCATTGTTTCAATATAACTGCCTCAGATGGCTGAACTACATTTTGTGTTCCCACACCGCCCCTCCCCACTTTCCACATTCTAGAAAGTAAGCATATCCTACAGGATGTTGAGTCTCCCTCAAGGGTCCATGTGTTAAAAGCCTGGCCTATAGGGTGGCATTGTTGGAAGGAGTCTTTTAGACTCCTTAGGTCATTGGGGGATACACTCCTGAAGGGGACTATGGGACCCTGGCTTCTTTGTTTCAAATTGTTTGCTTCCTAGCCATGAAGTGAGCAGTTTGCTCCTATGTGCTCCCCACCAATATCATGCAGCATCCCTACCATAGGCCCAAAACAATGTAGCCATGTGATCTCATACTGGAACTCCAAAACTACAAGGCAAAAACACACATTTTCTTTTTATAAGATAACCATCTCTTCTGCTACTTAAGCCACACCCCAGTCCTTTTGCTGATTTGTTTAGGTAGATTCTTATACTTTACCCTGTCTACCAGGGACAGCAATCCTCCCATTGGTACTTCCTGTATAGCGGAGTATAGGTGTGTACCAGTATGCATGTTCTGTCCTCTGCTTTTGTAAGTATTATTCAACCTGATTAGAATAAAAGTCATGTTCAGAATCTTTATAATAAATAATTCTAGCCATGCGCGGTGGCTGAGATCTGAAGATCACAGTTCAAAGCCAGCCAAGGCAGGGAAGTCGATGAGACTCTTATCTTCAATTAACCACCAGAAAACCAGAAGTGGCCCTGTGGCAAGTAGAGTGTTAGCCTTGAGCTGAAGAGCTCAGGGACAGCACCCAGGCCCCAGAGCTCAAGCCCCATGACCTACCAAAAAAAAAAGACAAAGATAATAAATAATTCTAATTGATATCTTTTCCTGCATAAGAAAAAAAAGATAATCATCTCATGTATTTTGTTATATTGACAGAAAACCAACTAACACTTTACTTTCATAAATATTATGTTCACATATACATTTAAAATTGTAAATAATTATGATAGCAAGAATTGGAAAATAATCATTCACCAAGATCTATGCTCTGGTTGTCTAGAGACTCTGTCTTGCCTTCCTTTTTTTTCTAAATCATTCTACGTTGGTAAGAAGTATGCTGCCTCTTTCCCCCACTCTCTCTTCTCTCTCTCTTTCCTCTGTCTCTGTCTCTGTCTCCTTTCTCTCTCTCTCTCCTTCCCTGCTTTCCTTTCTTCTTCTTTTTTTTTTTGGTGCCAGTACTAGGGCTTGAACTCAGGACCTCATGTTCTCTCTCAGCCTTCTGAGTAGCTAGGATTATAGGTATGAACTACCAGTACCCAGCCCTCACTTAGCTTTTTCACTCAATCCTGTTACCCTACCACCTAAACTATACTTCCACTTCCAGCTTTTTTCTGGTTAATTGCAAGCAATAGTCTCTTCAATTTGCCTGCTTAGCCTGGCTTCAAACTTTATCCTAGATCTCAGCCAACTGAGTAGCTAGGATTACAGGCACGAGCTACCAGCATCCAGCTTTTTCTTTGTTTTCTTTTTTTTGCCCATCCTAGGGCTTAAACTCAAGGCCTGGGCATGGTCCCTCAGCCTCTTCATGGCAAGGCTAGCACTCTGCTACTTGAGCCACAGCACCACTTCAAGCTTTTTCTCAGTAGTTTATTAGAGATAAAAGTCTCACAAACTGCCTGGGCTGGCTCTGAACCATGATCCTCAGCTCCCAGCCTCCTGAGTAGCTAGGATTAAAGGAGTGAGCCACTAGTGCCTGACTCAGCTTTTTCTTTTCTTAAGACAGCATCTTATCATAGGTTCAAGCTTGCTTAGCTCAGACTGACTCAAACTCTGGATACTTCTGCCTCATCTTCCCAAGTGTTGAGATTATAGGTGTGTACCACAACTGACTGAACGTATACTGACTCTACAAGTGCTTGTTTTTGCTATAATTTAAGCCAAATAACAAGTCTCTGAACAAAATTCAAATTCTTCTTATAATAATAATCCTCAAGTGGATTGGACAAAACTCAAATTCTTTTTAAATTAGTTAATACTTGGTGGGTTTTATCTTTTTTATAACCTGAAGCTAATTACATCTAAATGTCACTGGCTGCCCCCAAAACCAAGTAGAAATAGAAAGGAAACAATACATTCAGAAAGATGTCAAGAAACTACATTCAGGAAGCCTGAATTTGAACATAGGAATGTGTAAATGTAGATACAGATATCCAGTCTCCAAAAGCTGGCCACTTACAGTTACCACAGAAAAAGACTGTGACAAGCTTTAGATTAGGCCTCTAGTCTGAAGCAAACTGACATTTGTTACCCTCCATCTCAAACTTCCCTTGCTCCTCAAAAACAACCATAACTGCCCAGACTCCTGATTCCTTTATCTAATCGTTGGTTTTATCTCAACATGTGGCTTCTTCTCCAATATTTATAAAATGTAAAAATAATTTTTTTGGACTTTTCTGCTGAAGCATTTATACTGTGGAAGATATCTGAAAAAGGCACAACGATTGAGCCTTATAATCAGGGAATATGAAATGCAAGGTCATTATTCTTGCCCTTGGAGGGCTCCCAGTCTAGTGGGTAACAGATATAAATGTAAGTTCTAAGATAAGGTATGCAAAGAAAGCTATGATAAAAGTAAAGCCAGGCTGCAGTTGCTTACACCTACTCAGGAGGCTGAGATCTGAGGATCATGGTTTGAAACAAGCCTAGGCAAGGAAAATCATGAGACTCTTACCTTCAATAACTACCAAAAAGCTAGAAGTGGAGTACTAGCCTTCAGGGAAAAAGCCAAAGGACAGTACGTAGTACCTGAGTCCAAGGCCCAGAACCAGGACAAAAAAAGAGAGAGAGACTGAAAAAGAACAGTTGTTAAAGTGAACAAAAACGGTAACATGAGGAATGGTGATCAGTGAACTTTGAACAAATGATTAGAACTAAATATAATGACTAAAAATACTACCTGGTCTTGATAGGGAAGACCACTGGTAACATGCAAGAACAATTTCAATGGAGATCAAAACAGACTGCAAAGGCTAGAAAGTGAAAAAGTAGAAGATAGTCTCCACTTCCGTAATGCCCAACTATGACACAGAGGAAGGGCTCTGGATCCAGAGTCTAGTGAGACAGGATCTATTTACTCTGGAATGGAAGCAGGTTACTCCAGACTCTGAGAGACAAGACAGTATGTAGGTACACTCTTCATCCTCAAGTGTCTCTCATTCTATCTAGATGCCTATACGTCTCTCTGCTAACCAGGCTTTAGCTGTTTCTTTTTTTTTTTTGTCGGTCGTGGGGCTTGAACTCTAGGCCTGGGCGCTGTCCCTCAGCTCTTCAGCTCAAGGCGAGCGCTCTACCACTTGAGCTACAGCGCCACTTCCAGTTTTCTGGTGGTTTATTGGAGATAGGAGTCTCACGGTCTCTCCTGCCCGGGCTGGCTTTGAACCGCGATCCTCAGATCTCAGCCTCCTGAGTAGCTAGGATTACAGGCGTGAGCCACCAGCGCCCGGCTTTTAGCTGTTTCTTGTGTGCCAAAATACCTATGAATGACTATAGTCCAAGGGGTCTACAATGAAGAGTTATCAAACAAATGCGAGATTGCTATTTTTTCAGATATCACCTTGACAAAGATGATGCATATGCCAGAAAAGGAGGTATCAAGATAGAAAGAATATCCATAATCAAAGGGTCATAAGTGAAAAAACAAAGAGAGAAAGAAGAAACAAAGATTTGCAAGAAAGCAGAAAGGAGAAGGAAGGAGAAAGAGGAGAAGAAACAAATGGAAGAAAGAGTAAGTGTCTGAACACTGGGAAGAAAGGGTCAAGTGCTCATATATGCATGTGGAGTTGACCTACAGCTGATCTGAAACCAAGGCAGGGAATCCTTGTTACTGTTCAGTCTTCCTAGGTAAAAGAGTTCTCTGCTTTGCCATTCTCAAACACCGTGACTACCTTCCACAAGCAAGAAATGTTTCATTAATCAAATAAAAGTGCATTTAATTTCTTGTTCTCTTGCCAATTTAAACTAGTTGACATTGACTCTTCTTACCCTCTTCAGCAAACTGATCGTTATCTCAACTGGAACAATCTTTCCTTCTTTAATGTACTTTTCAATGAGTTCACCATACTGTGAATCTGGGTTTTTCCTTTCATCACGAAGAAGTTCTCCTGCAGATAGATGTGTATAGCCATATTTCTGAAAGAAACAACACATAGGAAAAAAAATTAAAACTCACTCAACCTAGTGGTAAGACTATATATTTTTGTGTCAATTTCTACAGTCTAAAATAAAGTTTTAAGGATTTTAAGGATGTCACAAAGCCTAATTTGCTTATTATCCTTAATCTTCTAAAACACCATGAAATCAATCTAAAATTTATCTAAGTGGTCAAGGCATTAACATCCCATTATATTCTTTCACAACCAGGATCCAAGTCTAAGTATTACTACTACTATTCAAAGAAACAGTAGTCCAAGTTATGGGGAAGATGGAAATGGATACTAATTTGAAGCCGTCCTGAGGAAAAAAAAAAAACAAAGCCAGACTGTATCTCAAGAAAACGATCCAAGAATGACTGAATACTTCTAATCCCAGTTACACGAGGCAGCAGTCTAAGAAAGCCCAATCCAAAACAAGATTTCATCTGAAAAGTAAACTAAAAAGCAAAAAGGAGGCTGGGGGCATGGCTCAGGTGGTAGAGCACCTACCTGGCCAAGTTCAAACCACAGTGCCACATAGGAAAAGAAAAGAATAAAGTCTAACAAAAACCTTTATGACTCAAGACAAAAAAAAAAAAATCCCAAACTTTTAAATCTGCCAGCTATAACCAATGTCTATAACAGGAAATTCTGCTTTCTTAAACTAACATGTCTAAACTGAACTCACCAACACTCCCACAAAACCTCCTTTTTCATGTTTTCTTCTTTTTCTCGGTGAATAATGGAAATCCTACCTCCTCCATGAAATCAGCTTTCCTGATAACTTTGGACAATACTCATAAGCAAATGTATTTTAGAGTATCAGACTCTCCACTTAAGACCAGTCTTTTAAAAATCCATTTCCTAACTTTCTACTAATGACAAGAAGTCTCATTTGTGAGCTGACACAGTGGTGCACAGCTGTAATCCTGGCACTTAGAAGGTAAGGCAGGAGGACTGCAAGATCCAGGCTAGTCTGTCCTACAAAGTGAGACCCAGTCTTAAAAAAAAAAAAAAATACAAGTCTCATTTGTAAAATGGGAACACAGATACCTATTTTGTAAGTCTGTGGGTTTGATTAAAAATTACCCACAACAGGGCTGGGAATGTGGCTTAGTGGTAGAGTGCTTATAACATGCATAAGGTCCTGGGTTCGATTCCTCAGTACCACATAAAAATAAAAAGCCAGAATTGGTGCTATGGCTCAAAGTGCTAGAGTGCTAGCCTTGAGCAAAAAAGCAGCTCAAGGACAGTGCCTAGGGCCCGAGTTCAGTCCCCAGGACTGGCAAAAAACAAAACAAACAAAAAAACTACCGACAACAGCACCCAACACATAGTATGTAACAAAAGCTATCAATTATCTCTTTGCTATCAGGAAAATATTTATCATAAATGACCACAGTTTTTTTTTGTTGTTGTTGTTGGTCATGGGGCTTGAACCTGACTATGCATTTCTCAGAGAGTGATGTGTGATTTACTGGCAAGGATATCTTGTAGTCACTGGGCAATTTTGTTCTTGGGTGACCATCACAGTCTATGCTCCATCAGTTATTAGGCAATACAATATTTTGGGACCAAGTTAATATATGCAGCTGGCCACTGGCTGAAGTGTTACTTGTAGTGCATGCCTGTAAATATATATACACTTTAATGGTTTTGGTAGAAAACCCTATCAAGAGATATCAAGTGAGATATGAAAGATCAGCAATGTATTGTTGTGGTAGTGATAATCATTACCATTAAGGCAATGCCATCCGAAATGCCATGTTTGGCCAGGGTTGAGGGTAATACTTAAGTCATATATGACACAACGGTACTATATTGCCATTTCTCTTTGGATGCAATGAGAAAACAATACAGTACTTTTAAGGGTATTTTTGTTTGTTTTGTCGATTGTGAGGCTTGAACTCAGGGCCTGGGTGATGTCCCTAAGCCTCTTTATTCTCAAGGCTAGTGCTCTACCACTTGAGCCACACTGAGAAAACAATATAGTACAAATGAGAATTTTGAATTAAAAGTTTCTTCCTCCATATGAACTTCCTTTACCTAAATTAAATCCATTTTTAAACTTTTTATTCTGAAGTCATGAGTATATCCAATGTTTAGTTACAATAATCAATTTATCCCAAATTTGAAAGACTACCTCAGTGAGTTCTTATTTTTCTATACTTAGTATGTAAATTTTATCTTTAATTCAATTTTGAAATTCTAGAAAGCTGGTTATATAGTAAGAACTGGCTCCCCATTGCTCCCCCCAAAAAGGTGTTTTGGCTCCAATTGCTCCTTTTATGAATATTAACTCTTCCAATTATCTGGCTTTCTTATTTCTTATGATGAGCTTTCTTATTTTGGGCTACAGAAGCCATACATTTCTTTTCTTTCCTTTCTTTTTAAATTTTGGTCATGAGGCTTGAACTCTGGGTGCTGTCCCTCAGCTCTTTCGCTCAAGGAGAGTGCTCTACCACTTGAGCCACCACGCCACTTCCAGTTTTCTGAGTGGTTTATTGGAGATGAGTCTCATGGACTTTCCTTCCCAGACTGGCTTTGAACTGCAATCCTCAGATCTCAGCCTCCTAAGTAGGTAGGATCACAGGTGTAAGCCACCAGTGCCCGGTGAAGCCAAACATTTCTATCCCTTTCTATTTCCCAAAATTGTTGGTTAAGCTCATTTTCACTTATTAAATTGTAAGCTATTGTAAGGTAGTCAGGAAGGAAAAACAAACCCTACACAGATTATTTGATGACTGAATTTGGGTATAAAGTTGGATGAGACTAAGCAAAAACCATCATATAATCTATGTTTTAGCCATATAAAGTCCTTCCACCAAAAGAAATTGCTGAAAGCCTATTTAATTATTGTAACAGGTTTTAAAGGAAAACTCCCATAACTTACAGAAAATAGAAGTACATACAAATTTATTCAAACTGTATTTTACAATTCTTTCTTTACCAACTATAAATCCCTACTTTTATCACTAAGTATAGGCAAACTTCTGAGAGATGGGTACAGAAAGGACATTATAAAACAATGAAATTTGACTTATTTTCCCACTTACTACATACCATTTTCAAAAAGCATTTTACAACTACTGTCCAAAAAATTTTATAGCAGCTTCATTTCCCACTGTTTATTTTGGCTCCTACTTGGAAGTCTCTGCTTGCCGGATGCTCAACTCTGGTCTAATGATTACAGCATATGGTGATGTTAAATAAATGCAGAGACAAACAGAACTAAATAATGACAAGCACTCAGTGAAAATGCCAGCCATATACATTACTCGGTAATGCTCTGCTGTATGAACAACATATACATAAGAAGCCCAGCTAGCAATTTAGAAATTAGTATATTTACTGTTCATTTCCTGATACTCAAGAGCTCAAATTTGCAAGCTTTATTTTGCATTAAAATGGGGTTTGGCATTATATAACTTAAGAAAAGAATAAAAAGTAGTTGTAAACTGTGGATACATAAAAATGATATATTTAAACAATTTTATAGTTTGTCAAGAAGAAAAAACACTTTACCTACAAAGTCAAAGGAAACAAAGAATGTAAATAAACACAATCATGTCTTTTTTTTTTTTTTTTTTTTGGGTCTGGTCATGGGGCCTGAACTCTGGGCCTGGGCGCTGTCCCTCAGCTCTTCAGCTCAAGGCTAGCGCTCTACCACTTGAGCCACAGCGCCACTTCCGGCTTTTTTCTTTTTGCTTATGTGGTACTGAGGAATTGAACCTAGGGCCTCTGGCATGCAAGGCAAGCGCTCTACCACTGAGCCACCTTCCCAGCCCCAAACACAATCATGTTTAACCTATACATTTATCTTTCAATTTCTCATCCACATTCCATTTTTAAAAATCCTCTAATTGCTATTTGCTTTTTCATGCTGTATTTTCCTTAAGGATTTTGCTGAAGCTTTCCTCCTACCACACAGAATTTCAACAGCAAGAAAAAGATAACTATCACATACTAGTTATTAAGGCATCTTATTAGTAACTAGACTTCCAAAAAGCACATTTTCAAAACATTCTGCTGTTCTTAAGTAATCATTGATGCCAGTTCTGAAGAATAGAATAGGTATTTTCCAACCTTAACCAAAACTTCTTCACATTCTCTGAGATTTCCCAGTAATTAAAAAACCTAGTAAGTCACCAACTGCAATGAAGATCAACATTCACAACCATAGCAGCTTATAATTATAATTACACACTACTATCTAAACAAAAAGGTTTCTAGTTACTCCAAGTAACTGTGTAAGGTTCTCACTTTCATTTTCTCTTTATGAAGTTGAAAAACAAATCAACAACCTTTATGAATCATTACACTAAGATTTACAGGGAGAAAAAGAACACACAACAGCATTATATTTACTGTAAGTAGGAAAATACTATCCGTTCCATGGCATCAGCTCAAACACTGGAGCAATTTTCCTCACTGCCTAGCAATTGCCTTTCTTTTCTTCTAAATTTTGATAATGTGAGAAGTAGGAATGTTCCTCAGGGTAGAACACTTGTGTAATATAAGCAAAGTCTTTGGTTCAACCTCAAGTACTGCAATATAAAAGAATGAAAAAGAATTAGATAATGTGATTTGATGTAAATAACAACAAAAACAATCAAAACAAAAAAAGCACACAAAACAGAATTCACAGTACAAATGATGCATACGTGGCAAGTCCTTGAAGGCAGAAAGAGATCCAGATGCCTGGCAGAAAGAAATCCAGATGCTAAGCAACTCTTCTGGCTATACCCCAGCAGAAATGAGGCTGCAGGGGAACACAGCAAGTTTCCTCCCACCCTTAAAAGTACAGATCAAGCAGCCAAGGGCAGGAGTTTGAGCAGCCAAAGGCCAGGCAGGCCTGGAGGAAGGTACATAGAGGGACGGGGATGCAGGATATGGCTTCTATAAGTGGACATTACAGGACAGGGAACAGGGACATCATCTGCAGATAGGACATTATCAGAACAGAGATGGGTGATATGAAGCTACTGATCATCTAGCTCTATGTTCCCTGAGCTCTGGGACTTGCAAAGCTGATAAGGGAGCAGTAAAAAGTGACCTACGTACACTACTATGGCTTAAGCATGAGCAGTACATGCTGCAAATCAGGCCTAACATGTCCCAGAGTTCAGTGTCAGGTAATCCAAGGCCAGGTTATACTTGCTTGATGGGGGCTTGTAACTGCAGCACTTTGTTGGACTTCCAAGGGTCTGACATAACTGTGAATATGGTAAATCAAAACTATTAAGATAGCCAGGCACTAGTGGCTCACATCTGTAATCCTAGCTACTCAGGAGGCTGAGAGCTGAGGATCACAGTTCTAAGCCAGCCAGGGCAGGAAAGTCCTTGAGATTCCTATCTCCAATAAACCACTAGAAAACCAGAAGTGGCACTGTAGCTCAAGCAGTAGAGCGCTCGCCTTGAGCTGAAGAGCACAGGGACATCACCCAAGCCCAGAGTTCAAGCCCCACAACCAACCAAAAGAAAAGAAAAGAAAAGAAAAAGCCAGAAGTGGCACTGTGGCGCAAGTTGTAGAGTACTAGCCTTGAGAAAGTTCAGGGACAGTGCCCAGGCCTTGAGGTCAAGCCCCAGGATTGGCAAACAAACAAAATTAACTATTAGGTGTCCTTTAGATATGCATTTATTAAGTATTTAAGACCAAGTTTACTTTGCATTATTTATATGATTAGTGAACCTTAAAATCAACATTCTGGTCATGTACTGTCAACAATCTACCTTCAGAAGAATACCCACAAATGTGTGAAAATTATGCTGAATCATCTATATTCATATCAGGGACGAGTTGCAAACAAGTTTTTTTTTGTTTGTGTGTTAGTCATGGTGCTTTGAGATAGCATCATTTTCTTTCTTTTTTCTCTGGTGGTTAATTGCAGATGTGGGTGTCATGGACTTTCCTGCCCCAGCTGGCTTTGAACTGCAATACTCAGATCTCAGCCTTCTGAATAACTAGGATTACTACAGCATGCACCCACTGCCTAGTCTGTAAACAATATATTGTTTTGCAGTCTAAAAAGTGTTATGAACACTCTGTAAAGATATAATTTGTGGGGCTGGGAAGGTGGCTCAGTGGTAGAGTGCTTGCCTTGTATGCATGAGGCTGTGGGTTCGATTCCTCAGCACCACATAAGCAGAAAAAGCCGGAAGTGGAGCTGTGGCTCAAGTGGTAGAGCACTAGCCTTGAGCTGAAGAGCTGAGGGACAGCGCCCAGACCCAGAGTTCAGGCCCCATGACTGGCAAAAAAAAAAAAAAGATATAATTTGTTTCAAAGGTATATTTCCAATACAACTTTTTCCAATTAGTAGAAATTCTCTTTGAGAAGGCTTTCCAAAACAGTACTTGTCATTCCTATAAGAGCGTCCTTTTCTGTCACAGTATCTCACATATTACTGGCCAATTTTTTAGGATTTCTTTTTTGTTGTTGTTATTAAGTAGGTGTACAAAGGGGTAACAATTCCATAAGTCATTATGAGTACAATGCTTAAGATTTTATCCAGTACCAACTGCAAAGAATTAAAAATGTTTTTTTTTCTACTACTATTAAAGGTTATCGTTAAGAAAGTCTATATCCAATGGAAGAAAAGCTAAGTATCATTAAATTGCTAGTGAATTTCCAACCTCATTTTAGTTTGTCCTCATTGTATTTCTAACTGGGTGTGCTATACTTAACTGTGACTACTAATTACGAAATGTACAAGTTATAAATGAAATTAAATCTTTTCTTAAGCTAAAAGCTTTAGCAGACAAGACTAAATTAACACAAAGCAAATTGCTTCCTCTAACTAAAGAGTGGTATCTTGCATTCTGCAAAAGAGAAAAGAGGGATATAATGTACTCAACTACAAACAATTATAACCCTTTTTGTGTAACTGGGACTTGAACTCTGGGTCTCTTGATCTAGTTTGGCTTCTTTACTCACAGCTAGCACTCTACCATTTGAGCCATTCTCTAGTCCAGGAAAAAAAGTCCAGCAGACTCTATCTCCAAACCTCCAACCTTAGGTATTAAATTCCCAGTGTCTATGATTACAGACATGAGCCACCAGCACCTTGCTACTATTTCATTTTCCCCAATGTTTCCTCCTTCATATAAAAAAAACCTTGAATCAGGCAATACTTTATATCTATAAATATTTATCTACAAAGCATTGGGCAATATGCTGATTCAGAGGAGGTAAAAAGGTTATATTCATAAAGGATACAACAGTGGTTTGCATCTACAAAATGACTTGAGTCTTACTGATTAGCAAAGGCAATTCTTATTTGCACAATTTTATGTTTTTTCCAATTTTGTCAGCTTAGGGAAGAAGGTGAATCTTCAGAAGCAATGGCAAGACAGAACCATAAGTAAAACTAAGAGAAAAGGGGAGTCAAGAGCCTCCAGGCTGTTAAAACCTAGACATCACTCTAACATTTGCCAGAAGGCTTCTCTGATAATTGAGGATGGATTGTGTTATGGCCCCTACAGCATCTGTGAATTATAATTTTCTAATTTTTTAAATTAGAATATTCACACTTTGATTTTATTCTGTAGTTGGGCAATTCCAGTATTTCTTTCAGTTTATCTCCATCATTCTGATTAAATCTATATTAGAGGAGGATGAAAAATAGTCAAAATGAAAACCAGGCTCAGAAACCTCCATGGGCTCAGAAACTGAGAGGCAATAACTTGAAGACTTCCAGCACTGATGGATAGAACCTGTTAACATTTAGTAAATACTCATCCAGTCTTGTTAGTTAAGCAATCAATTTTTATTGTCAATGCATAGTCTGTAAACTACATACTCATTCTATGTCTGGGCAGAAAAAGTATCTTAAGGAATCTCTCGTGTAGCACTCACTACAAGACAAATATTGTCCCAAGTGGTCTAAATAGTTAGCTCAGTTCCTGTAAGAATGTTTGGAGAACATTTGCAGACAGCAATGGTAGCCTAGGTATTTTTTTTAAAAGCCTAAGTCTTTATATACATCAATTCAAATAGAATAATAATAAAACAGGAGGTTTGATCAAACTGACTTTTTTTTTAAGGCTATTAAAATGAGAATAAAAGACTGGTGCACTGGCACACACCTGTAATCCCTTTTTGGGATTAGAAGATTAGGCAGGAGAGCTTGAGCTTGAGGAACAGGTGCCCAGTGGCTCTCACCTGTAATCCTAGCTACTCGGAAGACTAAGACCTAGAGGATCATGATTCAAAGCTAGCCACCGCAAAAAAAAAAAAAAAAAAAAAATCCTGTGAGACTCTATCTCCAATCAACCAGCAAAATACCGGACTGAAGGCATGACTCAAGTGGTAGAACAACAACACTAAGCAACAAAACCAAGCAAGAACTGGACATCCTTAGTTCAAGTTCTGATACCAAAACAAAATCTAAATTACTTTAAATAAACCATTGTAGGGGAAAAAAATCAGCTTTAGAGATATGTATCATTGAACTTCTTAAAACCAAAAACAAATTCAAACTTTAAATGAAATTTTCTTTGGAAAGTGATCCATTCCTTAAACAATGGAAAAACAAAAGTATAATATAGCAACACAGAAACATAATCTGGGCATAAAGCCAAGAATTATAGGAGAGACAGAAAACAGTCCAGTTTCATAGCCTAGAAACAAATGTAAACTCAGAGACATACTCAACTGAGATTATTCAAAGATTTAAAAAGAAACATATTCAATGAAGACCTACTCCAGAAACTAGAATTCAACATTACAAAAATGTTCTGGAAATGACACATCCATAGCATATACTCCTAATCTCTATCTGTTGGAACATTTTTAGAGCTATATTGAGCTAAGCAACCTCTCTTAATTAGCTTTAGAAAAACATTAATCGCCGTTTAGACAACAACAACAAAATCACCTTCATTTTTTAGTCTAACAACTTGTATTAACAGAAGTGAGAAAAATCATTCTTGGCTTTGAAAAATAGTACTTAAAATTTTTTTTTGGTATAAATCTTTGTGATTGTTCAAAACTAAATGTACTCATTACCTGACTTCTGTAACTGTAACCCCTGTGTATATCACCTTTTTAATAATAATAATAAAATTTAAATGGTCTTTGTGAATATATGTAATTCAAAAATTAGAGTCAGTCTAGTACTTTTGAAGACAGGGCAATCAAAACCTAGCCCAGCCTAGGATTTCATGGATTTTGTTTTCATAGATAATGCTACTTTTTGTTGTTGTCGTTTGTTTTTTTTGGTAGAGCAGCACTAGGGGCTTAGTTCGTAATTAAAAGAAGTGTCTTGTTGGGTGTCGGTGGCTCACGCCTTAGTCCAGCTACTCAGAAGGCTGAGATCTGAGGTTCGTTCATGGTTTGAAGCCAGCCCCATCAGGAAAGTCCGTGCAACTTTTTTTTTTTTTTTTTGGTCCGTTGTGAGGCTTGAACTCTGGGTCTGGGTGTTGTCCCTCAGCTCTTCAGCTCAAGGTAAGCACTCCACCACTTGAGCCACATCTCCACTTCCAATTTTCTGAGTGGTTTATTGGAGATAAGAGTCTTACAGACTTTCCTACCCAGGCTGGATTTGAACTGAGATCCTCAGATCTCAGCCTTCTGAGTAGCTAGGATTACAGGCGTAAGCCACCAGTGCCTGGCTTCCCGAAACTCTTATCTCGAATAAACCACTAGAAAACCAGAAGTGGCACTGAGACTCAAGAGATAAAGGCTCGCCTTGAGCTGAAGAGCTGAGGGACAGTGCCAAGGCCCAGAGTTTAAGCCCCACAACCAACCAAAAGAACAAACAAACAAAAAATGTCCCTCAGAAAACATACTTAAGTTAATGGGCTTACCACTGAAAACTGCAGATGGAGGTACACAGAAAAGGCAACACTGGCTATTTTTCCTTCCTTTTTAATTAAATTTAGGACAAATGAACCAGGCCCTCAGATGCCTGCACACTCCTGCACACTGCCTCCTTACAGAGGGAACAAAGCACACAGCAGGCTCTGATTTCCCCCATGGAGACACAAGACCAAACACAAGACACTCAAGAACCAAGACATAGATAGAAAAAAGCCGGCTGAGGTGGGGGCTCTCTTACCCATGAGTGGGACCCCACAACACAACTGTATCCAGAATTTTCTACTGAAAGTAGAAAGCAGGTGGGCCTTAATCTATATATCTTCCCACCAGAGGCTGCAGAACTCTCCACAGTACAAGAGTCTCCTGAGTGAGCCACTACCCACTCAGTGCCACCAGAACCTCTCTACCTCATCAGTGTGAGAGGAAGAAGGGCGGGTTGTCAAGCATGTTTGTTCCTCATTCCTTTTCAATTTCCATATGGAGCAGTCCCCAGGTTTCAGAAAAAATATATAAACATAAAACAGGACAGAGAAATAGAGACTTACTTCCAGCAGATTTCTAAGTGACTCCAAAAAGATGTTTGGATGTCATGTCCAGCATCAATGAGCTGGCTGTCAGAATGGCAGAAAGACCACAGGCCCTGGAACTTCTCAGGGGGCATACCTCCCCTGTAGGGGTTTCTGTACTTTGGCAGCTGGGCTGTGGAGGCCATCTGCCAATGGCTTTAAGGAACCCAGATGCCCTCCTTGACACTGGGATCCCAGACGAGCCCCCATCTGTTGTAAGGTAAATTTTGGAAGATAGATTCTTGGAGTCTTTATTTCACAGCGGGCTGCAGACAGCCAGTTGTAACAAAAGCCTGCATGCAGCCTACAAACACACTTAATACAGCTAGGAAACAGGCCAGAGAGGAAAGAAAGAACAAAAACAATACCAACAAACCAATTCAGCTCTGATGGAGGGCTGAATTGGGACACCATTATTACTGGAGACAAGCCAGGAGACAGGACACAGAACACAATCATAGAGACACATTGCATGGCATCAAATGAATAAGATTGTAAGTTTTTAATGTGCATTGACAATGAATAAATCAATATGAACAAAAAATAAAAGAAATGCCTGAAAAGCGGTAATAAGCTCAGAGTAAAACTTTCCATAAAAAATTCTTTCCTATAATGAGTATACAACCATAACATCCAAAATGGGCATCTTCTCCCATCCAACTAATGTGATTTAACTAACTTGAACCCTACTATGTCCTGGAATTAAGTATAAGAAGTAAGGAGAATTTGTCACCTACCTTCTTATCCTTTCTTCTTAGCACTATGCCTGCTCTTCTCTACTCCCAACTCATAGTCCCAAGTATGAGGCAAGAAAAAGAATATTGTCTTTTAATTTGCAAGCTCTAAGACCTCATAAAAGTTAAAGATTTCTTTCTTATGGGACACTTATCAAGAAAATAAAGACAACCCACAGAATGAGAGAAAACATCTGCACACATATACCTAGTGACTGAATCATTTGCCTTTTGAGTATGGTCAGATTGGATAACATGCTACCTAATGAAGTCTTATGATACAGATCTCTTTTCTGACTGGCAAGACCATCAAGCTCAACAACCTTCATATCTTACTAGGAGAATCTGAGATGTGCTAACTTGGTTAGTGAAGAGAAAACTGGCACTTGAACCCAAGGCCTCCTGACTCTCAGTTTCAATCATTCCTTAGTAGACTGCTGAGATAATTCCTCAGGTGACCAGTTTACAGATACAGAGCTGCCAGCTTTTGCAGTCTTTGAAAAGAAGCTTCCAACAGACATTAGAGAGAAACTCTGGGGCTGGGAATGTGGCTCAGTTGTACAGTGCTTGCCTAGCAGGCATGAAGCATGCTAGGTTTCATTCCTCAGTACCACAAGCAGAAAAAGCTAGAAATGGCACTGTGGCACAAGTGGTAGAGTGCTAGTTTTGAAAAAAAGAAGCTCAGGGATAGTGCCCAGGCCCAGAATTCAAGACCCAGGACCAGCAAAAAATAAAAAGAGTACCTAGCTCTATGTGTGGGGATAATGATTCTGATGTCATCTTCATGCTAGCATACAACAAAGCCATTAACTTTGAGTTTCTCTCTCCTCTCTCTTTTTTTTCCAGTCCTGAGCCTCTTTGTGCTCGAGGCTAGTGCTCTACCACTTGAGCTACAGTGCCAGCTTTTTTCTGAGTAGTTTATTGGAGATAGAAGTATCAGACTTTCCTGATCTGCCTGGCTTTGAATTGCAGTCCTCAATCTCAGCCTCCTGAGTAGCTAGGATTACAGGTGTGAGCCACAGGTGCAGGACAAGCGAGGTACTCTAGGCCCACCTTAATCAGACTCTGATCATCATTGTTTCATTGGCATCATTCTTAGTATTTCCACTTCTGAAACCCTACCATTTCTACTTGCCTTGTACAATAATCACTAAATAAATAACTACCAAAGAAACAGTGCTACTATTTGAGTATCTAAATTAGCCATTTAGTAAGTGACAAATTACACAAGGAAAACATCTTCTAGAATGGATTTTCATGTTTGTCTATCTAAACCATATATAATTTTAAAGGTAAGGCCTATGGGTTACATACATAGCATTTTCCAATAGTAAACTCTGATGAATAATATATCTTAAAGACTCAAGCAGAAAGAAGGCAGGAAAGCAGTGTAACCCCAAGCTACGCATATTTAATTGCTTACTGACGTGGGATATGTCCTAATGGTGATTGGAAGCAACTTACAAGTCTTGTGGAAAGACTGACAGAAACCAGGAATGGAACATGTCTCATGAGACACAGTCTCTTCAAGTGACAGTTTCTGAGAGTATGAAATAACTGACACTTTTTCCTACAAGTGATGTGTTGTTAACTTTACTCAACAGACAGTGTAAAACTGTTAGCAAACATCTGTCAGTCAGCCACACCTGTTCTCTATTAAGTCCTAAATGCTCTTATCACATGTTTAGTCTATAAAAGTAGTCTTGATGTGTAAGGTAAAAGCAACTAAAATGTTAGAACAAATAAACGTTCATATAGTGATAGGCTGGAAGTATTAACTTTGAGGTAGGAATCAGTATGAAGCTAGGCATCCGTGGCTCATGCCTATAATCCTAGCTACTCAGGAGGCTGAGATCTGAAGATAGCAGTTCAAAGCCAGCCGTGATGGGAGAGTCCATGACTCTTATTTCCATTTAACTACCAAAAAATGGGAAGTGGAGCTGTGGCTCAAGTGGTAAAACACTCACCTTGTGCTGAAGAGTTGAAGGGTAGAGCCCAGCAGAGTCCAAGCCCCACGACCAACCAAAAAAACAAAACAAAAAAAAGGGCTGGGAAGGTGGCTCAGTGGTAGAGCGCTTGCCTTGCATGCATGAGGCCCTGGGTTCGATTCCTCAGCACCACATAAGCAGAAAAAAAAGCCGGAAGTGGTGCTGTGGCTCAAGTGGTAGAATGCTAGCCTTGAGCTGAAGAGCTGAGGGACAGCACCCAGACCCAGAGTTCAGGCCCCATGACCAGGAAAAAAAAAAAATCAGTGTGAACAGGCCAACAAGACATAAAGAATATAACCATTAACCTTGTCCCTGCCCTCTTAGCCAAAAAAAAAAATCTCATCACTAAGTCAGGTGCGAGTGGCTCACACCTGTAATCCTAGCTACTCAGGAGGCTGAGATCTAAGGATTGAGGTTTGAAGCATCTAAGAATTGAGGTTTGAAGCCAACTAGGACAGAAAAGTCCATGAGACTCTTATCTCCAAAAAACTACTCAGTAAAAGCCAGAAATGGTACTGTGGCTAAGTGGCAGAGTGCTAGCCTTGCGCACAAAGAGGCTCAAGGACAGCACCCCAGGTCCTGAGTTCAGGCTCCATAGGGGGCGGGATAGGGGTGGCGGCGGGGGGGGGCAGGGAGAGACAAGGGAGAGAATATTGAAGATGGATTGTGAGGTAAGGCGGCTATACATAGAAACATATCTGATTGGGATTTTTAAAAAGTTGTATTTTCCACCCTAGAGAAAATACAAAATACACAGAGAGAGAGAGAGAGAGAGAGAGAGAGAGAGAGAGAGAGAGAGAGAGAGAGAGAGAGAGAGCTCAATACACCAATATCATTGGAAGGTTTAATTTTTTGTTTTAACTTGGTGTTGAGAATCTAACCTAGGGCATTCCACATGCCAGGAAGTGCTCTACCATTGAGTCACATACCCAAACCATATATATATATATATATTTAATTTCATGATTGAATGAGTTGTGGCTGCCCTGGGGACTCCCCATCATTAACCCTAGTGACTAAAGCCTGGGTCTTTTAGGGAATAGGAAGGGCCAAGAACACACTGCAGAGACACCAAAGACCTGTCCTTTTGGGGCCTCAAAGATTGCCTGAAAAAGTCAGGATCCCAGAAGGATGATACACCTTCAGTGGTTTAACTAGGGGGAAAAAACTACCCAGAGAAAACAGAAAAATTCCTAACCACAAGTTATACTGATTAAAGAAAACTCTAAAGCCTATACTTCAGGAAGAAAAGTGATCTCAGAGGGGAGACCTGAAATACAAAAATAAATGTTGACTAAAGAAAATGGTATGTAGACATGGAAGTTATTCCAAACATTACATCTTTGTTATAAAACATTATACATGTCATTTATGGGAATAAAAAAAAGTCAATATAGCATTAAAATCTCAGAAAACAGACAAGGATAGAAAAATAGAGCTAAAGCTAGGTACCACTGCCTCATGCCTATAATTGTAGCTACTCCGGTAGCTGAGATCTGAGGATCAAAGTTGAAAGCCAGCTCAGGCAGCAAAGTCTATGAGACTCTTATCTCCACTAACCCATCAAAAAAGCGAGAGGTAAACTGTAGTTCAAGTGGGATAGCACCCAGGCCCTGGGTTTAAGGCTCAGGAGCAACACACACACACACACACACACACACACACACACACACACACACACACACACACACACACACACACACACACACACACACACACACACACACACACACACACACACACACACACACACACACACACACACACACACACACACACACACACGTTTTTCTGAACAAATGACTAATACACAGAGAAAGCAAGAACAAGAGAGCTAATTATGCCATTTTACCTTAATGGATTTAATAAACATCTTAGAAAAAAATGAGGAATTTACTCATAAACTTTAGAAAGAAGACAACAAATATGCAAAAAGTAAGGTAATTATCTACATTTAGTGTTGGTAAAGAATTAATGTCCTGGGGATGTGGACAGAAGGGAACCTTACTGCATTGTTGGTGGGAGTGTAAGCTTGTTCAACCAAGTTGGAAAGTAGTATGGAGGTTCCTCAAAAGACTCCACATAGAGCTCCCCTATGATCCAGCAATCCCACTTTTGGGCATTTACCCAAATGTTCACAAACAAGACCACACTAAAGCTCCCAGCACAACTATGTTTATTCAGCCTTATTTACCATAGCTAAGATATGGAACCAACCCAGATGCCCCTCAGTAGATGAATGGATCAAGAAAATGTGGTATATATACACAATGGAATTCTATCCCTCCATCAGAAAGAATGACATTGCCCCATTTGTTAGGAAATGGAAAGACTTGGAAAAAATATATTAAGCGAAGTAAGCCAGGCCCAAAGAAACATAGGTCCTATGGTTTCCCTTATTTGCAATAACCAGTGTATGTCTGAGTCAAGCAGAAAAGGTCAGATAAGTTGATGTTAGGGAAATGAAACCTACGATATGTATTTACACGTTTTTTTTTCTTTCATGCGATTGTTTCTAACACATTTACAAGATTATTTCTTTGTTGCTTTGTATGTCCCTCCCCTATGGTATAACCCCTGCTTTCACTGTATTTGATGTTGGTATAATTTGTGGAGGGGAAGGGAAAAACCAAATCGTTTAACTAGAGATACAGGTGGACCCACTGCAACAATGAGACGTACAAGTTGTTATGTCAAAAAATGAACTTTACGGAGCCAAAGACATACAATGGAAGAAACACAGCCTCTTCAACCGCTGGTGCTGGGAAAACTGGACAGCCACATGCAGAAAACTAAAAGTGGACCCCAGCCTATCACCATGCACCAACATCAACTCAAAATGGATTAAAGACCTTAACATTAAACCTGAATCTCTGAAACTACTGCAGGACAGAGTAGGAGAGACACTTGAACTAATAGGCACAGGAAGGAACTTCCTGAACAGAGTCCCAGGGTCACAACAAATTGGAGAGAGACTCGACAAATGGGACTACCTTAAAATAAAAAGCTTCTGCACAGATAAAGCTATCGCAACCAAGCTAGAAAGACAACCAACTAATTGGGAAAAAATATTTACCAGCAATATATCAGACAAGGGGTTAACATCATGTATATACAGGGAACTCAAGAAACTAATCCCTCCCAAACCTAACAAACCAATTACTAAATGGGCAAGGGAACTAAAGAGGGACTTCTCAAATGAAGAAATAAAAATGGCAAAGAAACACATGAGGAAATGTTCATCATCCCTGGTGGTGAAGGAAATGCAAATAAAGACAACCCTGAGATACCACCTTACCCCAGTCAGAATGTCCCACATCCACAAATCAGCCAACGACAAATGCTGGAGGGGATGTGGAGAACGAGGAACGCTATTACACTGCTGGTGGGAATGTACACTCATACAACCACTTTGGAAAGCAGTCTGGAGGGTCCTTAGAAAGCTAAAGATTGACCTCCCTTACGACCCAGTCATACCACTTCTAGGCATCTACCCTGAACAACAGGAACCAATATACAAGGACACGTGCACCTCCATGTTTATTGCAGCACTGTTCACAATAGCTAGGATATGGAAACAACCTAGATGCCCCACCACAGATGAATGGATCCAAAAATTGTGGTATCTATACACAATGGAATATTATGCAGCCATTAGAAATGACAAAATAATGGCATTTTCAGGGAAATGGATGGAGCTAGAAGGAATCATGTTGAGCGAGGTAAGCCAAGAACGAAGAGACAAACAGTACATGGTCTCCCTGATAAGTGGATGATAAATCCAAAATGTTAGGTGATATGACAAAACTAACAGGACTTAAGAAACAAAGAACTCCCACTCATCTGGTTGAACCACTACCAAATATCCCCATGCTGCTGATCACATATATGGTATATAACATATGAGCACCGTTATATATTACAGACTGTGATAGACAATTTGCTCCAGGAAAGTTAGAATGAACTTGTGACTTTAAATGAGCATCATTATTCCACAATACTGTGAATTTCCGGAAATTAAGTAATCACTTAATCACAATCAAAAAAAAAAAAAGAACCTTGGGGAAGGGAGGGAGGGAGGGGATGGTAGGGGGAAAACAATGGAGGGGGTAACAATGTTCAAGAGGAAGTGTACTCATTACCCCACTCATGTAACTGTAACCCTCTGTATAGTATCTTTACAATAAAAAAATTAAAAAAAAAAAAGAACTTTACAACTTTGGTGGTGGGGGGGGTGGGGGGGAGGGATGGGCTGGGAAGGGGAAACAAAGGAGGAGGCTACAATGCTTGATAAGAAATGTACTCATTATCTTGCCCATGTAATTGTAACACCTCTGTACAGTATTTTCACAATTAAAAAAAAAAGAAAAAAAGAATTAATGTCCTAACAGAAATTTGTAAGCATTGGGTTTGTGATGCTTAATTAATTCTAAGTGTCAATATGATATGTTAAGGGATAACCCACATAGCTGGTCAAATATTTTTTCTTCAGAAGCCTGTGAGAATGTTTTCTAAAGACTAGCATTTATAACAGTGGCTCTAGTAACGTTAACTGGCATCATCCAATCCATTGAGCACTATTAGACCAAAGGAGGAAGAAGAGTAAATTTGTTCTCTAAGAACGGAACAGCTATCTTCTGCCCTCAGATATCAAAACTTAGACTCTCAGGCCTTCAGACAGTGAATTACACCAGTAGGTTCCTTGGTTCTTCAGCCTGCACATAGCAAAGCATGTGACTTCTTGGTTTTTCTAAGTGTGTCGGCCAGTTCTACAAATAAACCCCCTTTGAATTTATCTCCTAAGAGTTGTTGTGTTTTCCCAAGTAACTGACTCTGACCCAGCAATCTACTTTTAGGAATTTTGTTTATGAAATAAAAACATTTATATTCAAAGTTACATTTACAACAAGGTTTACTGAAGCATTGTTGCAATAGCAAAATAACCCCCAGAAATCGTCCTGAATATCACTCCAAAGGGTATGATAGTACAACCAAGCTAAGATAACACCCAGAATATTGTGCAGTTACAAATGAATAGCTGGGCACCAGTGGCTCACACCTGTAATCCTAGCTACCCAGGAGGCTGAGATCTGAAGATTTCGGCTCAAAGCCAGCCCAGGCAGGAAGTCTGTGAGACTCTTATCTCCAATAAACCACTCAAAAAACCAGAAGTGGTGCTGTGGCTCAAGTGGTAGAGCGCTAGCCTTGAGCTGAAGAATGCAGGGACAATGCCCAGGCCCAGAGTTCAAGCCTCACGACCGACCAAAAAAAAAAAAAAAAAAAACAAAACTAATTCTGTACATAAAAGCCCAAAGGATAATGACACATTTCATGAAAAAAATTCCATTTGGAAGTAAAAAAATATATATAAATATTTGCATGTTTGTAAGAGTATCAATAAAGCAATGAAGAAGCAGTTACTACTGGTAATTTCAGGTTCAGGAGAGATTTAACTTTTCTCAATAGGCATGTCCTACTTTTGTAACCTACTTTTGTAAAGTTTTGGAAAGACCAAAACTTTAAAGTTGTTTTTTTAAAAAAGTACTGGAAATAATAAGACAATCTTCCTTCTCAAGTTCTCAACATAAAAAAATTCAACAAGCATGCCTGTTGAAATATTGGTGTTTCAGAAATCAGGATTCTGCGGCCCTTCTCTTTTATGGATTACATTTTCTTTAGAAAATTATTTGGGTACTGCTGGTGTGGCTCAAGTGGTAAAGGTCCAGTTGTGAATGAAAAAGCTCCCCCCCAAAAAAGTACCCCACTCCAAGAAGAGTCTTATTTTTCTATTCTTAAACACCAGACCTAATGTTAGGCATATTTTTCCTATTTAGCTTCTCAAGAGAAGCTAGATCTATTCTGGGAATTTACAATTATGAATTTTTGAAAATATTTTTGGCTTACTTATCATTAATTCAATGAGAGTAAACAGAGTATTGCACAAGAAATCTGAAGGAGAGAGGAAGGTCTCATTCATATTTTTAGTACAGAAAGTTGGGAGAACAGCTACTTGGGCGCCCCCTTGGGACTGAATCTTGTAAATGTATCATCTTTGGGATAAATTAATGTCTTCAGTCATCATATCAATATTCAACCAATACTCATTGAGAGCATTATTATCAAATACAACATTCAACAATGGAGTCACAAAGATAAATACAGTCAAGTTACTTAAAGTCAATACCTAAGTCCAGTAAGTAGGCTATCCATGAAAAGCAAGAATCATCTAACAATCCCTGAGGAAGTCATGACATAGATGACAAATAGGCTTTCTGAAAGCACAGAAAGCAATTAATTTAATATGGATACACATTATTCATTATTTATGTAAGCTAAATCTGAAAGTTTAAATACTGAGGAGGTTTAAATACTCTTTCCAACCAATACATGCAAATTGTGGTTATTTTCAAAGATAAGTGGGTTTTTTTTGTTGTTGTTACAGTGCCATTTCTTTTGGGCCAAAATAAATATAAATAAAGCTTAATTTTAAAAAAATGTTAAAATGACAGTACTGGATTGAAAAAAGTCCAGTACAAATAAGCAGGAAAAGTTACTCCCTAAATCTCCACTAAATCTTTCCTTCTAACAGCAATACTTACAGAAGATACTATATCAGATTTGCCTTTTCCTTCTCAGAGAGCAAGCAATTCATGGAGCAAAACTACTTCAAGAGATTAAGTATCAGCTTCCTTCCAACTAAGCCCCGTCCCCCACAAGATATCCATCCTCAAGTTCTACAGCCAAAACTCAAGAGATGGACTTCTGGCTGTGGCACACATCTGTAATCCCAGCACTCAGGAGGCTGAGGTAGAAGGATGCAAGTTCCAGGTTAGCCTGGGTTACATGATAGACCCTGTCTCAAAAAACAAAAACAAACAAACAAAAAAAAACTTGCTGCCAGATGAAAATCAATGCTATTTCCCCAAAGAAATAATGCTACTTCAGCCCACATTTCAGGTACCTTGAGATAAATTAGCCTTGGCATGATAGATAATAGTTCAACAACAACAACACACACATTTATGAGAGAAAAAAAATGCAGTTTCAAAAATTACAATCTCTTGGCAATTGACTTATGATCACATATATAATATTGAGCCAAAATACGAGAGGGAGACAGATGTGACATGTAATTGCTGAAATTTTAAATAACTCATTATAGACATATCTCATAGTAGAATCTTTATTTTAACAGAGTAAAGTATGTATTTATGAGGCATATAGATTATTTTTAGTACAGTGGAATAATGAGTATTATTAGGTTGAGTGTGTATATTTAAAGACACATGATTCAGAAACAAAATATTTAAGTGCATTTAAATATAAAAGTCATAAATCAAACTTTAAATCCACTTCAAAATAAAAATAACTAATACAATAAATCAATAAGTTTGAAGTGAAGAAAAAATTATTTGCATGTGTCTCTGTGTGCCAGATATTTTTCCTCATTTAACATTTACACGTGCCATTATAAAGCTACCCTTGTAATCCTCGTTACTCAGGAATTGAGACCTAGAGGACTGAGGTTTGAAGCAGACAGGACAAAAAAGTTGTGAGATTCCACCTCCAAAAAACTCAGCCAAATGCCAGACCACTGGTGTGACCCCAGTGGTTGAGCACCAGATGAGCAATAAGTTTGAGGTCAAGTTCAAACCCCAGTACCAGCACCAGAAAAAAAAAGGTACTATATAGCTTAGGTTCTTCTATTTTCTCCCATTTTACAAAGGAAATGAAGCTATAAATAGAAACTTCTGAGACTAGAGAAACAGTAATGACAGAATAGGGATTTAAACCCACATCTATTTGAGTCTAAATTATTTGGTCTCCTGCTTCAACCTCCCAGGTGCCAGGACTACAGGTGTGCACAATATCAGCAGTCTTTTAAAAACTGAAAAGTCACAAAAATAATAGCATGCATTTCTTGTTTGGTTGAACTAGGTCCTAAAATGATCAGTAACTATAAATACAGTTATAGAACACATCCCACTTTTCCTGGATACTCCAGAGATAATACAATATAGGACAGGAGCTGATGGTAGGAAGATAGGAGAGAAGTAAAAGCCCAGTGAATATAGGACATGTCAAACTGTTTTAGAATGTTCCTGGGTCAAAAATGTCTGTTGATCACTGAATTTTCAGTAACTGGGGGGTATTTTGCCCCACCACTGGCTCCAGGTGTCTTGTTTTCCCATCCATACTACCCACTCAACCTTACTCAAAGTATCCCTGCATCTAACAGTGAATCTACCACTCCACACAGAAAACTGTTGACAGAATTAAGTGGCAAACCTACCACGCCTTAAAGCAAAGCAAAACAAAGCAAAAACTAGTAACACCACCGTGGTTAACATTTGGGACATTCTCAGTCAATCTAGGTGCAGAGCCCCGTATCTTATTACTGGGAACCAGTGAGGCTCGGTGAGAGGAAGTGACTCTCCAAGGACAAAGCGTGAGCTGGCAACAGGGCCAAGGGTTGAAGCCTGAGTTGGGTAACTGCTAGGCGGTATGAGCTCCAGGGCTGTCCCGACCCAGAAGCCTGGGGTGGGCGGGGCCTGGCGAGCCCGCAGGACGTGCGGAGCAGGACCTTCCCGAAAGGGCTCCCTTCTGGGGGTACAGGCCGGTTAAACGCCGACTGGGAGGTACCGGGCCTGCGGGAGAGGACGCGGGCTCCCTCGCTAGTCAAACCCGCGCTCGGTCCCACCCTGCCCTCCGTGAGCCGGGTCCCCGAGGCTGACCCCACCAGAACCTTCTCCCGGCATCCCCCGGAGACTCATCGAGTCTCCAAAATGTCAGGAAGGAGACGCGCGGGAACAAAGCGTCCGGGAGCAGTCCCTCCCCGCCGCACTGAGCACTGAGCGCCCCCCTGAAAAGAGCCGCGCGCGGGCGCCCCGGTGCCGGGACCACGCGGACGGCGCGGAGGCCGCCGGGACCGGAGTCCGCGGCCGGGAGGTAGAGGAGGACGCGGACCGCCAGCGCGGCGGCCCGGGCCCGCCCGCCGCCGCCCGGCCTCACCTCGACGATGCGGGCGCACTGGGTCCCCTTGCCGGCGCCGGGACCGCCGAGGACGAACACGACCACCGGCTTCATGAAGCGGCGAGGGGAGAGGAGAAGCGACGGGAGGATCGGCGGCAGCGGTCGGGCGTTAATGGTGCGCAGCAAGCGGCAGCGACAGCGGCTCAGCATACACCTCGTCTCTGACAGCAGCCAGCGCGGACCGACCGACCGGCGGGCGAGGCGGGGAGGGGCGGGAAAAAGGGGCGGGCCGAGAGGCGCCGGGCTCCGCCGCCCTGCGGCCCGGGCGTCAGCCGGCGGCGGAAGGGGCGGGGCCTCCGCGGTGTCAGGAGGCCCGAGTCCGGCTCCACATCCGGGTGCGACTCTTTCCCCGCCCTGCCACTAGCTGAGTCGCCGAGGCGGGAAGCACGCGCGTGCCACTCTGTGGTCTGTTCCCCTGGACTTCGAGTTCCGATGGGGAGGCAGCTTAGCCCGAATTACCAAATGCACGAATCCATTTCTAGGAAACAAAACGCAGGACCCACCGAGGACACCACTTGTTAAGGTACTCAGGACCTCAAAAGGGGTGACATTAAACACAGAAATGGAGGACAAAGGGTGGACAGATGCAGCAGTGGTACTCTCTTGACACTGTGGAAAATGAACTTTTACGACTTGTGGATGGAGGTGGGCGGGAAAAACTCGGAGACCGCGGGAGAAGGGGTGAGTGACATTGTCCAAAAAGTACTCTGGGGGGGCGCCGGTGGCTCACGCCTGTAACCCTAGCTACTCAGGAGGCTGAGATCTGAGGATCACGGTTCGAAGCCAGCCCCGGCAGGAAAGTCCGTGAGACTCTTTATCTCCAATAAAACCACCAGAAAGCCGGAAGTGGCGCCGCAGTTCAAGTGGTAGAGAGCTAGCCTTGAGCTGAAGAGCTGAGGGACAGCGCCCAGGCCCAGAGTTCAAGCCCCACGACCGACAAAACAAAAAAAAAAAACTGAAACCCCTCTGTTCACCACCTTTATAATAACAAAAATAAATAAATAAAAGGAGGGGACATCAAGCAAGACACAAAGGTAGGAAAGAGCAACGCTAGGGAAAGACTAGGACAGTGTCCCACACTGGGAGGCAAAAACAGACCAGAGCGAGGCAAGTGGCAGATCATTAAGAACTTTGGGTTATGGAATTTGGATGATATTCTAATCACAATGGAAAGCCCTTAACTAGAACTCCATTTCCCAGTTGTTTTTTTTTTTTTTTTTTTTTTTTTGGGAAAATCTTAAAGGAGAACAAAAGGAGTCTAAATATTGAGACTGGGTGAACTCAAACCTTTAACAGTTAGATTGAGGGGCTGGGAAGGTGGCTCAGTGGTAGAGCACTTGCCTTGCATGCCTGAGACCCTGGGTTCGATTCCTCAGCACCACATAAGCAAAAAGAAAAAAGCCAGAAGTGGTGCTGTGGCTCAAGTGGTAGAGTGCTAGCCTTGAGCTGAAGAGCTGAGGGACAGCGCCCAGGCCCAGGTCCAGAGTTCAGGCTCCACGACAGGACCCAAAAAAAAAAAAAAAAAAAAGTTAGATTGAACCTAAGAAGTAAGAGCTGGAAATGATGGAGAAAAACTTAAGAGTATTGAGAATATTATTAAAGGCATAACAAAGAAACTAACGATCTTGCCCAATGCTGGATCTTGCCACACCCATGTTGAAGCTAACTTGAAAGAGGAATGTGGACAGATGTGGAAGGCAAACAATGGGAATAAAGGTGGATTATTTAGGGTAGGGAACAGGAAATGTGCCGTCCAATATGGTAGCCACTAGCTACATGTGATTAATTGTGTGCCTAATAAATGCTAAGAAATGATACTGATTAAAAAAATAAAATTACATTTAATGTCATTAAAATTTAGTTCTTCAAGCACAGTGGCCACTTTTCAAAGGCCCAACAGTCACTTGTGTCCGCACATTACACATTACACTTGGTGTAATGCACAAACACAACTTGTCCATCATCACAAGAAGTTTTGTTGGGGAGTACTATACTAGTGCTCCTATTTGAGCTACTATGAATGCTTTGACAGAAAAAAGAAAACATGTCTTTCACAAAACTTGGGGGGGTGGTGAGTGGCTGGGAAGGTGGTTCAGTGGTGGAGTGCTTGTCTTGTAAGCATGAGGCCCTGGGTTTGATTCCTCAGCACCACATATACAAAAAGCTGGAAGTAGCATTGTGGCTCAAGTGGTAGAGCACTAGCCTTGAACTGAAGACCTGAGGGACAGTACCCAGGCCCAGAGTATAAGCCCCATGACCGACCGGAAAAAAAAAAGAACTTGTGGGTGGCAATGGGTGATGTAAAAGTTCTTAAGGAAAAAATTTGTTTGATTTGTAATAGGGTACTGTTAGTATGTCCTCTTCCATTTGGGGCTTGACAGGCCCTCCAGCAGGTATCTCTAGCCCCCAGCTACATCAGCAGAATGCCCTCCACCCAGACCTGGACTCCAGTCTGCCCTCACAACGAAAAAAGCACTCTCCCCTGGTTCCTGCTGGTTTTCTCTAGGATCAGGATCAGTCCACATTCCCACTCTCTGCCCAGACCTAAACTCTGCCTTGCTTCTAGGCTGTTTTTGGTGACCAGCTGCCCACTCAGAGTACCTCCTGCCTCTAGCCCCACATAAGGATGCCCGTGGGAAACAGACAAGTGCCATTTCTCCCCACCCCTTGGGGAAGGTGGCCTTGTTAGCCTTGGCTGGCAATAAAATCCACTGGCTCCTTGGTGGATTTGCTCTTCCCTTTGGAGAATCTGAGCTGCTCCAGGGACCTAGCCCCAGCCCACCCAGAACACTGCCGAATTGACCTCCTTCTGACTGAACCCCTTCACCCCATCCAATTCACACTTCTTCCCGGGTGAGTGACCACTTACAGTAAGCTGGGGACTCAGAGTCCATTTTCTGTAAGGCCACCGTGCTATAACAGGGAGGAAAATCTTGGTGCCAAGTTCCCAGCCCTACTCCAGGGCCTAGGCCACCAGTCCAGAATAGGCCAAGGAATTCAGTAATTGCAGGTGACTATCCCTTCTTGCTGCCTGTTCCCTCCACATTAGCTGACTAGAGTACTTCTGAGGACCTCAATGGGAGCTCTAGAGCCAGCACTCTGTCATTCATCATGGGTGGGACACAGTCTAAAATTCTTCAGGACACAACCTAAAACTGCTCAAGTTTGAGCCTGATCTTAAGCCTCATAAACAATATACACTTATGCAATCAAATTTGGCCCCAATATTTACTGGACAATAACTCCACAAGGCCACTTCATGGGGCATTGAACTGCCAATTACATAATTTCTATGAGCATTTGGGCATATGGGAAATGTTGTCTTTAGTCATTTTTTATGCTTTTTTTTTTGTCATTTAACAAAGCAGTTTAGAAATACAGTATCTTGATCAATGTCACCCCTTTTCAATAGTCTTACTCATCCCTCTCCTACCCACTTCTTCCCTCATTCTTCTTAATTTTATAGGATATATATTGGATTCTTGTCTGCATTTTCCTCCCCTTCTCCTCTTCATTTATCTACCCTTTTCCTCTTGACCCTTCTCCACCCCTTTTGAGTACCCACTTCTTTAAGCACACAGGCTGCATGTTTTTTTTTTTTTTGTCGGCCATGGGGCTTGAACTCTGGGCCTGGGCCTGTCCCTCAGCTCTTCAGCTCAAAGCGAGCGCTCTACCACTTGAGCTACAGCGCCACTTCCGGTTTTCTGGTGGTTTATTGGAGGTAGGAGTCTCACGGTCTCTCCTGCCCGGGCTGGCTTTGAACCGCGATCCTCATATCTCAGCCTCCTGAGTAGCTAGGATTACAGGCATGAGCCACCAGCGCCCGGCCAGGCTGCATGTTTTGTATTCAGACCTTTGTAACTACCTAGTATATTGTAATCTATTTCCTGAAGGGACCCTTAACCCACTGCACAACTTGATGCTTAATGGAGTTACTAAAATTAAGGTTTCTACTATTCCTATTTGCCTGGTTACTGCTGAAAGGCTGTATTAATGATTCTGAGAGCATGAGTTAAGGGAAACATATCTTTGAAAATCTGGTATGCCAAGTCTGTCAACAGAAGACAGACTTACCTTCCTGGAAGTCACTTCCATACTGCAGAAACCAGGCTGACCAGTGAAGAGACATTGATTTAAACTAATCTCATAGCATCATTACTCCCTAAGACTTGCCAAGTTTAGGTAGGTCTGCCCACCTACCATTTTCTTGTCAGGATGATGGCATATGAACTCAATTCAGCAAATAGTTTTAGAGAAGTTACCAGTGTGTTATAAATATCTAAAAAGAGTTTTCCATAAGTTGACATATTCCTTTAAAGCAAAGCTGTGCTTGTTTTTTAAAAGCAGTAGTATAACTCAGAAGTGTAACTGAAAGAGGAAAAGTTGGATGTTTGGAGAAACTTAGTACAGTAAATAAGGAAGAGAGTAGGTAAAAAGAGAAATAACTGATTTCAACTTCCTTGTTCCTGGTGTAACAATAGATCTTTAATCCTTACAGGCCGTCTGTCAGTACACACCATCAGGGTTTATAACACGGAAGATTTACCTGATGTATGCATGAAGAACCTGTCAGGTTCTGGACAGTTCAGTACCTGCATAGGTACTGAAAAAGGGTAAGAAAAAAAATGGTATATATTGTCTTACTCCATTTGAATCACTACCACAGAATGCTATAAACTGGGTAACTTTTAAACAAGAGAAACTTATTTCTCATAGTTGTGGAAATGGTGAAATTGAAGATCAAGGTGCTAGGAAACTAGTGAAGGCCTGCTTCCCATTTCACAGCTATCTTCTTGTGACTTCACATGATGAAAAAGGGCAAAGAACCTAGTGTGTGTGTGTGTGTGTGTGTGTGTGTGTGTGTGTGTGTGTGTGTGTGTGTGTGTGTGTGTGTGTGTGTGTGTCTTTTATAAGGGCACTAATCTCATTCATGAAGAGAGAGAGAGAGAGAGTGTGTGTATGTGTGTGTGTGTGTGTGTGTGTGTGTGTGTGTGTGTGTGTCTTTTATAAGGGCACTAATCTCATTCATGAAGACTCCACTCTCACATTCTAATCACCTCCCAAAAGCTCTACCACATACTGTCACTTTGGTGGTAAAGATGTCAACATAAGAATTTGGGAGCCGGGTACCAGTGGCTCAAGCCTGTAATCCTAGCTACTCAGGAGGCTGAGCTCTGAGGATCAAAGTTCAAAGCCAGCCCGGGCAGGAAAGTCCCTGAGACTTATCTACAATAAACCACTCAGAAAACCAGAAGTGGTGCAGTGGCTCAAGTGGTAGAGTGCTAGCCTGGAGCTGAAAAGCTGAGGGACCGTGCTCATGCCCAGAGTTCAGGCCCCACAACCAGCAAAAAAAAAAGACTTTGGGCAGGACAATCTATAGCAGTTGAGATGTAAAATTGTGGATAAATTTTTTAAACATTGTGCAGCAAATTACTGGAATAAAACTATGCTTTACATTTTATTTAGTTTTTATTATTTTGCAAGGATTGACTCCAGGGCCTCACTCATGTTAGAAAAGAGCTCAACCAATGAATTACAAACCAGCTCAAATTCATACATTATTAAAAAGTATGACACATTTGAAGTAGTTTTCTGTGAAACAAATTAACTACAGCAATTCTACAGTATCTTGAAATGATGTAGAACTATATGTATACAAGGATCAAAGAATAGCGTGGTATATATTCACTTTGTTTAACCTGGCCAGCAGTCTAACAGTCACTTCATATTTGCTTTGGATAATTACCTACCCTATAAAATTGTACCTTCCTTATCCTATTCTTGTTATGTCCTTTCAATATTATCTAGAACAAAATTATGTGTAATAGGTTCTTTAGCATTTGTAAATTTCAAAACATGCTTTTTCTAAAACCTTACCAAATCAGTTTTCTTATTCTCTTTGAATGTAAGGCATTCAATGTTCCTTATTAATAATGTCAATTGTCAGTACACCTAGAGTAGTAATAATGTTGGGGCATATTCTTTAACTCCAATACTCATGTATTAACCTTATGATAATGTACAGTATGAAATGAGAAAAATCAGTTTTAGATGGAGTAAATGGCAGAATTAGGGCAGATCCTCAAACACTTGTTGCATTTGAAGAAAATAAATATATGGATCTACATACTTTTTCAGTTGCCTCTTAGGTATAAAACCAGAATATAAAACCAATAACAGGTATAAAACCAGAATATAAAACCAATAACTGATTTTATTCTGGTCAAAGGGTTTATGCATAGAATTACAGGCATATCTTGATTGGAATCATGTGTTAATGAAATGCTTAACTGAAGGATGCTGGTATGGGAAGATACCAGCATTTTTATTAGTTTATTCAAAAAAGTATGTTTCAATTCCTCACTAAGAAACTATTTTTAGAAGATTGTATGTGTGTGTGTGGCGAGGGGGGGAGGGGGGTCCTGGGGCTTGAACACAGGGCCTGGGTGATATCCATGAGCTTCTTCTTTTTTTTGCTTGGTCGTCTACCCCTTGAGCCACAGCTCCACTTCTGACTTTTCTGAATAGTTTATTGGAGATAAGATTTTTACAGGCTTTCCTGCCCTGGCTGGCTTTGAACCGGATCCTCCAATTTCAGCCTCGTGACAGGTGTGAGCCACAAGTGCCTGGCTAGAAGATGAATAGCAATACCATTGAGCTATATTCCTAGTCTTCCAGAATAGCTTCAGATTTACTGGAAAATTAAAATTAGGCATGGTGGTACTTGCCTATAATCCCACCACTCAGGAGACTGAAGCTAGAGCACTGCAAAATCAAGACCAGCATGGGTTATGTAGTGAGATCCTGTCTCAAACAGCTAATAAAGACAAAAATTGAGAACTTAGTGTAGAGTCTATACTTCCTGCACAAATTCCTCTATTTTTAAAAACATATTAATACATATATTTTTACAGTTAATAAACCAGTATTACTAACTGAAGTCTTTGTATAGCTTTCTTTAGCTTTACCTACTCTCTTTTTTAAATGGTTTGACTCTATCCATGATTTAGTTGTCATATCTCTTTGAGCGTCTCTCAACTTTGGTAGTTCCTCAGATTCTCCGTTGATGAGTTAACTTTTTCAGAAAGGAGATATGGACCCTTACTATGTTGCTGAAGCTGCCTCTCAGTACCTAAGCTTAAGTTAGTCTCCTGCTTCAGCCTCCCAAATAGCTGGGATGATAAGTGTGTACTACCATGTCCAGTTGAACAGTTTTGAGATGTACAGATGTACAGATGTAAGTATTTCTCAGCACCACATAAGCAGAAAAAGCTGGAAGTGGTGCTATGGCTCCAGTGGTAGAGCCCTAGCCTTGAGCTGAAATGCTGAGGGACAGCACCCAGGCCCAGAGCTCAGGCCCAACGACTGACCAGAAATTAAAAAGGGGCGGGGGTTCCCCTAGATTTCAGAAATTTTCCAGGAAAGAGAATGATAGTCTATAGAGTACATATTTCTTGGCTAGTTTGACTTTTTCTTTGTATGTTTTCACTCTTTCAAGAGGGGACACCTATTCCAAATAGGTCATACTACAACACAGCACAGACTATAAGATAGTCTCATATTGCTCAGGAAATGAACAAAAACAGAGTGTTTACCAAAGTAAGTGGCATTTAGAATTCGGATGCAACACAACTTGTGAGATCTTTGACCTTTTATCTTTCGTTAAATAAGGATAATAACTACTTGCCTATTTGCCTGTTGAGTATAAGTTATATAAGTTAGTTTTTTGAAACCTCAGGGTGCAATATGCACATTCAACCAACCTTGTCATGACTTCCTAAATGATAAAGTATCCATTTGCATTGTACTTGTCATTGTAAGTAATTAATTATTTAAAGTATATGTGAAAGTTGTGCATAGATTATATTCAAATACTCCAATTTTAAGGCCATCTTAAGGTCAGCCAGAGCTGTATAGCAAGACTGTCTCAGTAAAAAAATAAAAACCAGGCAAAAGCAAAACCGACATTAGCTATGAAGGTAATTACAAATGATCATAGATATCAATATATTATTCACACAAAATATTAATATTACATATTCCATATTGTATAAGTACATGGTAAGTATAAGATATTTAAGTATATAGCACTAGCTGGATGCTGGTGGTTCATGCCTGTAATCGTAGCTACTCAGAGATCTGAAAATCCTGGTTCGAAGCCAGCCTGGGTAAGGAAGTCTATGAGTCTCGTGGCCGATTAACTACCAAAATAGACGGAAGGAGTGTGGTGGAGTGCTAGCCTTGAGAAAAAAAAACAAAAAACTCAGGGACAGTGCCCAAGCCCTAAATTCAAGTCCCGGAACCAGCCCGTGTGCGCATGTGCGCGCACGCACACACACACACACACACACACACACACACACACACACACACACACACACACACACACACACACACACACACACACACACACACACACACACACACACACACACACACACACACGCGCGCGCGCGCGCGCGCGCGCGCGCGCGACACAGGATAGGTAAATATAGTTTATAAATGTAAGTCACACTTTTTCCTTAGGACACTTTCTCACTTCGTACTCAGAAATAAAAACAATCGTTTCATTTTACATTTATTTTTGGTGCCAGCTTTGGGGCTTGCACTCAGGACCTCATGCTCTCATTTGGCTTTTTCAGCACCTTTAGCTGAGTCACATGAGTCACGCTACCCCCAGCGAGATAATAGTGTATTTATCTGCTTGGGCTGGCTTCAAACTTGGATCCAGGTGTGAGCCACCAGCAACACTCCCTCCTCTCCCCCGCCGGTGGAAGAGAATTTTTCTATATTTATTGAGAGACATCTGCTCCCTCCTTCTTTCCTTCCTCCCTCCTTCCTTCCTTCCCTCCCTCCTTCCTTCCTTCCGGCGGTATGGGGGTTTGAACTCAGGACCTCGGGCTTGGTAAGCAGGCACACTGCCACTTGAATTACAGAGGGCTTTAAGGGAAGCGAGCAACTATAAGGCATTTTTAAGGGTTCAGGGACAGTTTGTTTTTTGTTTATTATTTCGTACAGGTCCTGGGGCTTGAACTCAGAGCCTGGGCGCTGTCCAGCCTTTTGGCGCTTAACTGGAGATAAGAGTCTCACGAACTGTCCAGCTCAGACTGTCACCGAACCACATCGTAAAGCCTCAGCCCCTCGGGTAGCCAGGATTACAGGCGTGGGCCACGGGCGCCCGGCGAGCTGCTCACGTTATCTGTATTTAAAGGACCTACTTTAGTATAACAGGCAACAGTGGGGAGAAATAGAAAGGGGAGAGGAAAAGCACCACTGACTTGCGGAGCAGGCGAGGGTGGGAAAGCTGCTGCGGAAACTTCTCCAGAACGCGAGCTCTCGTGTCCGGGGAGCACCGGTGCAGCCAGCACTTCCTCCTTCCCCTCCTGATCCAGCCTGCTGGGCTTTGTACTGCGCGCGCAAAGCCCGCCTTACCCCGGAACTTAACCGTTGACGCAATGAAGGTTTTAAATCCTCGGAACACTGATTCAGGAACTCCTCGCCTCTCCTAAGAACCTTGGGATTGGTAGAGCGCGGAACTTATGAAGAGCCCTGATTGGCTGTCATAGTAGCACGTAGTGGTGACTTGACGAGACGCCTTTAGCTCCGCCCTTGCTTCCTGACTGGCGGGGATTCCAACCAGTCAGGAGGGGCGGCGCGCCCTTCGGTTTCTCGAGCCGGTGTTTGCCGCCTTGGTTCCCGCGACCCCAACGTATCCGAGGCGGGGCCCGGGGCACCTGAGAAGCTCCTAGGAGCCGACCTGTGTTTTGATCCAACAAACACACCCCATATGGGCGAGGTAACGGTGAGTAGGACGTTTGTGGAACCGGAGGAAGGTCGGCGGGTAAAATGTTCGGGGCCCTGTAGTGGGTTGACTTCATTCCTCCCGGGGGCGGAGGACCAGATGGAGAGCTAGTGGGAGACATTAAGTGGACCCCACACTCCTTCGGTATTATGTGTATTGAGTTGTATGGAAGAGTTAGCCGTCGGGCACCTGCCATTTAAAGTTTTTCGCGGTGGAAATCTGGGAACTTACATCCTGAATCGCCTTACAGTGCCTGGCATGGTGTTTTGAAGTTGGGAGGAGAGGTCCCTGGAAGTACGGTGTCAGCTGCGAGGCGGATCACTGTCCTATGAACCTGGGTAGGAGGTACGGACCTTCGGGTTGGATGGGGGAAGGAGGATGGACATTTACCAGCACAGGGCCAGCCTGTGCTAACTGGACCCGGACGACTGCAAGTAGTTCCCTTTGGCATGAGTGGGAGATGGTTGGAAGGCTAAAAAGGAATCGAATCATAGAGGTCTTTGACTCTGGATCTCGAGAATAACTTGATCAGATTTGTCTAGCTGCTCTGGGGAACGTTTAAGTGACTTCTTTGAGGGCTTGCTGAGTTCAGCTAAGGTGGTGTCATGGAAAGCACATTTATGTGGGGAAGACGATCATAAGGATTGTGAACTGTTATATGACTTGCTGAGCTCACCAAGTTAAAATTGATAGATGGTGAGATAAAAATCTGTGCTTTCCCATTTCTTGTGTTTCTACTTTGATTTACAACTGTGTTAGATTTCTTGGGGGTGAATTCAGATACATTTGTAATTGTTCAGTTTGCTTAATTTGGATACCTCTTCTTTTGTATAACTATATTAACTTTTGTTAATGTGCCATTGGTATGTGTGTGTGTGTGTGTGTGTGTGTGTGTGTGTGTGTGTGTGCACGCACGCAATTATGTGTTTGTGTGTATATATTCAGCCTCTCCGGGAATGTACTCCAACAAACATTAAGGTAAAGTCCAATTTACTGAACATTAAACATTAGCCTATCATTAAAAAAATCTGGACTTTCTTAATTAATAGAGATATACTGAAAGATTTCACTGCGTGAAATCAACATGCATTTTTAGGAAGAATGAGTCTAACATGTGAAAATGATCAGCACCACAAGCATTTAATTTTATTATCCTCTTGTCACATCAAATATAACTAATCTAATTTTGCCTGTAATTTTATTAATATGTGGTTAAATCATGTTTCAACGGTGTTTTTGTCATTAATAATATTTTCTTATTTCTCTAGGACATTGAGGATTTAAGTTGCATAAATCATTCACCAAATATCATGCAACCTGTATATCCTCTTGGGAAGGCCCAGATGAAAACCAGGTATAGAATTATGTCTCCTTCAATACTAGTTTTCACTCTGTTGCCCCAGCTGGACTCAAACTTGTAGACTCAAGTTATCCTCTCACCTAACCCTCAAAGGCTAGGACTGGCATATGACATCACAGCAGCATAGAAATATTTGTATAATTTTTTTCACAGCTACTCACTTTAACTTGCAAAGGTACTTTGGAAGAGAGGAAAGAATATAGTCTTCAGAATCAAGAAAATTATTGCACATATGCCAGTTCTTCCATATATAAGGTGGGATTCCCTAATCAACTTAATTAATAAACTTCAGTTCCTCATGTAAAACAGGGATGGAAGTCTCTGTTTTACAGATTATTGTGAAAGGTTAAATAGGATTATTATGCTAAAGGATCTACTTATACTAGTAAGCACTTAGCAAATATTAGTTCCATTTCTTCCTTCACTTATTTTAATTGCATAGGAGATCTTTTTTTTTTAATCAAGGGTAATAGTATCTGAAGTCCTGAGACTAAAATCTACATAGGTGTTTATTTACATTTAGAAGATTGCAAAAGTAACTGGGTTCTTTCTTTCTAAGCACTGATTCATTAGTGGTAATCCACAATTAGGTATACCAAGTTTCCTCAAATGTTCCTAACCTTTCCTATTAAGTGGCATAAGAAGGAGGAGCTTCCTACCTGCCTCCTGATTTACTCAGTCTGTTATTACTTTGGGGACCAGGCAGACTGGCTTGTGTTATTTGGTTCTTTGGATCATGTATTGTTCCATTTTCCCCTAGGGAAGGACAATTAATATTGACATATGGATTTTGTTGTTCTTAAAAACTAGAATTGCACCCATGGGGTGTCAGTATTTTCTCTTTATTATCTGTCTTCCTTTGTACCAGATGTTCTTAATGAAGACAATGGGAAACACGGCCCAATGAGGCTATCATGTTTCTGTTGCTTTAATTTTGTCCCTTCTGTTATACTCCACCTCTTCTTAAAAAGTTTTAATTTGTATATATATATATATATATATATATATATACATTTTTTTTTTTGGTGGTAGTACAAATTGAACCTAGAGCCTCATGCCTGCTAAGCAAGCATTCTGCCAACTTGAGCTATGTTCCCAACTTTTGTTTTGTTTTTTAAGACAAGATGTTGATCTATAGCTCAAGCTGGTTTGGAACTGGAGATCTTCCTGGCCCCACCTTATGAAAGCTGAATTACAGGTGTGCCTCATCTCACCTGTGCCATCTGTTATTTGAAAAATTGTCACCTTCTGTCCTTTGGGAAGTATAGTTGTGTAACAAGTTCAGTATATTCTCTTTAAAATTTTATTATCAGATTGATTAGTTAGGATTATAGACTTGAACTACTGCAATCAGTGTGATGTTTTGATTAATGTGTACATGATGCAACAATCAAATCCCAGTATTTAGTTAGTATACCTAGTACCTCAAACACTTGCTATTTCTTTTTGTCAAGAACCTTCATAATCCTCTCCTCACTTTTTGAACTATGTACCGTACTATTGTTGACTAGCTACCCTACTGTGCTATAGAACACTATTACTTATTCTAACTAATTTTGCACCCATTGACCAGTCTCTTCATCATCCTTGTCCCGCTACCCTGCCTTGCCTCTGATAACCATTGGTCTTTGTACTTTTATAAGATCAGCTTTTCAAATTCCACATCAGAGTGAGATATTTGGCTCTTTGTCTGGCTTATTTCAGTTAAAATTGTGTACCATATGTCCTCCGTGTTGGCACAAATATATATATAATAAATAATAAATATATATTTATATATATATAATAAATGTACATATATATAATATAGCTCTAAATAGCTATATTATATATATGTACATATATACTGTATTTTATTTCTCTGAGCATGACACATAGATTGATTGCATATCTGTGCTATTGTGAATATGTTGCAGTGAGTATGGAATACAGCATTTTCTGATACTTTCGTTGAATTCCTGTACGCATTTATAGTTCCACCAACAATGTATAAGTGCTCTCATTTCTCCACATCTATAGCAACATTTGTTCATCTTTGTTCCAATCTTTTGCCAAAAACAAAAACAAAAACAAAAAAACTCCTGGGCTCAAGCCATCTATTTGCCTCGCCCTCCTAAATAAGTGGGTGAATACAACCTGGCCTGACAAAGATAATTAACTATTTAATACAAAATCTCTACCAATTTTCTTTTCCTTGTGCTTTTATTTTAAATTTTCTTTTAAAGGTTTCCTTCAAGCAAGATGGTACCTTTCCACTTTCCTCCATCCAAGCTAGCCCTTTGGAACCCAACACCAATTGGAGATTTTGTCTGTTTGCATCTTAATTACTACAGGTATAAGAACTTTTCTTTTTTCAAACCAAGCTAGTATAAACCTAAGTCATAAAAGGATGTTTAAGGCAAAATTGAGTACCATGACCAATTACAGGTTGAGGATCCCTAATTTCCAAATCTGAAATCTGATATCTCCAAAAATTAAAATGTGTTTGATGGCAACATTGTGGCACAGATGCCAGTGAGAGAGAAGATGAAGAATGAAGATGTACAACACACAGGTGTATAGGATTACCTTCAAGCTATATGTGCGAAACATAAATTTGTTTCATTTTTAGATTTGGGTCCCATCAACAAGCATATCTCACTAAATATGTAAATATCCCAAGATCAAAACACTTTTGGTCTCAAATATTTCAGATAAAAGGTGTTCAACTTGTGTTCCCATTTGTTTGCTTTTTCCATGAAAGCCTTAAACAAAATGAGAATCTCAGTTTCATGGGAAAATTCTGAACATATAAAGTTCTGAGCATTACCATATTCAAAATAAAACCTGAAAGGTTCTCATCATGCTTAAACATGTAGAACATTAGGAAGCTTGAACTGATTTTTTTTTTTTTTGAATGGTTGCAGAGATTGAACTTAGGATCTGGGTACTGTCCCTGAGCTCTTTTGCTCAAGGCTAGTGCTCTGCCACTTTGAGCCACAGCTCTACTTCCAGTTTTTCTTTTTTTTTCTTTTGTTGGTTGTTCGGCTTGAACTCTGGGCCTAGGCACAGTCCCTGAACTCTTCAGCTCAAGGCAAGTGCTCTATCACTTTGGCCACAGTGCCACTTCCTACTTAGGGTTTTTGAGTGGTAAATTGGAGATAAGAGTTTCATGGGAACTTTTTCTGCCCAGGCTGGCTCTGAACCTGGGTCCTTGTATCTCAGCCTCCTTGAGTAGCTAGGATTACAGGCATGAGCCACTGAGCTCTACCCATTTTTGAGTAGATTGAATTAGAAGGAATATAAAATATCTGGGTCTTAGACACAGAAGAGAGACATTTAAGACTTAAAGTAATACAAAATAGATCCATTGAGACTTTCTGTATGAAGACTTGCTGAAAGTATTCTATGAAGGATGGAAATAGTAGGGAAGGCCTACTGACAGTTAACAGTGAGATGATGCATGGTTTTGTTTGGTCAGTTCTTGGGTTTGAACTGAGGGCCTTACGTTTGCTGGGCTAGTGCTTCACCACTTGAGCCACACCTGCAGCCTGGAAATGGCTCATAGATTAAACTATGAGATAAGTCACATAGATTTTTGCTACATTGGTTTCAGATAGTTTAAATGGAGTTAGACAATCTAGAGTGTTAAGTTCAGATTTTACAACTTCTTATTTATGTGACCTAAAAGAGGGTCCAAGGATCAGTAATAATACCCATTTCATAGTATTATTTTGGGGGGGTATGGTGCTGGGGATGGGAACCCCTGCTTTCTACCCCACATCTTGCATAGGCAGGTCCTGATTTGAGAATTCTAGATACTGCATCTAAACCATATCCCCGGTTTGGGTTTGTTAAATATAGAAGTACATAATCAAGCCAGGCTAGTGGCTCAAGCCTATACTCCTAGATACTCAGGAGGCTGAGATCTGAGGATCATGGTTCAAAGTCAGCCCAGACAAAAGTCCGTGAGACTCTTATCTCCAATTAACCACCAGAAAACCAGAAGTGGTGCTGTGGCTCAAGTGGTAGAGTGCTAGCCTTGAGCTGAAGAGCTCAGGGACAGCACTCAGGCCCAGAGTTCAAGCCCCACAACCAAAAAGAAAAGTACATACTCCATAGATATACATATATATACATATATATATATGTATATGTATGTGTGTATGTGTTGTGTGAAAGAATATTCATCATAAGTATGCTTAGTTTATAAAATAAAACCCATGTACATGTCTCCAATTGATTATATAATGTTTTGAATTTTTAATTGATAGTGTATTTTTTTAAATCTCTGTACGTTCCAAATGCTTCTTTTCAAATTTATGCCTTTTTGTGGTTTCATTGTTGTTGTTGTTCTTGGTGGTGGTGGTGGTGTTGATGGTGATGGAGATGATAATGGCAAAGGCGTTAATGGTGAGGTTTGAACTCAGGGGGCCTGGGTTCTTTTTTTTTTTTTAGGAGGGAAGGGTCCGGTCATGGGGCCTGAACTCTGGGCCTGAGCGCTGTCCCTCATCTCTTCAGCTCAAGGCTAGCACTCTACCACTTGAGCCACAGCACCACTTCCAGCTTTTTTTCTTTTTGCTTATGTGGTGCTGAGGAATCGAACCCAGGGCCTTAGCCATGCAAGGCAATCGCTCTACCACTGAGCCACCTTCCCAGCCCTGGGTTCTTTCCCTAAGCTCTTTTACTCAAAACTAGTGCTTTACCACTTTGAACCACAGCTCCACTTCCCAGTTTTCTGGTGTTTAATTGGAAATAAGAGTCTCATGGACTTTCCTGCCCGGGCTGGCTTTGAACTGCGATTCTCAGATCTCAGCCTCCTGAGTAACTAGGATTACAGGCGTGAGCCACTCGCACCTGGCTCTTCTTTTTTTTTTTTTTTTTTTTTAGTTTCTTATTTCTTGCACATATTTTGATTTCCTCTTATAGTTCTTTAAACATTTTAATCAAGTTTATTTATATTCTTTATGCACTAATGCTGTTATCTGAAGCTCTTAAATAATGTGTGAACATATGGATCTGATTATTACAATCAAACTTTTTTTACGAAAGCAAATGGTCTGCATAGTTTGTCAATTCATTCTCTGGTTCCTAAAGTTAGGCAAGTGCCAGGAGGATAATTATTGCTTTGGATGAGCTATTGCCATTCTAGTTTCCAAGTGGCCTTCTTTACTCCTTGCCTTTGACCTTGGCATTTCCTGACAATGATCTTTGTGCACACTGTAAAAGTTACGTGCTATATTCTAGGTGACATTTCATAACATGAACATTTTTCAGAAAATCCAATTCACAACATTCATAAAAGACTAATGTTATTTTTCAGAAATCCAAAACTTATGGTGACTGAAAAGATCATCCGACTTGCTTATCGTCATGCTAAGCAGAATAAAAAAAATACGCCGTGCTTTTTAATTGGTTCTTTCACAGTGGATGAAGGTAGTGTACTTTAAAGAATTACTTCTGTGACTATAATACAATGCATTTTGTTGATTCAGCCAGCTATTGTATGTGCTTTGTGCTAATTTTCTTTACTATGTACCAAAGATACAAAAATAAGTAAAATTACCCATCACAAACTTCACAATATAGTCACATAAAAGAATATAGAAGCAAACTTTGGTTTGGTTTGGTTTGGTTTGGTTTTGGTTAGGTTTTGATTCTGAGTATTGAACCCAGAGTCTTGTTCTTGCTAGGCAAACCCCCTGCCAATTGAGCTACATCCCCAGCTCCAAACCACTTTTCAAAGTATGATTTTATAGTACACTGTTGGAATGAATAAACGGTTTTGCTAAAATTTTGCCTTGCTTTGTTGATTTATGTTTTTAATTAGCATGCTAAGTAATAGTTATTATTCTTGTTCTTTAGATGAAGAAGGTGTGACATTGGCAGTAGATCGCTTTGATCCTGGGCGAGAAGTGCCTGAATGCTTAGAAAGAACTCCTACTGCTTCTCTTCCTGGGGACTTTTTGGTCAACTGCAAAGTTCATACTCAAGGACTTTGTTCAAGAGAAGTAGCAGTTCACAATGCAGATGACTTCAGTTCAGCTTTTAAGGTGAAAACTCATTGATAACTTTATTCAATCAACAGAAGAATCATATATAGTAAAAATTATTTTAATAAGTTCATATTTGAGAGGTACTCAGTAATTTTTTATTGAATTATTGTGGATCTGAAATCCAATATATTAGTTTCTAAGGGTAGAGATCCTAGTATGCATAGCATTCCAGAAAAAGAAGCCGTGTGACCAAGACAGGAAAGTTCAAGCTGTACTGAGGGTAGCTATAAGGATGTGGAATTGTGTTAGCTCAAGCTGGAATATTAGTTTGGCCAGACTATAGAGAACCTTGAGTATTAGTCTAAGGAATTTGAACTGTGTTATAGGGGCCATGTAGCCTTTAAAGTTTTCTTTCAGTATGGAGTTAGGAGGCCAGCAAGTATTCTGCCTCAGGTGGCTAGTCCCCTGGGGTTTGCTTATGTTAGAGACAGTGCTTCCCTTTATAGCCCAGGGCTACCTCATTATAATCTTAATGTCTTTGTGTCTTTGTCTGCAGTGTAGGGAGACTAAGGTGTGAACCACCTTGCTGGGCTCATTAAGGTTTCTGAAAAGAGGAAAATACTATCAAATCAGAAACAGCTAATCTGGTAGAGCAGGCTTTCTGAAGTTAGGCTGGTTCAGTAGTGAGATTAGTGTTAAAGAGGATGTGTTAGCCTACAGTAGAATAGTGGCACTAAAACTTTAAATGATACTATGGGCATGAGTAAATGCTTGGCAAATTGCTGTAACAAGAAAGAACTCAAAAGAGGAAGAGTAGCTGGGCATTGACTCATGCCTGTAATTCTAGCTGCGCAGGAGGCTGAGATGTGAGGATCAAAGTTCAAAGCTAGTTGGGGCAAGAAACTTGGTGAGACTCTATCTCCAATAAACCACTCAGAAAACCAGAAGTGGCCCTATGGCTCAAGTGGTAGAGTACTAGCCTTGAGCTGAAATGCTGAGGGACAGTGCCCAGGCCTAGAGTTCAAGCCCCACAACCAACCAAAAAAAAAAAAAAAAAAGAATTGTGAGATTCTCTGAGGCTGAATTCAGAATTTATATCCTTTTTTTCTTATGTGGATAATATTTATAAGGGATAACATAAGAATTTGAAGTGCCAGCTGGATGCTGGTAGCTGTAATCCTAACTGCTTAGGAGACTAAGATCAGGAGAATTATAGTTTGAGGCCAGTATAGGCATACACATGACACCTTTTCTAACCAATAGCTGGGCATAGTAGCATGTACTTGTCATCCTAAATATGTGTGAGGCTGAGATTGAGAGGATCTTGGTTCTGGGCCAACCCAAGCAGAAAAGTTCACAAGATTTCATCTCAGTGGAGGAAGTTGGGCATGGTGATGTGTGTTTGTCATCACAGCTATACAGGAAGCCTAAAATAGATGTCAGATCATAACCCAGGCTTATGCCTGGGCACCAAGTCAGAGTCTATCTCAAAAATAGCCAGTACTAAAAAGGACTGGAGGCAAAGTGCCTACCAAACAAACATGAGGTCCTGAGTTCAAATCCCAATACCACCATAAGGAATTGGAAGTGCTATTAGGACAACTTATTTGGAAGTATGTTTTGGAGCTTGGAACAGAATTCTTAATTTGCCTTCATATAATAATTCATACAACCATTTCATTGCATGGAAGAAATATCTGACAGAAATCAGAACTAATTTAATTTTGTTAACACAAGATATATGTGTATAGGTACTAGTGTTAAATAACCTTAAAGACATGCATACATGTCAAACCTAAAATAATTGTATAATATTGATTCTCAGGCCATACAACACCACGTGTGTAGCAAAGATTCCTTGGACTGTGCTAAGCTGCTTTCTCTCAGAGCTCAGATCACTTCCAGAGAGGATTTGGACACTGTGGAGTTTGACTTGCATTGGGCAGCAGTAACTCCAGCAAATAAGTTTAAATGCACACCCGTGAAGCCCATTCCTATTATCCCAACAGCCCTGGCAAGAAACTTGGCTAGTAATCTGAATATTTCTCAAGTTCAAGGTACCTATAAATATGGGTAAGTTTACGTTAATGTAAACTTTTTAAGTTGGTTCCATTGGTGTATTTTTGGAATAATGTTATATGAGACAATTGTGTAACCAGTTTATATATCAGGGATCTGATGATTTGATTAATAACTAGGGGAATGTTTAAAAAAAAAGATTTGTTTTGGTTTTTGTGTGTGTGTGTGCTAAGAAGTGAACCTAGTGTCTCACATATATGTACACGCCCTACCACTGAACCACAATCCAGCTGATTTCAGAATAAAGTTTTCTTTATGTTGTTTTTTTTTTGGGGGGGGGGGGGTCCGGTCATGGGGCCTGAAATCTGGGCCTGGGTGCTGTCCCTCAGCTCTTCAGCTCAAGGCTAGCGCTCTACCACTTGATCCACAGCACCACTTCCGGCTTTTTTCTTTTTGCTTATGTAGTGCTGAGGAATCGAACCCAGGGCCTTGAGCATGCAAGGCAAACGCTCTACCACTGAGCCACCTTCCCAGCCCATAAAGTTTTCTTTAAATAGGTAAAATTACTAAAATTGATGGGTTTTCTTAGGTTTTAGGTCATCTTTGCCTTTGTTTTCTTTTTTTAACTACAATCTGACTAATTGAACCTAAGAGAAGCTGAATGTTTCATGTATAATATGCAGAGAAAGGAGATCATTAAAAGTTTGTAATACTCTTACATACCAACTTGCCAGCTACTTGAGGGTGGTTTCCTTACATATCTGGAGTAGAGTCCTCTCCAGCTTGTTATCCCTTAGTTCCTTAGGAAATGTAGTCAAAATGCGTGCATTCTAGTTCTCAGCAGGGCTACTTCCCTGAATCTTCATCTGCTTTATCAATTATCTGTTGAACAATATAAGCACCTTGTGCTTTAAAGTTTAACAAGTAGCAGCTCTGGCATTCACTACCTTTCTGGCTTCCTGTCCCACTGACTCCGCCTCAGTTCCTGTTAAGTTTCCAGAGGCCTGAGAAGTGCTCGCCAAGGTATACTCAACTCCAAGTCTTATCCTTTAAAAGAGGATGAGAAAAAGAAAAGAATTTCTCCCTGTAGTAGCAAGCAACTCTCATTTTCAATCCCAGAATCTGAGCAGAGTGGTAGTTGCTAGTTAAAGGAACACAAAAGAAATAATTTTGTATTCCATAATCAGGGAATGGTCAAAGACCTGATATTCAAAAAAGTATTTGAAAGAACACTTAATTCTTTTGGAATAATGAAGTGCTTTTTAACTGGGAATTTTTTTATTAACATAAACCACAAAATTAGTTTCCCTTTGTACCTATGCAGCAGAAAATTTCCTTTCTTTGAATTATTGATCTGTAGCCCTTGGGCATGCCAATGTACAGTATTATACCCCAACCAGATTTTTCATATACTTAAAACCTACTGTCAATTATTATAACAAAGTATAAATATAGTATATTGTCCTTTTGGGAAAATAAGTGTTGGGTTTTCTTATCATACCCTTTGGGAGAAGTTGGAGGAATATGGCACATAAATACTTGGTTAATACTTCTCCTAACTCAGGCACTTTCAGTGTGAAGTCTTGGCAAATTACCTAGATGCTAAAACACTTCCTGGAGCAAAAAATTCAGTTTTCCCTGTGTAACCTAATTAGTTCTGATACTGCCTACTTTGATGTTTACACTTCAGGTTAAAGTAAGTTGTAAGTAAAATTAAGGAATAAAACGTTTTTAAAAGTATATCTTTAATGACCATTTTAATAGATAGGTATAGGAAGTAGTGTTCTGGCTCAAAGTGGTAGAATGCTAGCCTTGAGCGAAAGAGCTCAGTGACAGTGTCCAGGCCCTAAGTTTAAGCCCCATGACTGACAAAAACAAAAAAAACAAACCCAAAACCTATTAATAGGTAGGTAGAATTTTAAATTAAATCTCTTTAATCCTTTCTTACTAGAGTCCTCTGTTAGAGTTAAGTGAGTTGAACTCTTCTTTGTGTTTACATGTATCTGAGACTACTCTTTTGAATCATATCCCCTACCTAAATTATACTCCATTTCTGAGATTACCTCTTTAAGGTCAAAAATACATAGCTAAAATTATTTTTACATAAATATCTTCTGTTTAGGTATCTTACCATGGACGAAACCCGAAAATTGTTACTTTTACTGGAATCAGATCCCAAGGTTTGTTCTCTACCATTAGTGGGAATGTAAGTACTATACTGCTCATGAAAGCCTTTTTAGCCAAATGTAGGATTATAAGCATGAGGCAGCTTTCTTATTTTAATAGGGATTTTGAATCAGCTAAAATAAGATTTTGACCAGATTTAGAATGAACTCCTATATGTAAAACAGACAAAACTGAATCCTTATCGTTGAAGTTAAAGTCTTAGAACCTGCATTATTCTGACATTACCTGTTGTCTTATAAGTAGTTACACTGAAGAACCCAGTAGTCAAAATAATGCTACTTAAAATGTACTGCAGGCAATCTTGCAGAAATTTCCATTAGCTTTCTTTTTAGTTAGTGGCTAATGGCATTTAGACATATTATTCAGGAATTTATATTTATTCAGTATTTATTTAGTGTTTTTCATGTGCTTAACATTATTGTTTGGTATTATGTTTTGCTTGAAGCTCCTTCTCAAGGAATTTATAATCAAAAGTGGAATGATAATATTCACATAGAAAAATAAATGATTAAGTTACTGTGAAGTGAGCACTGTAGAAAATGAACACTGTTAGTATTTGTAATAGAGCAATAATGGAAATTTTCTTATAGACAATAAACTTGAGCTGGACCTTGAATTGTTTGGATTGACAGGAAAGGGAATCCATGTTAGGAAATGGCATTACAAAGCTAATGAAAATTGATATGGGTTCGCTACACTGTGAAATCTGTTAGTAGTCTTGTGCTGTGGTTCTGGTATTATCCATGGCTTATTGATTACTAAGTAAACATTAAGACCCTCCTGTATTTCAGGCCATCTCTGTATGTTACAGCATTGAATCATATCTACAACTCAGGCTCCTCTAGTTCCCAATCTTTACACTCCAAGCTAATTCATTCTGGCATTCTACTCTCACCCCTGGACCATTTTCTCTTTTACATCTCAGGTGGAACAGGATAGAGAGAAAGAAACACATACTTGTTTTTTCTGTATGTAGATACTATTTATTTATAGTAATACTATACTAGATGTCTATAGGTTATCCCTCTAATGCTGATAGATTCCTTATTTGAAGGACTTTTCAATATATTTCTGGCAAATATCAAATATCTTCCAATACATAAGGAGAAATACCTAATCTAAAATGTTCATCTTTAAATGACTATATTGTTTTGTTTTGTGTTCATTATTTTGAGGATTGATCTCAAACTCTTCCTGCCTGAGCTCCTAGTGCTTAGATTACAGGTGTATGTCACCATATCCAATTTTACCATAGATTTTAATTTCCATTTTTTCTTTTAGTTGGCTGTCTGGAATTATACACATCTATAGTCCTCAGGTATGGGCTTGCTGTTTGAGATATGTATTCAATTCTTCTATTCAAGAAAGGCAAGTAATATTATTTTATTACGTATTTTATTTTTGTCTTTACCCATTTATCTTATATTGGTTTCACTTAAAATTTATATAATATTTTTATTTATTTATTATTTATTTTCCCTGCTGGGAGCTCACATAAAAAGGCTTGTACATGTGAGGCAAGCACTTTACCACTGAGTTACATCCCCAGGCCCTAAATTATTTTTTCTGTCTTACTTAGAAAAGATTTTCTGGGGCTGAGAAGGTGGCTCAGTGGTAGAGTGCTTGCCTTGCATGCATGAGGCCCTGGGTTCGATTCCTCAGCACCACATAAGCAGAAAAAGCCGGAAGTGGCGCTGTGGCTCAAATGGTAGAATGCTAGCCTTGAGCTGAAGAGCTGAGGGACAGTGCCCAGGCCCTGAGTTCAGGCCCTATGACCAGCAAAAAAAAAAAAAAAAAAGAAAAGAAAAGATTTTCCTATTTTAGAAGTATTACTGAGTAAAGTATCTTTTGTATTTTTTTTACATTTTCTTCAAATACTTTTTTTAATATTGGTACTGGAGCTTAAACTCAGTGCCTTCTTGTTCAGTTTTTTCTGCTCATGGCTGGTGCTGTACAATTTGAGTCATTTCTCTAGTTCAGCATTTTGCTGGTTAATTGGAGATAAAGTCTCTTGGACTTTTCTGCCCAGGTTGGCTTCCAACCGTGATCCTTAGATCTCAACCTCCTTCATTTCTAGGGTTACAGACATATGTTACTAAGACCAGCTTGTTTGTTTTTTCTTTTGAGGTAGAGTCTTAATGTAGAATTCAGGCTGTCCTGGAGGTTGGCCTCAAACTCAAGATCTTCCTGCCTCAGTTCCTGAGTGTTAGAATTATAGGTTTGTGCCCCCATGCCTGATGCTATTATAGCTGGTTTCATAGTTAGATTTTTTTACATTTTATTTCATCTCTTGCAAAATAGTTTTATTTTTCAGGACAGTGGTACATGCCTATAATCCCAGCATTTGGGAGACAGAGGATTGTAACTTTAAGGATAGTTTTGGCTACATACATGGTTCTAGCCCAGCCTTGATTAGGTTACAAGATCTTATCTCAAAACAAATAAAATGGTTAAATGTTCCAGGCGGCCAGTGGCTCACACCTGTAATCCTAGCTACTCAGGAGGTTGAGATCTAAGAATCACAGCCAGCCAGGGTAGGAAACTCTGTGAGACTCTTTTTTTTTTTTTTTTTGGTCGGTCGTGGGGCTTGAACTCTGGGCCTGGGCGCTGTCCCTCAGCTCTTCAGCTCAAGGCGAGCGCTCTACCACTTGAGCTACAGTGCCTCTTCCGGTTTTCTGGTGGTTTATTGGAGATAGGAGTCTCATGGTCTCTTCTGCCCGGGCTGGCTTTGAACTGGCTTTGAACTCAGATCTCAGCCTCCTGAGTAGCTAGGATTACAGGCGTGAGCCACCAGCGCCCGGCTTATGAGACTCTTATATCCAATTAACTACCAAAAAATCAGAAGTGAATCTATGGTAGGATACTAGCTGTGAATGAAAGAGCTTAGGGACAGTGCCCAGGTCCTGAGTTCAAGCCCCACAACTGATTAAAAAAAAAAAAGTTAAGTGTTACTTATTGATAAAACCAAGACAAGGTAAATGTTATTGATTTAGTATAGTTTTATCATTAATATTGATTTTGTTGTAAGTTACTATTGACAGTAAATGTTCAGTAAAATGAATTTTGAAGCACTCTATCTCTCATTCTGTGTTCAGTCTGAAGCATGAGACAATTTTTTTTGTGTGTGTGTTGATACTCAGGGAAATGTTTTAAGATGGGGTGGTCTTGGTATGTTGTTCAATTGGGTCTTCAACTTATTAGCTTACATGATCTTCTGCCTCAGCCTCCCATGTAGGCATTGACTACAGATGTGTGCTACCATGCCTGAATTCTGGAAGTACTTCCACTAAATAGGAGAGTGAATAGTGTCTTTTTCACTTTCCATTTTATACATTCCTATACATTTTACATAATGAAATGCATTTTTTAAATTAAAAAGGGGGCTGGGAAGGTGGCTCAGTGGTAGAGTGCTTGCCTTGTATGCATGAGGCCCTGGGTTCAATTCCTCAGCACCACGTAAACAGAAAAAGCTGGAAGTGGTGCTATGGCTCAAGTGGTAGAGCGCTAGCCTTGAGCTGAAGAGCTGAGGGACAGGGCCCAGGCACAGAGTTCAGGCCCCATGACTGACAAAAAAATAAGCAAATAAAAAATAAATTAAAAAGAAAACATAGACTTGCTTTCCAGTTTTCTTCCAAAAATTATACTGTTTACTTGATCTATTTGGAGCCTTACATAGGAGTTATTTCAGTATAATCCTGTTATCTTCATTAAGTTTTAAAGTTCTAACATTTAAACAATATTTTTTATGCAGGGTTTTTTCAGAATCTGGACATTTCGTCATAGTTCTTTATTCGTTGACACATAAGGAACCTGAGTTTTATGAATGTCTCCCATGCGATGGAAGGACCTCTGACCTTCATTTTCACTTACTATCCAGCAAGGAAACGTTACGTGTTTTCAATGTAAGTGACCTATGTATCCAATATATTATGACTATTATGGGTTACATTTGGACTGTTGAAATTCATTGTCCTTTATCCTTTAAAATATTAATTTAAATTGTTAAGCTTTACTTATTTATTGAATAGTAGATTTTTTTACTTATGGCTAGTTTTTCTTTAGTAAATCTTAGGCCTTAGACTAAAGGTTATCACAGAATAACTTATCCATGTTATTCTGAAATCTTTGAAAATTATATTTAGTTTATAGTTGTATCAATTTCTGCTCCTGAGGATCTCATGATTTTGGTGTTTTCTTTCTCATAACTATATTATCTTTTTGAATAGTATATAAAGTTTTTCACAATTCAAAGTCAGTATTTATACAGTATAATTCAAAGAATCTAAATAAGTTGTTGCTTTATCTAATAAAATATATAAAATTGCATCTATAATGACCACAGAAAAAGTACATCTTTGAAACCAGAAATATCTAAATTTAAAGATAACTTTTTTTTTTTTTTGACAAGGGGCAGTCTTACTACCTTGTACTTCTGCCTTAGCCTAGAGCAGTACTAGTATTCGTGCTACCACTTCTAGCTTAAAGATTACTTTTTTGTGCCAGTCCAGGGCTTGGACTCAGGGTCTGGGCACTGTCTCTGACTTTTTTTGCTCAAAGCTGGTGCTCTACCACTTGAGCCACAGCTCTGCTTTCAGCTTTTCAGTGGTTAAGTGAAGATAAGAGTGGGGCTGGGAAGGTGGCTCAGTGGTAGAGCGCTTGCCTTGCATGCATGAGGCCTTGGGTTCAATTCCTTAGCACCACATAAACAAAAAAAAAAAAAATGGAAGTGGCACCATGGCTCAAGTGGTCGAGTGCAAGCCTTGAGCTGAAGAGCTGAGGGACAGCGCCCAGGCCCCATAACTGACCAAAAAAAAGAAGATAAGAGTGTCATGGACTTGGTTGGAACCACAATCCTCAGATCTCATCCTCCTAAGCAGCTAAAATTACAGATATGAGCCCCTGGTACCCAAATCTAAAGATCACTTTTTTTTTGGGGGGGGGGTCAGTCATAGGGCTTGAATTCCTGGGCCTGGGTATGTCCCTGAGCTCTTTTGCTCAAAATTGGTGCTCTGCCACTGTGAACCACATAATCATTTCCAGTTTTCTGGTGGTTAATTGAAGATCAAAGTCTTAGGGCCTTTTCTGTCCTGGTTGGCTTCAAACTGCAATCCTCAGATCTCAGCCTCCTGAGTAGCTAGAATTATAGGCAGGAGCCACAAGTGCCTGGCTAAATACTATTTTTTAAGATTATTTTTAAAGATTATTATTATTTAATAAAATTATTATATATCTTAGATGTTATACCAATAAGAAAAATACACCTTTTATTATAAAAACACCAACTGCTTCTAAAAAACTTGTCTTTCCACTCAGATCTTTTTTTTTTTTTTTTTTTTTTTTTTTTGAATCCAGTCGTGAGGCCTGAACTCTGGGCCTGGGCACTGCCCATCAGCTTTTCAGCTCAAGGCTAGCATTCTACCACTTGAGCCACAGCGCCACTTCCAGCTTTTTTCTTTTTGCTTATGTGGTGCTGAGGAATCGAACCCAGGGCCTCATGCATGCAAGGCAAGTGCTCTACCACTGAGCCATCTTCCCAGCCTCATCCACTCAGATCTTATCTTAACATTTTTCTTGAGTTCCTTTATTGGTTATATTTGTTCAGGAATAAAATTTTAATTTTAATTATCTTAAATGACAATTACTTCTGTTTTTGAGACATCATTTATCATTTCATTCTTTAGATGGTATCTTTATACTTGTTAAATTTATTGAATCCTTAGTTATTAAGCTATATAACTCAGATGATTAAGTTTTTAGTTACAATTCAGGGAAGTGGACATTTTCTAAAAGAGGTTACAGTTACAGAAATCAGAAGTGCCCTCCTCCATGCTTCAGAGCTACTTTTCATCTAACTATAGTTTCTTGGTGTTTTACTTTACATGAGATCTCAAAGTATGACTTAACTTCATTTCAGAATGTTGACCCTTCTGAAAGAAATCCAATCCACTTTGAACTGAGTGCTGAAAGCCAAGATGTAGAAACAGAGTTTTTCAGCAAGATTTCCAAGGATCTTTCTATTAAAAGGTAAAAAAATTACTCTTTATTATAATGTGTACTTTTTCTCTTACTTTTAAATGTACTCATTGGTAATGAAATAGCTCTCTATTTCTGCTAAAACTGTTTATAAATCTATGACCCTGGGGGTAACACTTCAAAAAGAAATGTACTCATTACCTTACTTACATAACTATAACCCTTCTGTACATCACCTTTACAATAAAATAAACGTTTTAAAAAAACGGTAAAAAAAAAAAAAATCTATGACCCTAAGTGCCTTTGCTTTAAATGAATGTTTTTTTAATCCACCGTGTTGTTGGTGGCAGTTTTGATGAAATGACAGCTCTGATATTGTCTTCGTATGAGTTGATTTATTGTACAAGAAAGCCAAAAGGTATTAGTCAAGAAATTACCTGGGGCCGGGCGCCAGTGGCTCACGCCTGTAATCCTAGCTCTCAGGAGGCTGAGATCAGTTCAGGAGGCTGGCGGTTCAAAGCCAGCCCGGGCAGGAAAGTCCGTGAAACCAGAAGTGGCTCTGTAGCTCAAGTGGTAGAGTCTAGCTTGAGCTAAAGAGCTGAAGGACAGTGCTCAGGCCCAGAGTTCAAGCCCCATGACAGACAAAAAAGAAAAAGAAATTACTTGGCTTAAGAAGTACCTCTCTTGCCAGACACTGGTGGCTTATCACCCATAATACTACTACAGAGGCTAAGGTTCAAAGCCACCCCTGGTGGGTAGTCTAGGAGACTCTTATCCCCCATTAATCACAGTGGAGATGTGGCTCAAGTGGTAGAGTACTAACCATGAGCACAAAAATTCAACAATAGTTTCTAGGCTCTGAGTTCAAGCACCCAGGATAGCACCAAAAAAAGAAAAAGAAAAAAGAAAGAAATACCTTTTTATTTCTTATTTAGTGTCTTTTCTTTGTTCTTTCCTTTCTTGTAGTTTTAATCATGGGTCTATCAGATAAACCACCATAAAAATAACTCCTTTACCTAAAAAAGAACAAGTTTGTTTAGAAACTTTTAAATGACATACATTTGGAGAATCTTAAATAAGGTCTTGTGACTTTTGAGTCATTATAGTCTACCTTTGTGGTAAAGAAGGTACTCATTCATATTACTAAAGCTTCGCCAGAGAAACAGAAGTAATAGGATTGTAGGTAGAGTCATATATTTATTTTAAGGAATTGACTCCTGTAAATTTGGGAGATTTGGCAAGTCCAAAATCTGCAAGGTAGGCTAGCAGGCTGAAGACTCAAGGAAAAGTTATATTTTGAGAATAAAGGTGATCTGCTTGCAAAATTCTGTCCTTTCAGAGAAGTTATTGGTTTTCCTTTAAGATGTTCAATTGATTGGATGACATCTATCCATATTATAAAGAATACAGCTTTACTCAGAGTTTCCTGATTTAAACATTAGTCTCATAACTAATATTTCCATGGAGACATTACATGTAGTGTTTGAATAATGTCTGGGTGCTGTGTTCTAGCCTATAGTATTTAGAACCCATGTTCATTCTACTGGGTTATAGAAATAAATTTCAGTCAATTCAAAGGGTTTTTTTAACCCCTTTTCTGCTAGGGTTATGTGTAATGTGGAGGGGACTAACAGTATTACCAGAACAGATGAGAAGAATGATAGGATTCTCATCTATCTGCTGACATGTTTGCATTTCTGTCTTTCAGAGGTTTGTGCAGGTTACTGTTATAACCCTATTCAGATCATTGGCTTTCTGTGTCATGGCCATGATGCACTGAGCACATGAGATACTATGCACTGAGCACATGAGATACTACTCTATATTTTCCCTGACCTTCTCGGACCTTATAGGAGAGCTTCGTAGAACTGATGCAGACCCGATCCATCTGCTTCAATATACCACACAGACCTTCTCATTGCTTCATTGTACTACCCTATACAGGAAGATTTTGTGTCTCTAGAGAAAACCGAGATTTGGTCTACAAATCTCTGCTGTCAGAGATTTAAATCTGCTTTGAGATTTCTTGTTCTAGAAGGACAACTTCTAGGAGGAATTCAACTTGTATGAAACAAGATGCTTTCTTAGAGCTTCATTAATTCTGTTTTCTTAGTTTATTTTTGGTTTATCTTTTCCTTACAGCATCTTATTGACACTTCATCTAACTTAGGATGCACAGAAACATCACATTTTAGAAATCTTAAACTCTAATTTCAGGTGTGTGGGGGGGGGTATGGAAGGGCGTGCTCTAATATCAGGTGTGGGGGGGGTATGGAAGGGCGTGTGTGTGTGTGTGTGTGTGTGTGTGTGTGTGTGTGTGTGTTATGGAGGGGCTTGAATGGGGTATGGAAGGGGGTGTGTGTGTGTGTCTGTGTGTATGTGTGTGTGTGGTATGGAGGGGCTTGAACCCCAGTACTGTGTTTATTGTCCCTGAGCTTTTTTGCTCAAGGCTAGGGCTTTACCACTTGAACCACAGCTCCATTTCCCAATTTCAGCTTTTGACATTTATATAACACTCAACATTTTTCTTTTATGTAGTGCTAGGGATTGATCCTGGGTCTTGCATTTGTTATGCAAGTGCTGTTCCGTTGAGTTACATCTCCAGCCCTGTCAAAAATTTTCAGCTGCAGCCTACCATTTATGATACAGTGACTAAATTGGAGGTGATACCTCTGTGTCTCAGAGTATTTTCCCACTACACATATAAGTATGTAGGAAAATGTAATTCTTTAGTGGCACAGTTAATGTTTTTAATACAGTATATTTAATATAGTAAGTATACATGTCTATCCCCACATTATAAACTTTATATAGTAAGTACCATGTCTTCTTTCTATATTCCTCAGTGTGGTCAGCCAGAAGGGTCTCAGTGACTGTTGATTTATTCTCACATTAAAGATTAAGCTTATCACAATTAGGCAAAAGATAATAGGTAAGCATGAGTTAGAGTAGATTAGCTTTCCTGATAAACTTATGTTGACCTAAAAAATAATCTGTACCTGTTAGGTACTGAACTAGACGTTCAAAATACTACTGATTAAAGAACGTTATTCAGTTTCAAAAAGGAAGAAAGAAAATGAAATTGTTGAAGGTTTAGGTTTTGTTTTGCTCTGTTTTGTTTTTGGAAATAGAGTCTTGTCATGTATTCCAGGGTAGCTTTGAACTCACAATTTTGCTGCCTTTGTCTCTTGAGTGCTGGGGGACTATAGGTGTGTGTGACTATGTTCAGCTTGAACATTTTCCTTTTTTCTTCTATTCTTTAGGTCTTCCCAAAAATTACCTCCTGGGAAAATACCAATAAACGATCATGACTCTGGTGTTGAAGATGAAGATTTTTCTCCAAGACCAATTCCTAGTCCTCATCCAGTGAGTCAGAAGGTATCACTGATCCTCTAATGAATTACTTTTGTGGTGAGAGGCCTGAAAGTCTCTTCATGTTATAGCAGTAATACTACTAAAACTTACTTAACTTTCATTCTAAAGCCGGGCGCTGGTGGCTCACGCCTGTAATTCTATCTACCGAGGAGGCTGAGATCTGAGGATCACAGTTCAAAGCCAGCCCAGGCAGGAAAGGCCATGAGACTCTTATCTCCATTAAACCATCAGGAAACCAGAAGTGGCACTGTAGTTGAAGTGGTAGAGTGCTTGCCTTGAGCTGAAGTGCTGAGGGACAGCTCCCAGGCCCAGAGTTCAGGCCCCACAACCAACCAACCAACCAACCAACCTAAATAAATAAATAAATAAATAAATAAATAAATAAATAAATAAATAAATAAAAATAAATATATCATTATTCTAGCTATTTGGATCTATATACAAGGGTACATTCCTTAGATACATATAATTATTATTTTTAGAGAAAACTAAGACATAGATTTATTTCCCTGTCCAAAATCACGTAACTGGTGAGTAGTGAACCTGAGATTCTGATTAGTGTGATTTTGTTTTAGAATCTTTTATCTATACTATTACCAAAGCCATCTGACATTAATTTTATTACTATTTTCTGAGGAAACATCTACTTGTATTCAGATGTGAGTTGTTAATAACCACTGTTGTATTTTTTCAATTACTGCAAACCAGTGGGTTATTTTAGAATTGTTGTTTATCTTAACTGAACTAGTTATCTTTTTAGAAGAAAAATGAATAGAAGGCTGAGTGTATACACACTTGAGGTACATCCCTCTAATCCCACTTACTCAGGAGATGAAGATCAAGAGGATTGCCATTCCAGGCCAGCCCGGGCAAAAAGTTAAGACCTCATCTCAACCAACAAACCAGATATGTGTGTTTATGGTACCAATTTCTCATGAGTAGGTAGGAAGATTGAGGCCAGAGGCTGGTCTTGGCCAAAAATGGGAGATCATGTTCAAAAAATAACTGAAGCAGAGCAAAAAAAAAAAGTTGGGGCACAGCTCAAATGATAGAGTATATGAGACCCTGAGTTCAAACTCTATTACTTCCAAAGAAAAGGAATAGGAAACGAGGGGCCAGTTTCTCATGCCTATATTCCTAGCTACTAAGGAGACTGAAATCTGAGGATTACAGTTCAAAGCCAGCCTGGGTAGGAAAGTTCATGAGACTCATTTCTAGTTAATCATCACAAAAAAACAAAGTAGCTCAAATGGTAGAGCACCAGCCTTGAACAAAAAAGCTCAGGGACAGCAGGATAGCATCCAAGCCCCAAGTTCAAGCCTCAGTACCAGTAAACACACATATAAAATAACAATTTTTAAAAATTAATATGATGGTGAAGCAAATTTCCATTCATTTTAGTTGATATTAGAAGAAATGACTAACTTCACTTAGTAGAAAAATATTCTAAATCATTTTCTGGAGAATCCCTGGTTATTTGAGTTGCATCAACATTTGGAGCTAGATCTGTTGGAATATTCTACATGAAATAATTGTTTTTGGCAGAGTAAGGGTAAAAACTTACATAAAACAGCTTCCTATATTGCACTCTGCGATCTAAACAATGTCATTTAATGTTCTATTGAAGAAATCCCCCCTCCTTTTTTTTGAATATCAGTAAGTAGGGAAGGGAAGAGTCAGCAGGTATTACCAAAAAAAAAGATTTGAAAATGGGAAAGGAAATACTGAGATACAGCAAAATCAATTATGAAATAAAATACCCCCATAGCTGGGATCATGAAAGCCCATGGAGACTTTAGTCTTCTTCAGAGAAAGGACTGCTAGGTACACACTTTCCCACCTTCCCTCCCCATAAATTCAAGATTTTTCACAAAGCTTTGGCTTAGGGGTCAATCTCACTATTAAGTAAATCTGGGAAATTATTAGGTTTGGGTTTGTTTGCTTTTTATGGTACTGGGATTTGCTTGCTCAGCTAGTGCTCTGCTACTTGAGCCACTCTACAACCTGGCATTTGCTGGTTATATTGGAGATGGAGTTGCATGGATTCTTCTGCCCCATTTGGTCCCAAACCATGATCCTCTAGATCTCACCATCCTGAGTACTTAGGACTAGTAATAAATAATTTTTTAACAAAGTAGAATATTTGGGAAATACTGGCCTAAGAAAGTAAAGTATGTACATTTCTCTAAAAATTTCTTCTTTTCCCCTTTTGTAGATTTCTAAGATCCAACCATCAGTTCCTGAACTTTCTCTTGTGTTGGATGGCAATTACATAGAGTCAAATCACCTGTCTAATCCATTGAAAATGCCAAACACTGAAAATCTTCCCTTGCTGGTGAACCACTCTGAACACTTGAAGCCATTGCAACCTGAGCTTTATGATGAGAAACATAGCCCAGAAGTTGAAGCTGGAGAGCCTTCGTTGAAAGGGATTCCCAATCAGTTAAACCAGGGCATTGCTTGTTTGAGACATTGCCAAGTAAGAGACTCATCTCCCTATATGAAAGGAAACCCCTATTTCAGAAACAACAGTACCAAACCATCTTCTCACACTGTGCTACCTCCTGATATATCTGAGAAGCTTCAAGCAGTTTCTGCTGGGAATATACAAAAAGAAGACTATCCCGGAAGAGCATCCACATTTAATTCTAGGCAGTCTTCTCTTGCCCCACAGTCTCACCCACACAATTTTATGTTCTCACCACCTAATTCAGGAAGACCAATGGAACTTCAGATACCTTCTCCCTCCCTACCATCTTTCTATCCCACAAATGTTTGCAGTTGCTGTCAGCATCATGGCCATGTTCAGTACAGTACAATCAATTCTTGGCAAGGAATAAATACAGCAGGATCTATTCAAGACTTCCAGTCTGCAGCCCTTCAAAAGCATTCTTTATTTCACCCAACTGGAGGTCCAGCTCTGTACCACAATGCAGTCTATTCTTCAAGTAGTCCTATCACCTCAAGACCTCAAGGAAGCATGGGCATTTGTTCTCCTCACAACAATGTAGAACCATCTCCAGTGGCAGGACCTCCACATGCTGACTCATGTAACCCACAGCCTTGTCCAGTATGCATGCACACACCCAAGACTGGTTCAGATAATGGAATGATGGGGCTATCACCAGATGCATATCGGTTTGTCACAGAGCAAGACAGACAGCTGAGACTACTTCAGGCCCAGGTTTGCCTGGAACTTTCTGTTTTGTCAAATTCTTAGAATTGATGTGATTTCTTTTCTTTCCTTTTTTGTCAGTTGTGGGACTTGAACTCTGGGCCTGGGCACTGTACCTCAGCCCTTCTGGTCAAGGCTAGCAATCTACCACTTGAGCCACAGCACCATTTCCTGTTTTTCTGGTGGTTTATTGGAGATCAGAGTCTCAAAGACTTTCCTGCCCGAGCTGGCTTTCAACCACAATCCTCAGATTTCACCCTCCTGAGTAGCTAGGATTACAGGCATGAGCCACTGGCACCCCACTTGAAGTGATTTCTTAAAAAACTAAAACTTGCAGTGATTATATTTCATAGAATTGTATATCAGAGCATAGAACTGCAGAATATCAGAAGCTAGAAAGACTTTAAAAACTGAAATCTGGTTCTTATTTTACCAATAAATAAAATGAGGATTTCAGAGCATAATTTACCTAATGCCACTTTTCTATTCATATTAAAACTAGAAAGCATATTAAGACTAGAAAGCAAGACTTCTTTTTCTTTATCTGTACATACCCTAACCTATAAAATCATTTGCTTTTATTGCTTATGTAATTTGCTAAACCCTTATATATGACTAAATGCAAATGCTGACATAGCTCTAGTTTGACAACCCTTTAGTATTCATACTAACTCTTAGTCCACTGCACCTTAAATAATCCAGAACCTCTCCATGTGTGTAGTGGATTTGTTTCATTTGCTTGGTTCTGAAATGTTTTCTTTCTTTGAGGCTTTTAGTGTCTTAATATGTCTTTGTTGGGCATTTTTGGCTGTTTTAGTCTTTTCTTTTTCTTTCCTCATTAGAATCTTTCCTCTGTATATTATCCCAAACCAGTGGAAATAATTTGAAATGTATTCTCCATATTTTTTCCATGATCCTCTAACTGTACAAATACATGTGCAATATTCATAAATAGCATACCCAATTCATCTCTTTCAATATTCTCCTTCATTATCACATATTACATTTTACTTAAAGCTTATAATGGTTAATTAGCTTATCCAAAATGTAGCAGAGTAAGATTTAGACTTACATTTTCATAACACCAAAATCTGTACTACAAAATACTATAAATACATGTTATATTGATTTTAGTGTATTTCTACTGACCTTAATATATTGATAGTACTTACATTAATCTAAAAATAATGAGAAGTTAAGTATAATAATATCATTAATAGGAAGTAGAAAATAACAGTATGTAAAAAGGGTGGCTTTAGTATATATCCAAAAGAAATGAAAAAATATATCTACACAAAACCTTATATATAAATGTCCATAGCAACATTTTTCATATGAGCCCAAACTGTAAATAACATAGTTGTCAATCAGCTGATGAATGGAAAAATACAATGTGATATATCCATACAATGGAATTTTTAGCTATTAAAAGTGCAGATAAGGCCAAGTGCTGGTGGCTCACGCCTGTAATCCTAGCTACGCAGGAGGCTGAGATCTGAGGATCACAGTACAAAGCCAGCCTGGGCAGGAAAGTTCGTGAGACTCTTATCTCCAGTAAACCACTAGAAAACCAGAAGCGGCACTGTGGCTCCAGGGTAGAGCACTTGCTTTGAGCTGAAGAGTACAGGGACAGTGCCCAAGCCCAGAGTTCAAGTCCCACGACCGACAATAAAAAAGAAAGTAGGTAATCTATGACATAGTTAAACCTTTGAAAGTGTTAGTCTGATTGAAAAAGCCAGCCACATGGTTCTATTTAAATAAAATATCCAGAATAGGCAAATTCATAGAGGTAGATAAGTGGAAGCTAGGTCCTGGGGAGAAGGATAATGGGTAATAGAGTCTTTGAAGTTTGATGAAAGTATTCTGGAATTATTGGTGGTGATGATGGTTGCGCATTTCATGACTGTAATAAGAACTACTGAATTAGCAATGGGTATGTAACATATCTCAATTTTAAAAGAAGAGTGGGAGACTTTGACGTTTGAATCTAAGTTTTGCTACTGTTCTGTTAGTTATGTATGCTACCTGAACAAGTAACTTTGAGTACCTCTTGTTTTCTTATCTTTGTAATAGCCATACACTCTTCATGGAATTATAAAAAAACAAAAATCATTCATGAAAGCTTGTGGAAGCAGGGCACCGGTGGCTCACACCTGTAATCCTAGCTACTCAGGAGGCTGGGATCTGAGGATCAAAGTTTGAAGCCAGTCCAGGCAGAAAAGTCCCTGTGACACTTTTATCTCCAGTTAACTGCTCAAAAGCTGGAAGTGGAACCGTAGCTCAAAGTGGTAGAGCACTAGCCTAGCGTAAAAGCTCATGGACAGCACTACCTAGACTGGAGCCCCACGACTGACACCCCCCCCCCAAAAAAAATAGCTTGTGGTATAGTGTCTTACAAACAAGAAACAACTCAGTAATTATTAGCTATTGTTTATTAATACTTCTAGTTTCAGCATAGCCATATATGGGCAGTTCCAATTAACCTTTATAAAAACAATCTGTAGTGTTCAGCCTTTGGTATGCAGAGTCTGAGTTTACTCCATTTTTACTTGGTTTATAGGGAGGTAGGAATGTCAATTTGAAATATTGGCATTTACAATTTTTTACATAAATGACAATCTTTATACTTCACTTTTTAATTTATACTTGACTTTAAGTGCTTCTTAATAACTAATGATAATGGCTCTCTATATTGAAGTTTCATGGTATGATCTAATTGTAATGTGATAAAATAGCTAAAAGTATGTTCTTTATAACTTGTCACCTTGTAATTTGTTGTTAAACTCTGCTATCAATTTTGTTGACCACTTCATTGTTAAAAGTATGTTTGTGATTGATACAGATTCAGCGTTTATTGGAAGCACAGTCTCTGAAGGCTGGCTCTTCTAAGACAGCTGCTGGTGAAGATGCAAGACAAGTCGAGCTGGTATCCATGGAAACACCCTCTGACTCACCTGGCATAAACTTGAGAAAAAGTGTAAGCATTGCTGTGAGCACAGGTAATGTTTGTTTGTTTGTTTTTAATTCATTGGTTTATAATACAGTAGATCTAAAACAGATGATAAGAGTGTAACTTGTTTTAAGTGTGTAATTCTTTTTCTTTCTTTCTTTTTTTTCTTTTTTGGTCCTGGGGCTTGAACTCTGGGCCTGGGCACTGACCCTGAGCTTCTTTTGCTCAAGGCTAGTGCTGTACCAGTTGAGCCACAGCTCTGCTTCTGGCTTTTTTCTGTGATTAATTGGAGATGAGTCTCACAGACTTGCCTGCCCAGGCTTTGAACTGGGATGCTCAGATCTCAGCCACCTGAGTAGCTAGGATTACAGGCGTGAGCCTCCAGCACTTGGCTGTAATTTTCTTCTTGATTTGTTTTTGTTTGTTTATTGGAGGGTGCAGGTCCTGAGGCTTGAACTCAGGGATTGGGCACTATCCCTGAGGTTCTTTTGCTGAAGGCTCACTGTACCACTTGAGCCACAGCTTTTCTTCCTTGTAATTTTATTCTTTATTAAATAAATTTGCACCTGAAAGCAGACACAAAACTTTATCACATGACATATAGTTGGGCTTTATTACTTTCCTGGGTTGAACAGAGTTCTAATAAGAGAAATGTCTGTGGTTTGAAGGATGAAGGAAAGGTTTCATCTACATATTGTTAGTGAGTCTGGACCTTGATAGGAATTGAGGAATCGTAAGACAGGCTCACTAAGAAGACACAGGACTCTTAGCTGTAGCTATGGTAGGGCTAAGAATGGAAAGGAGGGCTGAGTGTGGTTCACACCTGTATCCCAAGCTACTCAGAAGACATAGATGAGGGGGTCTTGGTTCAAGGCAGCCCATGCAAAAGTTCATGAGACTCTTATCTGCAAAACAAAAGCAAAAGAACTGGGGGCATCGCTGAAGTAAGTGATGGAGTGTTTGCCTAGCAAGTGAAGGCACTGAGTTCAATTCCAGTACTACCAAAAAAAAGTGAGGAGTGGAGGTGAGGAGAGAAGAGCGGAGAATTTGAAATAGTATACAGATGAGTATTTCATGTTTGTAAATATGTTTTTTCTTGAGTCTGGCTTCACTGCTTTATATTTTAAAATGTGACTGACAGAAAAGAGAAGGAGAGGAGGAAAGGAATTAGGAGAAGAATTAGGAGGAAAAATCATGTAGTATAAAAGGCCACATAAGCCACTGATAAGATTTGATAACTAATTGGATGAAGCAGTTGAAGATTGAGAACTGAAAAATTACTGTGGCAGAACACAATGTGATGGCCTAGATTGGATCCTGAAAAAGGAAAAGGACATTAGTTGAAAAATTGATGGAATTCAAATAAAGCTTGGAGTTTTAATTTGATAGTAATGTACCAATGTTAGCTTCTTAATTTTGGCAAATATAGATATTGGTAATATGTTAACAACAGGAAGTGGCGCTGTGGCTCAAGTGGTAGAGCACTAACCTTGAGCTGAAGAGCAGAGGGACAGTACCCAGGTCCAGAGTTCAAGCCCCACGACCGACCAAAAAAAAAGATGTTAACAACAAGGAAAATTAGGTTAGGGTATATAGGAACTTTATTCTTTATTGTAAGTCTAGAATTATTCCAAAATTAAGTTGACTAATGCTAGTAGCGTTAAAAAGAAGTTAGAGAAGTACAGAAGAGAATATGGAGATCAATTTAAAAATCCAGAGACTGGGCTACTATGGGAAATGTCATTATTCTTAAAAGTCATGAAATGAAGTGTGAGATAATTGATAAAGGACTGGCAGAAACAAAAAATGATGAATTGAAGTGACAGAATAAGCTTTGTTTTTATCTGAGTACTCAGTGCCTGATGCTTTCCCTTATTGGCTGGAATTCTCATTAACAGAGCCACACCTCTAACCCCCAGAATAAACATTTAAGAGAGAATATAAGAACAAAAATTCCTACTGGTCTTGAACCTGCTTGTTTTCTAAGCTATTATATTGAGGAGAGCAACAAGGGAGAGATGCCTATTTTTAAGTCACGAGTACTATTTAGTATTAGTGAAAATTCTTTGACTGTAAATAACATAGGACATTAGGAAAAGAGTACAGCTAGAAATTATGCTACCAGTAGGACTCTACTTGGCTTTTTCCACCCATTTCTATCTGTAATCTGGCTTCACTGCTATATATTTTTAAATGTGGCAGACCTAGAGTTTGCATGTTAGATTACCACTGGTTTAGTGGAAAGGGTATTGAGAAACAGGAATTTATCTGTTAGAGTCCCATCTTTGTTCATTGCAAAGGCAACAGTTCTTAGGGAAACTATGCCTGCGTGCATTTATGTTTTGGAGAGGTAGTATTACAGGAACTTGTGGGTACTGTGAGCTAAGTAAACATACAAAAAGTGGAGTATTTTTCTGTGTGCCATTAAAAAAAATTTTTTGTGGGGGGGGGCCAGTTGTGGGGCCTGAACTCTGGGCCTGGGCACTGTCCCTCAGCTCTTCAGCTCAAGGCTAGCGCTCTACCACTTGAGCCACAGCGCCACTTCTGGCTTTTTTCTTTTTGCTTATGTGGTGCTGAGGAATCAAACCCAGGGCCTCAGGCATGCAAGGCAAGCGCTCTACCACTGAGCCACCTTCCCAGCCCACCCATTAAAAATTTTTTAATTCTGTGTTTACTGTATTAAACTTTCTCATACATGTCCATCACTAGACTATAAGATTTTGGGATCTGGATTCTGGCTTACTTATACACCAAAGGTGTTGACTCATGTTTGAATGATATTCTGAGATTGAGGACAAGGTTTCAAACAAATACAGAGTTTGAAAATTTGAAAATGTTGTCTATTAACATTCAGAGTTGTTCATATAAAAATTATTTTTTTATTTGTTCAGATTTCTTTTGGTGCTAGTCCCTAGGCTTGAACTCAGGGCCTAGAGCTCTTTCTTGGCTTTCTTGCTAGTCTAGCATTTTGTTGGTTAGTGGAGATAGAGTCTTTTGGATTTTACTGCTGGGGCCAACTTCAAAACTCAATCTTCCAGGTCTCACCTTCCTGAATAGCTAGGATTACAGGCATAATTCAGTAGCATCCCAGTAAAAATTAATAGTTACTTGAAGTAATTTTTATTAGAGAAGTACATCAGTTCTACATATTCTTCTCTCCATAAATGTATGTGTCTGTATGTATATATACAAAGAAAGTCAGGAATAGTAGGCAGGACCAATGTAACTTTTCAAATTTGTTTTTTAAGAAAAAATAATGAATACAAAGTTAAATCTTGCTTTCATTAATTTTTTAAAAATAAAATCACAAAAGTAAATCTCCAAAGTATAAACAATTTTTTAAAAGGCTGGTATGGTGCATACCACATACTTATAATCTCAGCATTCAGGAGACTGAGGCAGGAAGTTTGAGGATTTGTAGCCTAGGACCCTGTCCCAAGGGCAGGAGTGAAGAAAAGAAAAAAGAAATAAAAGAAGCTTTAAAAACATTTTTAGCCGGGCGCTGGTGGCTCACGCCTGTAATCCTAGCTACTCAGGAGGTTGAGATCTGAGGATCGCGGTTCAAAGCCAGCCCAGGCAGGAGAGACCGTGAGACTCCTATCTCCAATAAACCACCAGAAAACCGGAAGTGGCGCTGTAGCTCAAGTGGTAGAGCGCTCGCCTTGAGCTGAAGAGCTGAGGGACAGCGCCCAGGCCCAGAGTTCAAGCCCCACGACCGAGAAAAAAAAAAAAAAAAAAAAAACATTTTTAACCATTTCTTTCAACAATTATGTATATACTATTATTTCCCAAAATATAGCATGCAGATAACTCATGGTTCAAAAGATAATTTGGGGTAATATGCAGATGAATAGTTCATGTGTTGAGTGTTTTTTCTTGTGAGTACTAGAAAAGGTATAATTAGATATCAAGTCTATGATTTCACAAAAAAAGGATCAGATAAGGTAAAAATAAAACGAATTAATTTAGCCAGGTGCTGGTGGCACACACCTGTAATCCTAGCTACTCAGGAGGCTGAGATCTGAGGATCTCAGTTCAAAAAATATACCAAGTAACAAGTCCCTAGGTTCTCTGGTTTTTATCTTTTTCCTGCCCGGGCAGGAAAAGTCTATGAGACTTTTATCTCCAATTAACCACCAGAAAGCCGGAAGTGGCGCTGTGACTCAAGTGGTAGAGCACTCACCTTGAGCTGAAGAGCTTAGGGATAGAGCTCAGGCCCAGAGTTCAAGCCCTATGACCAACAAAGAGAGAGAGAGAGAGAGCTGGGAAGGTAGCTCAGTGGTAGTGCTTGCTTTGCATGCATGAGGCCCTGGGTTCAATTCCTCAGCACCACATAATAAGAAAAAGCTGGAAATGGCACTGTGGCTCAAGTGGTAGAGCGCTAGCCTTGAGCTGAAGAGCTGAGGGACAGGGCCCAGGCCCAGAGTTCAGGCCCCATGACCAACAAAATAATAATAATAATAATAATAATAATAATAATAATTTAATGAAAAAAAGTAAGCAGCTAATATATAAGAAAGGTCTATAAATATGTACAAATAGTCCATAAAGTTTGGGAATCATTTCTGTGTGTGTGTGTGTGTGTGTGTGTGTGTGCGTGCGTGTGCATGCGCGCGCACACATGCTCTGGCGCTGGGACTTGAACTCAGGATCTGAGCGCTATTCCTGAGCTGCTTTTGCTCAAGGCTAGCACTTTACCATTTGAGCCACAGTGCCACTTCTGGCTTTTTTGAGTTTAGTGGAAACGAGTTTCACAGTCTTTCCTAGCCAGAATGGCTTCAAATTAAAATTCTCAGATCTCTGCCTCCTGACTAGCTAGACTTATAAATGTGAGCCACTGGGCACCCTGCTGAAACATTTCATAAATACTTACCTGATATATTTGGTACATCTCTAATATAGTTTTTTTGATGTAGCATTTTAAGATAAAAACCAGAGAACCTAGGGACTTGTTACTTGGTATATTTTTTTCTACTCCTTTGTTTTGTTTTGTTTTGAGACATGATCTTGCTGTGTAACTTGGACTTCCATTGAAATCCATATATAGCCCAAGCTAGCCTTGTACTCTCAATCCTACTGCCTAGCTTTATGAATGCTGGGAGTTCAAGTGTACCACCATACCTGGCTGTCAGGACCTTAAGATATAAATCAGAGACTCCTCTTAAAGAAGCAGGACTCAGAATGAACCCTTTCCCTGTGCCCCAGGTTTTGTCTTTTACCTACCTGTTTGTGACATTTCTGAGGAAAATATGAAAACAGTTATAAGCAATTGTGTTAAAATAGAATAGCTGCTCATACAGCTGGCTTTAGTAGTTTTCATGTTTATTATTTTCATAGGTGAATATTTGTTTCAGTGTGTGTTACATCATTTAATTTCCAGGTGCTAGCTTATTTTGGAATGCAGCAGATGATGGTCAAGAGCCTGACTCTCGGCTGAAGCAAGATGATACCAAGATTTCCAGTGAGGATATGAATTTTTCTGTTGATATTATTAATGAAGACACAAATCTTCCAGATAATGCATCTTCACTAAAAGCAGTTGACATTCCCAGTTTTGAAGAGAGCAATGTTGCTATAGAAGAAGAACTTAATGAGCCACTTTCTGAATCCAAGTAAGATGTCTTTTGAGTCCTTTTTTTACATTTTGTTTTAAATTGACAAATAATAATTGTTTATGAAATAGAATGTAATTTTTATATGTTTGTATATTTATAGTATAGAATAATTAAATCAAGCTGATCAACTACCTTAGCACTTCACAGTTGAAATCTTTTTGAGGTCAAAATGTTTAAAGTTCATTCTTTGGTCATGATGGCTCATGCCTATAAGCCTAGCTTACTCAGGCTGAGATCTGAGGATCACTGTTTGTAGTTAGCCTGGGCAAGAAAGTCTGTGAGACTTATCTCCAATTAGCCACCAAAATGTTCGAAGTAGAACTTAGGCCCTAAGTTCAAGCCCCAAGTGCAGCACCAAAAACAGAACAACAAAATATGATGTAGAATAGTTAGAAATAATAAAAAAAGAGTTGGGGTTAGAAAAATGATACTGTAGCTATACAAGGAAATACTATATAATGATTAAAATTTGTTTTTGGGTAGGCCCAGTAGCTCATGCCTGTAATCATTGGTACATAGGCAGGGATCTGGAGGACCCACAGTTCATGACCAACTTAGATAAGTTAGCAAGACCTTACCTCATTTAAAAAGCTGGGTGTAGTGATATAAGAGTGTGATCACACATACCTATGGTCCCATCTTAAGTGAGGTTATAGGTATAGGAGAACTGCAGTCCAAAGTAGGCCAGACAAAAACACATTACCTGAAGACTAAAGCAAGAAAGGGCTTAACAAGCCTGAGGATCTGCATTCAGATTCAGTTCTGTATCAAAAAACAACACCAACAAAAGAAATGCATTATTTAGTCTCTCTCTCTCTATATATATATATAAGTATATTTAGTAAAATGAGAAGATACTCAGGATATATTAGGTTTTGAAAAGCAGATTCTAAAACTGATAAAATCAGAAGAAAAATGTTAGATATTAAATTGTCTGTAACTTATTTTCTTCAAGTTTGGTATAACTTGGTGCAAATTAGTTAGCTACTCTTGTGACTCAATGTTTCTATATGTCAAATGGGAATAATATATCTACCTCATGTAAGATGAAACAATGCCTAGCCCATAATAACACTTCTACCAATACTTATTATTGCTTTTCCCACTTTTTCCCCCCTTTTTGAGATGGGGTAGCTTTGAACTCTCAATCCTCCTCAGCCTCCTAAATGCCAGATTATACACGTTATCACACCTGGCTTGGAAATTGCATTTCTTACCCCTACCTCTCTCGCTTCCTTCTCCCACTTTCTTTTTTTTTTTTTTTTTCTTTCTTCTTTTTTTTGGTTTGGTCTATTGTGGGACTTGAACTTAGGGCCTGGGTGCTGTCCCTGAGCTCTTTCCAGGCTAGCCCTCTACCACTTTTAGCCACAGCTCTACTTCTGGTTTTCTGGGGGTTAATTGCAGATAAGAGTCTCATGGATGGGCTGGGAAGGTGGCTCAGTAGTAGAGCACTTGCCTTGCATGGCTGAGGCCCTTGGTTCGATTCCTCAGCACCACATAAGCAAAAAGAAAAAAGCCGGATGTGGCGCTGTGGCTCAGGTGGTAGAGCGCTAGCCTTGAGCTGAAGAGCTGAGGGACAATGCCCAGGCCCAGAGTTCAGGCCCCACAACCGGACCCAAAAAAAAAAAAAAAAAAGAGAGTCTCATGGACTTTCCTGCCTGGGCTGGCATTGAACCATGATCCTCAGATCTCAGCCTCCTGAGTAGCTAGGATTACAGGTATGAGCCACCAGCACCTAGCTGCTTCTCCCACTTTCTTAAAATAATTACAAGTTTGTACTTCAACTATAGTCATCCTTCTTATTGCCCCTCACCCATCCTGCTGGCACCTGCCCCCTAACATAGCCTGTTTTAATTATTTATGATTCTGTCCTTTTTTTTTTTTTTTTTTTTTTTTTTTTTTTTTTTTTTTTTTTTTGGGTCCAGTCGTGGGGCCTGAACTCTGGGCCTGGGCGCTGTCCCTCAGCTCTTCAGCTCAAGGCTAGCGCTCTACCACTTGAGCCACAGCACCACTTCCGGCTTTTTTCCTTTTGCTTATGTGGTGCTGAGGAATCGAACCCAGGGCCTCAGGCTTGCAAGGCAAGCGCTTCTACCACTGAGCCAGCTTCCCAGCCCTGATTCTGTCCTTTTTGTTTTTCCTTTTTTTAAAGATGTATTATTTGTACAAAGAGGTTCCTACAGTAGCCAAAGATTACTGTTCTAATAAGAGATTTGTTTTGTTTTGCATTGTTAGGTATCAAACCCTGGTACTTGTACATACTAGGCAAGTGCACTACCCAGCCTCAAAGCACATTATATCATGTATGGAAATACCACAGTGAAACCCCTTTGTACAATTAGTGTATGCTAATAAAAATGTTTAAAAGGAAATACTTTCCCTAGTTATTTTAAAATATGTATTTAAAATTTTTTAAAGTAATAAATGCTCATTGTATAAAATTGAAAGGAATACATCAAAGGATAAAGAAGAAAAGAAATGCCACCACGTGTAAAACATAGTTATAAATAGCACCTTCTGAACTTTTATTTGATAAGGATCTTTATTATTTTAAAACTTGAGGTGAACAAATAATATATTTTAAGTTTTTAGATACTTTAAATGTTTTCATTGCATCAGGTTTAGAAGAAATAAACAGGTTGTTCTCCAACCTTTAAAGATACTTTTCTTAAACATATTAAAAACAGTGAGCTAAGTTTCTGGTGGCTCACACCGGTAATCCTAACTACTTAGGAGGATCGAAGTTCAAAGGTAGCCCAGGCAGGAAAGTCTGTGAGACTCTTAACCAGTTAACTAAAAAAATGGAAGTGGAGCTGTGGCTCAAAGTGGTAGACCATTATCCTTGAACAAAAAAAGCTCAGGGACAATACTCAGGCCCTTAATTCAAGCCCATCATCCTACAAAAAACAGTTTTATATGCCTATCAAGATGATATATTTATATACATCACTCAAGAACTGAAAATAACCAGGAAACTGGCATATGTGTTGGGGGGAGGTAGAGTCAAGAGGAGGGAAGGCCAGACTAATGGAGAGAGGAAGAATAGGTGAAAACAATCAAATATTCAGTGTTCATATATGAAAATGAAACTTGGCAACAAGAGGGTAGGTGGGGTTGGGAGAGTTGGGGAAGAACAAAAAAAGGGGTGACACTAATCAGATGCATAATACTCATAAGCTGACATGTTGAATTGAAACCTCTTTGTACAGCTATTTAGAGGTAAAAAAACAAAACAGAAGAACTGAAATAGCAACCATATGCTGTTTGAGTCTTAGCCCTTTCTTTGAAAGTTACATTTGAAAGATGTGTTAAAAATACACAGTTAAAAGCCAGGCGCCAGTGGCTCACTCCTGTAATCCTAGCTACTCAGAAGGCTGAGATCTGAGGACCCAGTTCAAAGCCAGCCGGGCAGGAAAAAGTCCGTGAGACTCATCTCCAATAAACCACTCAGAAAACCTGAAGTGGCGCTGTGGCTCTCAAGTGGTAGAGCACTTACCTTGACCTGAAGAGCTTAAGGACAGCACCCAGGTCCAGAGTTCAAGCCCCATGACCAGACCAAAAAAAAAAAAAATACACAGTTAACATTTACTTTTTAAATTCTTCTAAGCAGCTCTTCAGAGGTAACCAAAGAACCCGATGTGCCTGTATTCTTCCCAAATGCTTTGCTGGCTGAGAGCGTGAGCATGTGCTTACACACTGGACCAGCAGAGGGTGCCAGCGACAACACTGCAACTGCAATGTTGGGGAGACCGAAAAGTGAGCAAGTGATGCATACATTGCCTCCACAACTAACAGATAACCAGAAAATTTACCAGGACTTGTTGGTAAGAAATGCAGAACATGTCATCTTTTGCGAAATGGTTATTTAATATAGGGGATACAAATTAGAGGTAGGAAGATTTTTTTTTTTTTTTTTTTTTGGTCCGGTCATGGGGCCTGAACTCTGGGCCTGGGCACTGTCCCTCAGCTCTTCAGCTCAAGGCTAGTGCTCTACCACTTGAGCCACAGCGCCACTTCCGGATTTTTGTCTTTTAGCTTACATGGTGCTGAGGAATCGAACCCAGGGCCTCGAGCATGCAAGGCAAGCACTCTACCACTGAGCCACCTTCCCAGCCCAGGAAGATTTTTTTAACTAGTTAACAATCATTTATTTCCTTTAGGTTTTCATAAACTGTGATAAATTTAGTCATTTACTGTATACCTGCCAGTCATCAGGTACTCTGCCAGAATAAATCAGCTTTATTTTTAGAATATAAATGCTGGTATTACATCAAATTTATACTGACATTTATACAGAAAGAAGCCAGCAATAGTTTATTTAAAGTTTTAAAATTGGAAAGTAGTAGGATATTTCTGGTACTATTTGGTCATTTTATTTTCAGGTTTGCAGGTATTTATTAAAATTTAATTTAGTCTTAAAAAAGGGGACTAAGTAAATAATGTAAGGATGAATATATAGTCTCTGAGTATGATACCATGAGGTGGGGGAGGAGGGAAATAATATCACAGGCAAGACTAGCCAGCATTTGACAGGTGAAGCACGTAACACAAAGAGAGCACAGAATGAATTCTATGCATAATGTTCTGTTCTACCCATATATGATATATCAAACCCCAGTTGTCTATTAATAAACCTTCAGGCCAGATCTTCTATGTGCTATTTCAGACTGTGCTGGGCAAGCATTAATTATTCCATTATTCTAGAAGGAAAACTTAGAATTTAAGCTGGAGTTTGAAGGTTGAAATGATGCTGATTGTCGCTTCTGTCCAAATTGTTGGTTTTGGAATACTGGGTTTCCCTATTTGTATTGATTAAACATCCTTCATTGTAAGGTCCTCTCAAGTCACCAGTGAACCCATATTATTTGCCTGTTGGGTCCTAGACAGGGGTTAGTCCTATATGTTCACTGAGTAAAATGTACTCTAGTCTCAGGAACACACAGACAGTATCACAGGTCATTCTGATTTTTAGAAAATGAACAGAGGAAGGAGTCAAATCCTAAAACTAACATGAGGGTCTAATTTTTTATTTATTTATTTTACTTTTTTTTGCCAGTCCTGGGGCTTGAACTCAGGGCTTGGGCACTGTCCCTGAACTTCTTTTGCTCAAGGCTAGCACTCCTTGAGCTACAGCGCCACTTCCAGCATTTTCTGTTTCTGTGGTACTGAGGAATGGAACCTAGGGCTTCATACATGCTAGGCAAGCACTTTACTACTAAAGCACATCCCTAGCCCCATGAAGGTCTAACATTTAGCTGCCATTTTGTGACTAAAATCATAGTTCAAAACTTCAGTTTTTAGCTAGGCACTGGTGGCTCACACCTATAATCCTAGCTACTCAGGACACTGAGATCTGAGGCTCACAGTTCAAAGCTAGCCAGGGCAGGAAAGTATCTGAGACTCTTATCTCCAATAAACTATTCTGAAAAAGCCGAAATGTTGCTGTGACTCAGGTGGCACTAGCCTTGAGCACAAAGAAGCTCAGGAGCAGTGCCCAAGCCAAGTTCAAACCCCAGGACCAACCGGCAAAAAACCCCAAAACTTTTCTTTTTAAGGAACTTAGCATAAATCCTTGCAAACACTTGGAATATTACCAAACAATTTTAAACATGATGTTTGTAGTTTGTAGGTGTTCTATTTTGTTATTTGGGTTTGGTTTTTGTTTTGCAATTTTTTTGTCTCTTGTTTTTGAAACAGGGTCTTATTATGTAGCCCAGACCAACCGTGAATTCACAATTCTCTTGCCTCAAGTTCTCAATGTCTGGGATTACATGTGCCCATGACTGTGCCTGTTAAAATGTGTTGTTTGTTTGTTTCTTTGTTTTGGTACCAGGATTTAAACTCAGGGCCTCAAGATTGCTCAGCTGGCTTGTTCTATCAGCTGGCCTCCTGTCATTTGAGCCATGCCTCAAGCCTTGCTTTTTGATAGTTATTTTGGAGATTGAGTTTTGAGGATTTGCCTGAACTGACCTCTAACTGTGATCCTTTGAAAAAAGGAAAAAAAAACTTGCAAATGTATTCTGTGAAATTGAGACGATAATACCTCATTGCTTTCTCTAGCCCTTCATTATGGTATATTATGTAACAGTTTATCCTAAGATTGATAATGATTTTTAAACATGTCCTTTGTCTTTTTCTCAGGGTCAAGTGAACCACTTACTAAGTAACTCCTCAAATGAAAATGAGCAGCCATCTCCTAAAGCAGTGGTTATCAGCCATGAATGTACCAAAACCCCAAATGTTTATCATGCAAAGAAAAACAATCACAATTCAGGATTGGTGGACAAAGATTGTGTTCTTAATGCAACTCTTAAACAACTAAGAAGCCTGGGAGTAAAAATTGATTCTCCCACTAAAGTGAAGAAAAATGCACATAAAGTAGATCATGCCAGGTAATGTTAAATTTTGCTTCAAAAATGAATAGAAGCCAGGTGCTGATGGCTCATGCCTGTAATCCTAGTTACTCAGGAGGCTGAGACCTGGGAATCATGATTCAAAGGCAACCTGGGCTGTAAAGTTCATGAGACTCTTCCAACTAACCACTAGAAAAAAGGAAGTGTCACTGTGGCTCAAAGTGGTAAAGCAGGAGCCTTGAATAAAAGCACTCAGGAACAGCCCAGGTCCTGAGGTCAAGCCCCCAGCTGACCAAAAAAAAAAAAAAAAGTGAATAGATTTTAGATAAATTGTAGAAAGCTCCTGGGAAAAGGCATAAATTTGTACCTCAGATTATTTGATTATGATTTATATAGGGCCTAGTATATATGGGATGAATATAAGATCATCTCCACATTTTAGATTCTTTTAGTTAAGGTAGAAAGTTACAAGAAATAATTTGATTGATATTGTTTTGTTAAATCCTTTAGACAACAACAACAAAAAAAGGCTCGGCATGGTAGTACAAGCCAACTACTTGGGAGGCAGAGATCAGGTAGATCACAGTTCTAGGCCAGCCTGGACAAAATGTTCCCAAGACCCTATCTCAACAAATAAACCAGGTGTGGTTTTACACAATTGTATTCCAATTGTGTAGGCAGCATAGGTAGGCAGATTTCACTTTAGGGGCATCCCTGGCAAAAATGAAAGACTTTTTCCAAAAAAAAAGTAATGAAAGCAAAAAAGGCCCAAGTGGCAAATCACCTACCTAGCAATGTTGAGGCTCAGTATTGCCAAAAAATAATAATAACATTATTTTAAAAAATAATGTCTACCTAAATTGGGAACATCTGAAGTAGTCTCCAAGTCATTAAGTACCAAGAAGATTAAAGGAACCACATACAAAACCTAATATTATTGAGCACACTTTTGGATTATTTGGTATCAGGAGAGAGTAATTGTTGGGAATTACTTCTTCCAAATTTCAGGTGCTCATAAGAATGAAAATAACTGGTATGTATTGAACTTTTTTGTGGGGCTTTGGATGTAGGCTGTTGATAAGTACATGTAAAATAGCTCAGGCTCTTTATGGTATGATATAGAAAATCTTAGAATATTCTTTGACTAGAATATAATGTCACAAGTAGTCACGAAAGACTCTGCATCTTGCAAAATGTAATATGCTGAATACAGAGTGGTTATAGAACCCCCAGCAAGATGGCAGATGTAGGCTCAGTTTCTGCTGGCCACTTACTACTCTTCATCTTTGGAGAAATGGTTAAAATCTATTCCTCAGTCTCCTCAACTTAAACATAATAATTGTACTCACTTTTTTTTTCAGTATTTACCAAATACATGCATATTGTGTGGCAGGCACTGAAGATAATTCAATAGGGGAAAGCAGATAGAAGTCCTTTCCTTGTTTGGCTCGTAGGAGGGAATTAGACATGTGTACTGGATATATAGATAGCAATCAATGCTAAGGAAAAGTAAGGGGAAGGGAATAGGAAGTGTTGAAGAAAAGAATGAGGAGACTAAACCGAAGTGGTGGAGGCAATAAGGTCAAAATAGATAGGCAGTACTTCTTTGAGAAAGCTTACTGTAAGGAAGAAGTACACTAATGCACATACAGCTTTAGCAGAATGACTGGCACATGTAAGGACTCAATGAGAACTGGCAGCTGTTGTGAGTTTATACATGACATAAAGGAAAAGACAAATCAGCCAAAATGGGCTGTGTGTGCACGTGTGCACATGCACGCGCAGGCCTATGTCCAGAGACTGATCGATGCTTTTCATTATTACAAATGAAATCTCTTCAACTATGAACAATTACTTTGATTGGTTGTTTGGACACATGGTCTTTTTTTAATTTATTTTTTCATATAATATCTTTCCTTCTGTTCTTACACCAACACAAGAAATTCTTTTTTAAATCTTTTATTTAATGACAATGTCTGGGCTAGAGGTAAAGCCCAAGATAAGGTGTAGCTATCTGCTCAGAGTAGCCTGGAGTCAAAATCCTCCTGACCCTAACCTCCACGTGCTGGAATCATAATTATGATATCATTTTCTGTGCAATTTACCAGTGCTTATACTTTTGGATCATTAGATGTTTTTTGTGATTGATTTTACTTTACATTGAAATATCATGCTGTTTCAGGAATAATAGTTGAAAATTAAGTGACACAGTAGTATTAAATGCCTGAGAGTTGGAGCATTGTATTTGTTCATAAACCATATGTGTGTGTGTGTGTGTGTGTGTGTGTGTGTGTGTATATGCAAATAGGTTTGTATTTCACTTTCAATCTGTGAATCATAGATTGCCTTCCACATTATTCTACTTATTCCTTGAATTTATATCTGGATCATCAAGACTTTAATGTCTGAGTACTCAGATAAGAAGCAGCATGAGCTTAAGGCTGAAATCCTTTGTTACTTTCACAGAATGAAACATATTTAGAATGAAATTCTTATTACTCAGAATAAGATAAAAGATGATTTACTAATTTGTGTCTTTCAGTGTGCTGGCATGCATCAACCCAGAAGCAGTGATCTCTGGATTAAACTACATGTCATTTGCTAATGTTGGCATGAGTGGTGTAAGCCCCACTGGGGTGGATTTGAGCATGGAGGCAAATGCTATAGCTCTGAAATATTTAAATGAAAATCAGCTCTCACAACTGTCTCTCACTCGATCAAACCCAAATAACTGTGACTCATCTTTTAGCCTTCTACATATTAATGCAGACAGAAGCACTGTGGGTCTTAGCTTAATTTCACCAAACAACATGTCATTTGCAACAAAAAAATACATGAAGCGATATGGACTAATACAAAGCAGTGACAATAGTGAGGACGAAGAGGAGCCTTCCAACCACATAGACAGCAAGGGCGACCATTTATCAGCTCAGAATGCTGCATCCATACCTATACAAATTGGTTATCAGAAAGACCCTCCTAGGAATGCCCATGAAATACCTAATTGTTATGACTGTGAATTCGAGGACACACACACAGTGTTGAGAAATATTACAAATGAAGTTGTACGGCCAAAAGGAACACAGCATTTAAATGGAAACCCAGCTTTCTTATTAAAGAACCTTAAACTAAGCCCTGCAGTGAACTTACGATCTGGAAAAGCAGAGTTTACTCAACATCCTGAGAAAGAAAATGAAAAGGACGATCTTGTTTTTCCTGAAAGCTTGCAACCCTCTGAAACTTTGAAGCAAATGAATAGCATAAATGCAGTAGGCACCTTTTTGGATGTAAAGCGTCTTAGGCAGTTGCCAAAATTATTTTAAATCTTTGACTCCTCCCTACTGATGAGGATTGGATATCTCTATACCTGAAGACAAAGCCTTTGTAGCTTGGGGATCCCTAATCATTGAAGGAGTCCATCTGTTCTTGGCAGCAGTCAACTACAAATTGCTGAACAAGTGACTTGATGTAGGATGACTGGCTTATAGGAAAGCCAAGTTTTTGTTCAAGTAGGGCTTTTCAGCATCACTGAAACCTGAAAAAAAAATAAAAGCTCTCAAGATCAGTTATTTAAGCATATGAAGGTAAACAGATGCTACTCAGCTCTTAGTCTGAATCTGAAGTATTATTTTATGCTGTGTTTTAAGAAGTCCGCTTTGCTAGCTTCTTGCATCTCTGGATCTACCCTGTACCAGTAACACAACACCAAGTTATCATGATCTCAGCTGAATTAGCAAAATCAATCCTTCATGAGTGTAAGGGGAAAGTTATTTTTTAAAATAACTTGAGACCTTGATGGAAGTGTTTCCTCTTAATTAGGATGTGTAGTGTTAAACTCTGGAAATAAAATTTTTTCAGTCTGGTGTGTTGATGTTAATGTAACATCTTGAACCTATAGCACTAACTGTCACAGAATAGGAAAATAATTGAATTCAAGTACCTTTTGTAAATGTTTTTTCAAATGTCTTATTTTTTTAATAGAACTGAATAAAAATATCTACATGGACTCTTGTCATTTTTTTCCTCTGCTATAATTTATCCTTTTTTTCAGCTGCCACAAAGATTAAAATATATATATATATATATATATATATAAGTTCATACACTCTTCTCTGATGCTGAAGATTAAACCCAGGGCCTTATGCATGCTAAATAAGTGCTCTACTACTGAGCTACCACTGAGTTCAAGGTTGATCTCATTACATAGCCCAGGCTGGCTCCAAACTTGAGATCCTCTGCTTCTGCCTCCTGAATGTGGGGAGTACAGACACATGCACTCCTCTACCTGGTTCAGGTATGCTCTTTACGCAGTGCCTTCCCTGATAATACTTTATACAATATAGTACATTTCAAAACCAAGAAATTGACATTATCAAGCATCTTACAGAAGGCTGGAGATTGAACCCAAGAGCCTTGCACATTTACACTGTGGTAGGTCCTCTGCTCACAAGTTTTTACATGCATCACTTTTACATATATATGAAATTTTACCACCTTACAGTCACACAACTACTCTCCTTTTGTGTCACTTTTTTTTAAATCGGTTGTGGGGCTTGAACTCGGCCTGGGTGCTGTCCCTCAGCTCTTTGGCTCAAGGCAAGCGTTTCTACCACTTGAGCCACAGTGTCACTTCTGGTTTTTCTGGTGGTTAATTGGAGATAAGAGTCTTGTGGACTTTCCTGCCCGGGCTGGCTTCGAACTGCGATCTTCAGCTCTCAGCCTCCTGAGTAGCTAGGATTACAGGCGTGAGCCTCTGGCACCTGTTATTGCCTCACATTTTTAAATTACTATCAGTTGTTTAATTTTGACATGTCTATAATATGTACAGTGTACCTTGATCAGACACTTCCCATCATGCTCATCTTCCTAAACCAACTTCAACTGCCTTTATTTGTTATGTCTTCACACATGTACATCGAATTTTTTTTTTTTTTTTTTTTTTTTTTGTCGGTCGTGGGGCTTGAACTCTGGGCCTGGGCGTTGTCCCTCAGCTCTTCAGCTCAAGGCGAGCGCTCTACCACTTGAGCTACAGCGCCACTTCCGGTTTTTTTTTCTGGTGGTTTATTGGAGATAGGAGTCTCACGGTCTTTCTTGCCCGGGCTGGCTTTGAACCGCGATCCTCAGATCTCAGCCTCCTGAGTAGCTAGGATTACAGGCGTGAGCCACCAGCGCCCAGCGAACATCGAATATTTGACCTTTACCCTCTCCATTTGCCCTTACTGCCTCTAATTCCCATATCCTACACAGGGACCTGTAATGTCCCTGTTACTGTTTTTAGCATTAAGACTATACTTTCAGGGATCATTTCTATAGTTCATTGCTAATTATTCAAAGGTATTTCACACCTTCATTTATAGTACTGCCCCACTGCCCCTTTTACCCAATAGCTTTCAATGAGTTGCATTTTATTATTCACAGATGTACTTTCATTATTTGCTCATGCATCCTTGAAGGAGCCACCCCCACTCCCCAGATAGTATTCAAGGGTTTACTTCAATGACTACCTGGTAGCAAACACACTGACTTAAGGACTCCAGGAAGCTAGAGGAACAGTTTCTGCACCTTCACTAGGCATTGTTTATAAGGGCAGAACTTTTCCTAGCCCTTCAGGTGATGTGAGTAGCCTTTACGCCTGCAGTATAAGTCAGACTTGTAGATTGTTGCGCACTTCTCAAAGTGCTTTCCTACATACTTGTTCATACAGTTCTCACAGCAAATCCCTACTGGAATTCATAGCAGACTTCCCAGGTAAAGAAAATACCATGTATCACCAAGCCAAAGTCAAGCACAACTGCTCACCAGTGCACCAGCAGTGTGTCCCTCCTTCCACAGGGTCTGTCCCAGTGGCAACTACTCCTTTCACCTTAGCTCCTCACCTCAGCACATTATTATAACCTTGTTATTCAACAGTTGTATCATGTTGAGCAGGCTAGGCCCTGAACTAGATGTTGGACATAAAGGAAATAACCATGCCTTATAGGAACTCAACCTAAAGTTGGAAAAATATGCAATACAGTCAGGTAAGATGTAAGAGAATAAGAGGAATTGGGGAGGAAATTATTTTGAGAATGTTCTAGAAACATGGTCACATTTTTTTTTCCTGAATCCTTGGAAGCAATAGGAAAGAGAAGGGGATCAGGATATATTATTGATTAAAGGAAGAGCTGTGAAAGCATGGAGATCTGGTAAAGGTGATAGAGCAGGGAACCAAGATTGGGAAAGAAAATACGCTAGTAGGACTATTGATTTAGGAATTAGGACAAGTCACTGGCTTTAGTTTCCTACTCTTGGAGGTAAAGGGTTACTCCTGTGTGACTCTGATCATACATAATGTTAAGAAATAGAGCATGAGCAAAGGCTTGAAAGGCCAGGAGGAGAAAGGATTTCCGGCAGGAGACAGCATTAGAGTTATACTATTAAAGATCTTGAAAGTTTTTCACAGGCGTGTAAGTGGGGAAAACTTTTCCTTCCTTTTTATAATGGTTAGCATACTTCACCATGGAGAAGGGAAAAGTGAATTCCATTTCCTCCATTATAACATTGAGTAATCCTGTTCACCTGAAGGGATAGCAGCAAATCTTTCTCCAGCTCTGAATTGGGCATTCTCCATATTTAAAAATATAATTTTGTTATTAAAGATGTTGTACAGAGGGGTTACCATTTTATAAGTCAGGTAATGAGTACATTTCTTTTTTTTGGATCTCACCCCTTCCTTCACTATGTTCCAGCTTTCCTCTCCTGCCCACAATTTGCATGTCATTTTCCACATAGTATATACTAAATAGCATGATTTTATTTGTTCACCCTTCCCCTCTCCCTTTCTGTATGCTCCCCTTATTCCCCCCGCCAAAAAACAAAAAACAAAAAACAAAAGCACCACCACCACCACCGATAAAAATCCATGATTCCATTTCTTGGACTTGCCCCATTTTTTAAAGAACTTGTCAAAGTATAAAACTCACAAAAAGGGTGTTGGAGGGTATGAAGGCCAGATGCTCTCTATCACCCCATCACCCCCTCCATTCCCCTAGCAGGAACTGTCTGGGTTATAGAGAATATCCTCAACAGGAAATCCTGCTTTTCCGCTTCCTGGTTGGAAGCTGAAATCCAGGAAAAGGATGGATTTAGTGAGAGCTCTGTTGTCCTGCCTCTCCATGGGAGGTCTGGGGCCCGGAGGCAGGAGGTGCTAATTAAAAACGTAATGGAAAAGATGACATCAGGTATCCAAAGGTGTCAGAGCTTCAGGGCCCTTAGAAATCACTTGATCCTCATTGTATAAGGGGAGATGGGTCCTGCTCCACTTCATAGAGTGCAGTGCCTACAGAGGTGGGACTGCAGCTCAGGCCTCCAGCGTCCTAGAGTATGCCGTCTGCCATGTGATTTGACTTGGTAAGTTAGGAATTCAAACCCAGGTCCTCTCTGGCCCCTCAGTCATGCTACAAAGGGAACAAAAATTCAGTGAAGTTTCATCTTTGCTCCTATTGTTTCCATTGCCTCTAAACTCTACCAGTTCAAAGGTGAATGTACCCTTCAAAACTCAGCTTACACGCTCCCATCCCCACCCCCAACATCCTCTCCCCAATCTGCAAGAATCCTGGAATCCTCAAGTGGAAAGTGATATTTTCCTACTTTGAAATGCCATAGCATTCTCTCTGATCTTTTTGCCCTCATAAAGAATTTATTATAAAGCTAGACACCCATGGCTCATGTATGTAATTATATCTACTCAAGTGATCTGAGTTTGAAGTTTAAGCAAGCCAGCCCAGGTATGAAAATCCATAAGACTCCTGTCGCCAGTTAACCAGCAAAGAGAGGTTTGGCTCAAATGGTAGAATGCTGGCCTTGAGCAAAGAAGCTCAGGGAAACCACCCAGTTCCTGAGTTCAAGCCCCACTACTGACATAACTACCTACCTACCTATCTACATAACATATACATGCATACATACATACACACAGTGAGAATTCATTATAACCAGCTTGTTAATTGGTTTTGTGTTCCCTGGCTTGGAGCTCCACAAGGCCAGGGATCATGTATTGTCCCTTGATCCAGGGACAAGCTATATGGAAAAGATCTACACACTTCCATTATGTTGGAGGCCTGATTCTAGTCTTTGGAGAGCACAATGAAGAACAAGAAGGCATGGCTAGACCCTGTCTTTCTGCATACTCTGACATATTACAAAATCATATTCATCTAACATTGATCAGAGTCATGCTTGCTATCTCATTTATACTGCACAGCAGTCCTTCATGGTAAGAGAGGAAACCTCCAGCTTCAGACACAGACATGTTGTAGTATTCAGTTACAGTGAGCTGAGACAAACACCCTTGAAAGTGAATGCCCAAGTTCTGATTCAGGACAGTAGAAAGAAGTTAATGTTGAGAGGGTGATGGTATTATCATCAAAGGCCTTTAAAAAAGACCAGAAACTGCCTGCTATAAGGGCTTGCTGCATCAAGGCCAATAGGATCATAGGAAAAAGCATTAGTGTGTACATTCTTTCATTTAATCACATAACTCATCAACAATAAATTAGTCTTTGCTGGGCTGGGGAGGTGGCTCAGTGGTAGAGTGCTTGCCTTGCATGCATGAGGCCCTGGGTTTGATTCCTCAGCACCACATAAACAAAAAGAAAAAAGCTGGAAGTGGTGCTGTGGCTCAAGTGGTAGAGCACTAGCCTTGAGCTGAAGAGCTGAGGGATAGCGCCCAGGCCCCGAGTTCAGGCCCCACGACTGACAAAAAAAAAAATTAGTCTTTGCTGAACACATGAATTATTAACTCACACATTCTTTTTTGTTGATGGTGGTAGTAGTCGTGGGGCTTCAACTCTGGGCCTGGGCGCTGTCCCTCAGCTCTTCAGCTCAAGGTGAATGCTCTGCCACTTGAACCACAGCGCCGCTTCCCATTTTCTGGTGGTTAATTGGAGATAAGAGTCTCATGGACTTTCCTGTGATCCTCAGATCTCAGCCTCCCGGGTACCTAGGATTACAGGTGTGAGCCACCAGCACCCTGCATCACATATTCTTCACTATAGCTGGAAGAGGTAGATATTATTTTTATTCTCCATTTTATAGCAGAGAAAATAGAAACAGGGACGGCTGAGGGCTCCACACTAGCTGAGCAAGTCCAAGGCCCTGAGAAAATAGATACAAGGATATTAAGTAATTTGTCCTAAGGTCACCCAGCCAATATAAGGAGCCAGGATTTAAGCCCTGGCCATTTGGCTCCAAAGGCCCTTAACCTGAGTTTCATTACCCTTGGAGCAATGGAGACTCAGGAGTTGATGTGCCCAAGGATTTGAACTCAGGACATCTAGCTTCAGAGCCCGGCCCATTGTTCCTCCTTCTTCCTTGGAGTTTAGAGGGCTAAGATAGGCATGAACTCAAATTCTTTAGTAGTCCCTTTCCAGGGCCCAGGGTCCTGTCCAGGTCTGGATATGTACAGCTGCACCAAGGATCTGTCTTGGAAAAACCTTCAACAACTACTTGCTGCTCAGAACAAATAGTGCCAGGAGAAGGGAGACAAAAATGGAGATAAAAGTGTCAGCTACTTAAATTGACATTTTTATCCTCAACAATAATCCCTATTAAAAAAATTTTTTTAATCCCTGAAGGAGGTATAGACAATGATCACCTTCCTTCTACAGATGAGAAAAATGGAATCAAAAGGTGAAGAGTATCTTGCCTTGACCCCTCCAGCTGGAGAAGCAGGAATAGGAGCTCAGGCCTACCTGTCTATTGAATCTGCTCTGCTGCTCAGAAGCACCATGGCCTGAAACCAGACTGTACTGGGTCTGAACTGTGCCTCTGCCACTTACTTGCTGGGCATTCTCTGGAAACTACCTGTCTGTGCTAGTAACAGAATGGAGGTCCTAGGACTCCCTACCTCATTGGTTGCTGTCAGTACTAGCAGAATTGATATAAAGAGCTTAGGGTGGCACTAGGCACATCAAAACCACAATATAAATTGTAGGCCATCTGCCTGACTGTCATGGAATCCTTTCAGAGGACAAACTCCGGACCTAGAGCACTCAGAGTCAGTACCCAGGTAGACAGAAACACTTGGAAGAACTTTAAAGCCTGAGCTTTGGAGTGTTGGGGGAGACTCCAGGCTGCCATAGTGGTGGTGATTTGGTGGTGAGGGGCGAGGTCTCCAGCCAAAGCCTAGCCAGGCTCTTCTGTCCTCTGCTTTCTCCACCCAAGCTCCAGACTTACCAGTCTGTGGTCCCAACCTCCCTTCCCCTGTCGCCACCCCCTACCCCCACCTCCAGGCGCTCAGGGTTTCCGGCCCGACCTATGGAGGCTCCAGTTTGGGGACGGTGGAGGAGGGGTGGCATTTCCTGGCCTGGCCGCGTCACTCATGGACGCTAGGACAACGCGCTGACCGACAGGCACCAGATGCTATTTCGGGCGGCGCCCCGCTTAGTGCACAGTTTCCGTTTTTCCACTGTCGGAAATAGGGGAGGGAGAGAGTGTAGATGTCAGGAGCCCCCAGCCCCAGGCAGGGGTTTAGGGACTAGGGTTTAGGGACTAGGAACTGCTGCTGCTAGACGGTCAGAATTTGCACCCCGCTAAAGAACACTGAATAGATGCTTGAAGGTATTTAAATTAAAGGAACTCAAACCAAACGCATAATCCTCCCCCCTGGTCTCCAGACCTACCTTTTCTAGGAATAACCATCTACCCAATACTATTCTTATTTCTTAGGTAATAGTTATTATTTGGAATAAGATGTGTTCTAAGAAAAATTTATTCTTCGGTGACTAGGATACTTTGAAATGTATGCTTAATGGGATAATTTAGAAGGCAAAGGGAATTCCCTTTGCAATACAAATGTTGAGATGCAGGAGGAAGAGGAGGAGAACGAAGAGGAGGAAGAGAAGGAAGAGGAGCAGGAGGAGGAGAAATGAAACATAAATTCTATGCTTCATAGTTTTGACACAAAAGGCACCATGGAGATCCTTGATTACAATAGCTAATTGGATCTATTAGAAGTGTAACAAAGCACAAGTTATTATTCATGGTATATTGATGTCATTTAAAATGACAGGAATATTTATCCAACTAACCTTTGGCCAAATTTCAAATAGCCAGAAACCCAAGGGTTTCTCTGAATTTTTCCCTCTCTTCCGCCCTTCCACCACCACCACCAAGTTTCTACAAAGCTGGTTTTATACCTTACATACATTTTTCTCTTCATCCCATCTTCTTCTCTCTTCTGCCAACACTATAGGGCAAGAGCTAATCTCCCTTTCCTGATCATTGCATTGGCCCCAGAGTTGGTCTGCCATTTTCCTTCCCACCTCCTCACCCCGATTCCAACTCCACATTACCTGCAAAGGGTTTTCTAGAAAGGCAAATTCAATCCTTTATAGGACACTATGACTTTAAAACAAGCAGATATAATGGGTCTCCCCCCTGAAAAAAATCTTTTTTTTTGTCCCCCAGCTTGCTCTACTAATATTCTTTTCTGTTCCTTCTGCTTCAGCTCTTGGTCTAGACCTCACTTTCTCAAGAGGGCAGTCCTCACCTTGGCTTTCCAACACCAGTGTCACTAGCATCCTTTTGCAAAGGGCTAGAGACATGAAATGATTTGTCCAAGGGTCCCAATGTGCAAAGGGGACAGAGATGGTTTTCAAACTCACAATTATATGATTCCTTGTTTCCAAGTGATGAGGTCAAGTGAAGGCAAGAGTTCTGGGCCGGGGGAGGGAGTCAGGGTTAGGCTCTTCTTGGGACACAGTGGCCCTTCCACCATAGGATTCTGTGGAAGTCACCTGTATCCAAATTGCAGGCTGACTTTCCCCAGAGAAGTCAGAGGAACTAGTGGGCACAAAGAGCTGTACTGAGTTATGTGGCATTTCAGTTCTCCTGAGACCCAAGAGAAGCTAGAATTTAGGGGACCATACTCAGATCAGGCTCCAAAAGGACCTTCAAACAAGATATTAGAGGGACAAAGCAACTTAGCATGATCATGAGTAGAGCTGTGACTTAAACAATAGAATGTAGAGTCCTGGCTGTTCCCTGGGTAGTAGTAACCAGGTGTGGCCAAGTCACATCTCACTGTGCTTTAACTTCCTGCTCTATGATGACAACCAGCTCTCTCATACAAGTGCATATGGTGTTTTTCTGTGTCATATATAGTCTGCACAAGGTTCTATATATAACCAACCCTTCCCACACTACCTTTTAAATATAATTTTATTTAATGCTCACAACTTTGTGTGATAGGGGAAAAAAACTTCTCTGGAGAAGTTTTTAAATCACCTAGCTCAGAGCTAGGTGATTTAAAATTTGAACCTGCGGTCTTTCTATACTACCATGAAAAAATAAAGCCAAAAAGCCTCCATGAGCTGAACCCCAATCACCCAGGTGGCAATGAACTTTGGTTCCTACCCATTAGTATAGATTTTGGTCCTTGCAATGAGTTGAGCTTAATTGCAGTCTTCCCAGCCCTTCTTCAGCTGAGCAATGTGTGCCAGCCAGATTTCCTTCCAACTAGGCTTCATTACTCGCATGAAATGGCACTTTGGGCCTTACCTTTGCTCTTCACACTTCAGTGTTTCATCTACAAATAAAAAATAATGAAAGTAAAAACAGAAAGATATCAGGGGAGTATTTCTTTCTCTATGCCCACTGGGATGGGAACTGTGGGCTTGAGAATGCTGGACAAATGTTCTACTCACTTTGCTACACCTCCACTTGTTTATGAAGACTAAAAGTATTTATAGAGCCAGGCACTGGTGGCTTAAGCTTGTAATTGTAGCTACTCAGGACGCTGAGATCTGAGGCTCACTGAAACCAGCTGATGCAGAATAATCTGTGAGATTCATCTCCAATTAATCTCACAAAAGCCAGAAATGGAGACATCTCACAAAAGCCAGAAGTGGAGATGTGGCTCAAGTGGTAGAGCACCAACCATGAGCAGAAAAGCACCCAAGGTCCTGAGGATCAAGCCTCAACACACACACACACACACACACACACACACACACACACACACACACACACACACGCAGAAGGCTTAAAACAATCCCAGTCTCAAAATTACATCAGCTTAATTCAGTAGCAAAACGTATGTTAAACACATAGGGGAATGAAGTGGCATTCATGACTGCGATTTTACCAAGAAGAATGGGTATTTTAATGATTGTATTAACATCTACCCATGAAGAGCCCCCTCCATTTTGTATCGGTCTGAGAGCCAGGGCAATAGGGGTGGGGGGGGGGGGGGCGGCTTTTGGCCAAAAAGGAAATTAGCCATTGAAACACGGTATCTAGGACCTGGGAGACAGAATAAAGGTTGGAGGTGATGGTTCAGGTGTCAAGGTGATCTTCTGAGGCCGGGACAGGGTATCGGTCGGTGTAAGAGGCAGTGAAGGTGTGGAAGGTCCAGGGCGGGAGAGAGGGAGGGAGGGGGGAGGGAGTGCAGTTGTGGGGAGCCGGGATTCCCGAGAGGCCTGGAGGTGAGAAATGGGGCCGCGCCGCGCCGCGGGGTCTTAGACCCAGCGCTGAGTCCTCTCCGCGGCGCATTCCGGAGCCGATTCCAGTGCCGCGCAACCAGTCCCCGCTCCCTCCGGTGAAATTGCCAAATTAAAATGAATCATTTGAGCCATAATGGCCGAGACGCTTATCGGGGGCGGGCGGACCCGCGGCAGCGCCTTATCTCGGCGGCGCACACGGCCCCAGCGCGCCGCGGCCCATGCTAACGAGGCCTGGAACGTGAGCGGGATTAGAGCGCGGCGGGGCCCGAGCGGGGCGCGGGCGGGAGGGCGGGCGTGGGGGGGGGGGTCGGGCCGGCGGGAGGGGCCGGGCCTCCGCACCAAGGAGCAGGCCTCAAAATGGCCACACGCGCACCCCCGTACGGGAAAAACGTGAGCATTCTGGCCATTTTCTTAGAGTCTGGGGTGGGGAGAAGCGACCTGCAGCCTCCCACGGAATTGCTGGTCCATGTCTTCCTCCTTTCCCAACACCTTGCAGAAGCAGCCATCGCTCCTTTCCTTGGGGTTCTTTCCACGAGAAGGGGGGGGACATTTTTCCACTGACCCCCCCCCGCCCTCGCCGCCATCGCCCCTCCCGCCTCGGAGACTCTCTTCCTTCCTTCCCCTTTTTCCTTACGCAATATACAGAAATGAGCGAGGCAGTGGTTGGTGTTCATTTCTTCTCCGTGGTTGTGTGCATGCGGTGGGATTGTGCGAGTTGCGTGTGCGTGAGCCGTGGGCAATGTGGACGGCTCCCTACAGAGTGGTCTTTGGGGGCGCGAGCGGTTGTGTGTCCGAGTGTGATCGCAACTGTGCGGTCTGGGTTTGTGAATTCGAACCCTCCCGAGGTCCTTCTGCCGTGTATTCGTTGTATGTCATTGTACCCGTTTCCTTTCTCGACAGGGCTCTTGCGTGTTGGGGTGTGTGGCCTTGGAGGTGCGTTTGGGCGGTGTGGTTGTTCTGTCGGGTGTGTGTGATCCTGGCTGTGCCGCTGTGTGTCGGTCAGCGGCTGCGTTTGATTGATTTCGTTGTGTCGTGTTGGGCAGTGCGGGGATCTGACCACGTCGGCTTGTGGGGTAGTGTCGGGTCGGGCTTCTCTGCGTCCCTCCTCTGGGGCTGGACCATGTGTGGTCTCGTCCACAGTGAGTTGTGTGCTTGTGTGCTTGTGTCCTTTAGAGGTGCATTTGCAAATCGCTGGGGGGCGGGAGTGGGGGGGAGGGAGAGCGAGAGACCGAGAGACGCTGGTGGGGGCGTCGGCGTGGGGGGCGGGGAGCGGGGTTTCACATTTTATTCCAAATTATGATGTATTCGGGAGCCAGTGTGGGCTTGGATGGCTGAACACAGCCCAGTCGGCGGCCGCCCTGTCCGTAAGGCCAGTCGGTGCCTCGGTGTTGGTGGGGTTCGATGGTGAGTGGGAGGCTCCTCCGAGCCCGAAGCTGAGCAGCACTCGCCGAGGCCCGCGCCTGCGAAGCCGGTAGCGGCGGGCTGGGGTTCGCGCGCCGCGCCGCCCGCTTCACCCACTTCTGGTCAGTTTCGCGGGTGCGGCCGCCATCGCCCGGGGGAAGAGGCCTGGTAAGGACAATGGGCGCATTTTCCAGACTTGGTACTATGGGTGGGAGGGGGCTTTCAGGATTACCTTCGGGGAACCTTTCCCCATCCCTCCTCGGGGGAATGACCTCCCGACGTGGATCAGATGCCCGTCGCGTGCGTGGCTGTGGCCGACGACCCCATGAGTGCCGCCTTCACCCCAGAAGGAAGGACTGCTTGACGCCAGTGATCGTGGTTGCTAATAAAGGCCACATCACAGCCCTCATCAACATCCATTTTAGTGAAATAATCGTCCAGAGGCGTTGCAGCTTGTCGCTTTAGAGGGAGAACAAAGCGGCGCAGTCCCATCTCCCCACCCTCAGCCCGGTTTTCCAAGTGGCTGGCTTTGGGGTAGGGAGAGAAAATGGAGAGAGGATCAGAGAAGAATTCAGTCATAAAGCAAGCATTAGTCCCAACTAACATACCGAGAATGGATGGGTTCCCCCTCCCTCAATTTGGATTAGAAGAGAAAGAAAAAAATCTCTGCATTGGGTTGAAACACGGGGGGGAGGGAGGGTAATTTTAATTTTGCATTTCCTCCCAAATCCATCACAAAAAGAAAGCAGCTTTCGCAATCAAGCCAAGACTTCGATCTGCAAACATCATAAACTGGACGATTTAGGCGACACAAATTTAACAAAACCGGTGGTTTCGTGGGGTGGGGGATAAAGGGAAAGTAAACCCAGCTACAGGGGTTTGCTTTTAACCTACCTTTTTTTTTTTTTTGCCTCATTTTATTGCTGCAATGTATTGTTAAAATTTCTCCTTATTCTGCCTGTCAAAAACCCGGAAAAATAGAAAAATCGTTTTGTAAGGGTGGTAGAGGGAAAGAAATTATTTCTGCTTTTTAATTTTTTTCCTTTTCTTTCTCGTAGCTTTTCCTTCCTTCCTTCTTTACCACCTTCCTTCCTTCCTTCTTTCCTTCTCTCTTTTTCTTTGTTTCTGTCAGTGGGGAGAAAAGAAGGGCCCTGAATAGATCATACCACTCCACCAGCTCCCGTGGTGGATTCCCTTCCTGCAGGAATGGATGTCTGGCCCTTGGACTCGGTTCTGGTTTAGATGTGGGCCGAGGATGGACAGGCTCCCCCGCCTTCAATTAGATAAGATAGGGGTTCTAGAGGGAATGGCCGAGGGGCTCCGAGGTTCTATCCTAGGAGCCCATTTTCGCCTTTCCTGACAGCCCCCACCCCGATCCTGTTAAGCTGAGGACCACAGCTTCTCCCCGAGGCCGCACCCCGCACCGGGCTTAGGCTGCGGAGCACCCCGCATAGATGGCGTCCGAGCTTACAAACCAAACTCGGCCATAGTGAAGCGGACGGATCCTAGTTGCAGGGGTCGGGAGGGGTTGTTTTTGGACTAGTTATTTCTGATTGGTCAGGTGGAGGGTTCTTTTTTTTTTTTTAACGGGGGCGGGGAGGAGGGGGCTCCGAACACCTGCGGGTTGGGGGCGGAAAGCGGGTTCCCGATTCCCTGGGCTAGCTAGCAAGGGCACATGAGGTAATTCCCAGCCATTGACCCCCCATTTCTCTCTCGCCCTCCCTCTTTCTCTCCACCCCCATCTTTCCTGGAAACTCGTGTTGGGCGCGGCAGACCGCCCAGGACCTCCGCGCAGCCTAACTAACTCCTGGCCTCCCAGCGAGTGGGGGGAAGCAGACTCCCCCCATCCCAATCTGGACCCCTCTCGGCGGAGAAGTGGAGGTTCTATTCAGAGGGTCCGGTCTGTCTAAATATGCCCCAGGTGAGGTTTTGTGTGTGAGTCGGGGTGAGGGGCCATATCGGTGGAAACGGCACAGGAAGGCCTTGGGGTTCCCGCCTGGGGTGGGAGAGGCTCAGGACCGGGGAGAGCCGGGTCTTGAACGTCAGCCTCAGAGGAGGGGACCAATCCAGGCTGGGAATGGGGATCTGACTGCTTACTAGCTACCTCAGGGCCTCGGAGCAGCAAGGCCCTTTCCTTTTTCCGGCCTCCGGTAAAACCAGCTGGTTGGACTAAATCCTCCAGGCCGCTCCCATCGTCTGGTTTAGTGGACGTTTCACAAAGCCGGTAACTTTGTTGAGGCTACATCCGGGTGGTGCAGGCTCTGCACCTCCCAGCTCCAGCAGGAAGGCCGAAGCCATGCAAGCTAGCACAGGCCTCCCGCCACCACCACCCCGTTTGTGGGCCCAGATGCAGGGCTGGAGGCCTAGGGTGGCCAAGCGGGACACCCCTCCACCCTTGTAGGCGCAGGATGCTGTGCAAGTTTGGGGCTTTTCCAAGGTGCTCTGGGGGAGAGTAGGATAGGCAGGACTGAGACCCGGTCTAAGGCAGCGGCTCTAGCCCTCAACAAGCTGAAGCTATTTAATTTTAAAAGATTTCCATGATGGAGTGTGTGGGGACAGCTGTTGAAGACTTCTTGCCTGTCCCCAGGAGGGAGATCCCAGGAGTCACCATTCTGACCATGTAGCAACTGGGGATGTGGATCCAAAATTGTGAGTTTCAAGCTGGGTCTCTGCTGCACAAAGAGGGTGGTTGTAATGATCAAATGCTCTCTTCTAGTGCCATCCAGTCCTAAACCTTCCTGCTGCTTCTCCATCTTCCCCAAATAAAAGCAAATAAGTAAGTCACCCAGGCTTTCAGTAATCTTAATGGAACCCCACTTAATGCAGTTTAGGGACAGATAACCATAGGTGCTTTGTGAGTCCTTCGGTGGCTTCTTCCCTGGCATGGACCCATGGCTGGGGCAATTCTTGTCTCAGAAGAGCAGGCAGGGTTTTCCTGAGTAGAGAGTGGTTGCTAGAAGCCTTGGAAATAGGGATATTTATAAGCATCTCGAGAGGGCATTGGGGCCAGGGTCAACTCATTTGGAGTATGTGCTCTCCTTGTCCCTTGGGAACCTGCTTTTGCTGCTGCGGCAGAATTAATCAGGGGTATAAATGTGTCAGAAGGGAGCTGGAGCTCAGTTCGTGATTGCAGTGAACGCTTGAAACTCAAAGCTGAGACAGAAGCACTGATCATAGGGTGCACACCGATGGTGGTAGCAATGAGGTAAACTCAAATTTCTATATTTCAGCAGGGGTTGGGATATTTCTGGTGTATTTTGAGTGGGAGGAGGGAGGCTAGAATGGCTGGCATACTTCAGATTCATTTCCAGAGGCCTCGGTGCCTTGCTTATGGTATTCTATGAATATGGATATTTTAAGAAATCTTCCTTCTGTTAGTAAACTGTTACAATGAAGCATGGCAGACCCACTAGCTTTGCAGCTGGTGTACAAATCTAGAGGAAGTTTGTCTTCTCAGGTGGGGTGGGAGCTGGAGATATAGAACAGCATTGTGGTCTTAAACTCAGTTCTGTGCCTTGTGGGTGTCTAGTGGCAAGGAGCTGGGCTCTAGAGGAGGCTGAAGGAGGTCTAGTTTCCTTTCTAGGGGAAGAGAGATGGTTCCCAGGACAACTCTGCTTCAGTGGCAGAATGGGAACTCAGTGTCTGCCACCAATAGTTAGTGGACTTTGCATTGAGCTAAATTGGACATTTACTTATTTTATGGCCTTAAAATAACGGTTGTATAAATATAAGAGCAGAAATCCTATTTTAAGCATTTACAAAGCCTTTCAAGTTGATTATACATACTTATGTAATCAATATTTATGCCTATCTATTGGGGCAGGATCTTGTTGTTTAGTCTAGACTGGTCTCAAATTCACAATCCTTATAACTCCTTCTCTGGAGTGTTGAGATTACAGGTGTGTGTGTGTGTGTGTGTGTGTGTGTGTGTGTGTGTGTGTGTGTGTGTGTGTGTGTGTGTGTGTGTGTGTGTGTGTGTGTGTGTGTGTGTGTGTGTGTGTGTCTTACTATGCCCCGTGAATTGATTCCCCCTTCTCCTCCTCCTTTTTAAAATAGCAGCAAGTACTTCCAAACTCTGGATTCTGGGGTTTTCTGCTTCTGTTCTTGCCAGTGTCTAGCTCCATTTGGATGAAGTGGAAGTAATGGAAGAAAGCTAGCATGGTTGTGGCAAGCCAAATGGCTGTGTTCATCTTGGAGCTTGAATGTTCAGCACTGGAAGGTTCCAGAAAGAGTGAAGGGGGAGGGGAGGAAAAAGAGAGAGGAAGAAGAGAGGAGAGGGGAGAGAGAGACAGAGTGACAGAGAGAAAGAAAGAATGAGAGGATAGCACAAGATCTTAGAGGATACACCAGGATGGGGGGAGGGGTGCTGGATGGATCTATGGCCTGTATGATGCTTCCTTCCTTTGGAGAGGGAGTCAAGACCCCACTGGTCTGGGGAGCACTATTTGAATGGATGGGCTGTACCACCTCAGCCAGGCCTCCCTTTCAGATCCTCCCTTCCAGGTTGGATGGATCCCCACAGAGCAGAATGGGGCAGAGCATACTGGATTGTAGGGCCAAGATCTTCTTTTCTGGGCTGTCTCTCTGTTCTGGGTAGGGTAGCTGCACACAGAATTGGGGGGGGGGATTGGCTGTGTAGACACCTCCCCCCATCTAGGAAAATATGTGGGCAAGGTGGACTTGCTTCTCTAGATTATTAATACTAAATTTGTCATCTCTGGCTGAAAGGGGCCTTTCATTTCCTGCTTTCCCCTCCACTAAGTTTCTGGGTGTCCCGTCGAGTATGTGTGGGGCAGACGCCTGGCGTGCCTGCCCCTGCCGTTGCTGAGAGGTGAAGGGTGGTTCTAAAAGCACCCCACCCGTGCCTGATAGACTCCCCGCCAAAACCAAAAGCTGGGGCGGGAAGCACAAGGTCGGTGGGGGGTTTGTTCCCTCCCCTTCCCTTGTGGCCAGAAAGGGGAGACCGGGTGATCTTTCTTTCTCTCCTTTGCACATTTCCTTCCTCCTTTTATTCCCTTCGGTTTTTCTTTCCCTGGCGGTATGGTATTCCTTTCCTTCTAATGCTACTGCCTTCTCTTTACACCTCTGTACTTCTGGCCCTCAGTGCCTCCAGGGTTCCCCTCCACTCCCGGCCTCTCCCCACCTTTCCTGCCCCAGGCGGGCGGAGGCCTTCAGGCTGAGGACGCAGGGTGCGGGGTTAAGGGGAGGGCGCCGTCCACGTGGCCCTGTGTGCCCGCCGCTTCCCACGTCGCTGCAGGTGGGCCGGGGCGGTTGTGAGAGCGGGCATCCGCCCTTGTGTCTGTCTGTCTGTCCGCAGGATGACCGAGCGGCCGCCCAGCGAGGCGGCACCCAGTGATACCCCGCTCGAGGGACCGGACGCGGCCGAGACTCGCATGGCCCCCCCGCACCTGGTGCTGCTGAACGGCGTCGCCAAGGAGACGAGCCGCGCAGCCCTCGCCGAGCCCCCGGTCATCGAGCTGGGCGCGCGCGGGGGCCCGGGGGGCGGCCCCGCCGGCGGGGGCGGCGCCACCAGGGACTTAAAGGGCCGCGACGCGGCGGCGGCGGCGACGGCCGGCGAAGCGCGCCACCGGGTGCCCACCACCGAGCTGTGCCGACCTCCCGGGCCCGCCCCGGCCCCCGCGCCCCCCTCGGTCCCCGCGGAGCTGCCGGCGGACGGCCGCATGGTGCAGCTGAGCCCGCCGGCGCTGGCGGCCCCCGCCGGCCCCGGCCGCGCGCTGCTCTACAGCCTGGGCCAGCCGCTGGCCACGCTGGGCAGGTGAGCATCGCGGTGGGGCCCGGCTCCCCTTCTGCTCGTGGGGGCGACCCCGGCCAGAGCCTGCCAGTCTGGAAGCTGGAGCCCCCGCGCGGGTGGAAGAGGAAGCCAGCGATGGGCTGGCGGGACAGGCGCGCGCTGGGATGTGGGGGAGCGCGCCTCTGGGAGGGACTCCCCCCTCCCTGTGGGCCCGGGGATAGTGTGTCCTCGTGCGAGCAGAGGCCGAGCTTACTTCTGAGCGCTGCGGGAGGACCAGGCAGGAACGAAGGATATATATGAGAATGGGTGGCTGCAGACAACACCCCCCACCTTTTTTTTGGTACTGGGGCTTGAACTAAGGGCCTAGGGGCTATCCCTTAGCGTTTTCCCTCAAGGCTACTGTTTCACCGCTTGAGCCACCCCTCCACTCCCAGCCTTTTGCTGGCTAATTGGAGATAAGCTTCCCATGGACTTTCCTGCCTGGGGCTGGCTGACTTTGAACCACGATCCTCGATCCTCGTATCTCGGTCTCTTGAGTAGCTAAAATTACAGGTGGGAGCCACTGGCACCTGGCTTAACACCTGTTTCTGAATTTTGGCTGGCCATCCCCTCCTGGGCCCCACCCCAGGACAGAAGGCTCCCTCACTCTCAGCCCCTCTGCTCCTAGTCACTAGCTGTGGTTCCCGGGACCACAGTACAACATCCCTACTGTTGGTGTGAGGAGTCGACCCTTTCCCAGACACTGTGATTTGTGAGGGGAGACAGGGTTGGGATGGGGAGAAGGAGAGGAGATAGGGTAGAGGGTAGGGCAAGGTGTGAGAAACAGCTGTGGGGTAGTATGATGGCCCAGAGAACTTATCCGGAAGGGGGCCCAGTGTCCAGTCCCCTGGGAACTGTATTTTGAGATTGGCAGGAAGGCACAGCATGCCCGTTTGTGGTGCTAGAGTTGTATACCATCAGGTATGAAGACTGGATGCCTGTGCAGAAATCCTATTTGGGAGTTGAGGTGTCTGAGTGGATTGTGTGCTTGTTTCTAGAGGAGAATGCTGTGTGTGTGTGTGTGTGTGTGTGTGTGTGTGTGTGTGTGTGTGTGTGTGTGTGTGTGTGTGTGTGTGTGTGTGTGTGTGTGTGTGTGTGTGTGTGTGTTATGGAGGGATGCATGGCTCCTTTGGCTTGTGTGGATGTCTGTGTGAGTTTCTGTTAATTCGTATATCCCCAAGTCAAGTGCTGAAGGAACAGGGTTGCCTTACAGGGATAGGAGGCTTTAAACCCTGGAAGGAGCCTACAGTCATTTTGCCCATTTTAATGTGATGTTGTAATCCCTACACAGTGGTTTTTTTGGGGAGCCCGATGCCTTCCCTATGTTTACCACAAACAACCGAGTGAAGAGGAGACCCTCCCCCTACGAGATGGAGATTACAGATGGTGAGTCTACACTGCTCACTCTATGTACTGCCACCTCTCAGTGGTTAGAACCCTCTGTGGGAGTATGGGGGAATCAGACATTATGCACATGTTTCCCTCAAGTAAGAGGCCACCTTGGCACCCCAAACTGCCAAAGCTTTTTGTCCCAGAACTGGGAGAGCCACACTCATGGTCCTGGGGAGAGGGGGCCTGGTGAGGGACACAGTGGCATTTAGGCCAGCTGAAGTCACTTCTAGTGCCCTGCCTAGGCTCCAGTCCTACATGCTGGGATATATATGGGGCGAGGCAGAGACATTCCACATTCCCAGCTTCAACCTGTGACCCCCAGGGAGTCCCTGTATCCCTCCTCAGGTCCACTTAAAAGCCTGGAATTTGCTCCCACTCTGGACTTGTACTTTCAAGGCTTTACACCTAAGTCTCTTCATGGAGGGGTTCTGTGTCCCTGTTACATGTTCTGGATTGAGACCTAGAGTTCCTCTGAACATCAGAGTCTACCCTGGGTCTTTGATTCCTCCAGAGGAAGGCGCAGCACTGCTACCATAAGGGAAGGGATGGAGAAATGGGAGACTTAGAAGACGCTCATCCTCTTCCTGATGAGTACCCAATGTCTTTGAGGCACAGACCCCAAGCAGGAGAACAGGTTTTTCAGAGCTTCAGGACTTTGAGTTCCTGGGCTGTCAGGACTTCTGGCAGTCTGGGACCCTATGAAAGGCACTGAGGCTAGAGCTAGCAGAGGGAGGGTGTGGACCTGGAGGGGCTCTGGGAGAAGCTCAGCTTCATCATGTTGTTCCTCAGAGAGGAAAATAGGGTAAAGTATTTATTTAGAGCTTGGCTTAGGGTAGGTGCTGAGCTCCTCCTGCCTGTTAGGAAACTATGAGGGGAGAGTAAACACCCTTTCCACCTAAGTCTGAAGTTTGTGTCATTTTCATGACCATGCTCCTAGCACCAGCATATTGCTAATAGTCCTCAGGAAGTCATTTCAAAGGGTGGAAGTAGTGGGTGTAAGTGACAGCAATAGTAGCTGCCACTTGTTGGATACCTATGATATGCTGTGGACACAATAGTGTCCACAGTATGTATGTGCTCGTTTTATTTAATCCTCACTCACCACCCATGAGGTCAGCATTGTTTCTATTTAACAAAGGAGGAAAGTGAAGCTCTGAGAGGTTAAGCAGCTCACTTAAAACCACACAGCTGAGTCCTAACCAGCCTCACAGCAGTGGAATAGCTTTGGAATAGGTCCTGAATCATCACTGTGTCCTCAAATGACACATAACCCAGACAGGGAACCAAGCACAGAAGCAGTCAGAATGGAGAGTCATGGAGAGGATGAGGGGGGCCTGCCTAAGGGGTTGTCAGGAAGGTCTCAGAGATGAGGTACACAGATTGGGTTGAGAGGAAGAAGAAGTGGGTGTTTCCCAGTAGGTGGAATCTTTGAGAGATCTCCACCTGTTCTCCTAACCTCTGTCCTCTTGATTCAGGTCCCCATACCAAAGTCACTCGTCGGATCTTCACCAACAGTCGGGAGCGATGGCGGCAGCAGAATGTCAATGGGGCATTTGCAGAGCTTAGAAAACTGATTCCTACACACCCCCCAGACAAGAAGCTCAGCAAGAATGAGATCCTCCGCCTGGCCATGAAGTATATCAACTTCCTGGCCAAGCTGCTCAATGACCAGGAGGAGGAGGGCATCCAGCGGGCCAAACCTGGCAAGGACCCCGTGGTGGGGGCTGCTGGTGGTGGGGCAGGGGGTGGTGCACCTCCAGATGACCTTCTGCAGGACGTGCTTTCTCCCAACTCCAGCTGTGGCAGTTCCCTGGATGGGGCAGCTAGTCCGGACAGCTACACAGAGGAGCCAGCACCCAAACACACTGCCCGCAGCCTCCACCCCTCACTGCTGCCTGCCACTGATGGGGCCGGTCCACGGTGATGGGTCTAGGACTGCCCAGGACCAGCCAACAGGAGCCTTTAGGCCACAGGAATGGTGGACCATTGGGTACCATGGGCTGACAAGCAGGGCAGTAGACTTGATGAACTTCCCTCCAGTCTGAACTTTGGGAAGCCCTAACTGACCTTGGGCTGGCTTTTCTATTTCCTGCTTCAGAGGAAGAACAGGAAAATGGAGTGGAGTGGTAGGTACTTTTTCTGAAGATGGCACGGTCTTCTCCCTTCCCCAAAGTCACTAAGACTTCCCAAATAAGGGGCTTAAGTGTCACTGCTTTTGGCCTGGAGTTTTGGAGCTCTGCCTTTGCTAAAAGCTGGAGTTGTCAGCCATCGCCTAAGGTATCCAGAAACCTTTGCCTTGTCTTTAGCCCCTCCCGAGCTGACTGAAGTAGCTTCTGTGGCTGCTTCTGTCCCATTGTATAGGTACCCAAGAGCTGTCCATTATTTTGAGCCCAGTCTTTATCCAGTCTAGTGTTGCTCTATCCGGCTTGCCAGCGGCTGTGGATTCACAAGCCTCTAGGTGCCTTCTTCAGGGCCTGGTTGACAGCCTAGTCTGGACTAGCTGGACCAGAGAGTCAGGAAATTTAGGAGCCCTGACTTCTTATCCTGGGGAAGCAGAAACCTGCTTTTTTCCCACTGACACTTGCCTTCCTATCCTGTAGCTGTGGAGATGAATATGCCCTGTTGGGCTTTGTGCGAAGGCAAGGAAAGGGAAAGGGAAATTGAACAACTTCAACTCCTGCACATCACTGTTGATGTTGGTGGGCAGATGCCAGTGTGCCGATGGCACATGAGCATGCTGGGAGACTTGCAGCCCATGTGTGTTCTCGAGGCTCAGAGGGCATTCCTCCTGCAAGATGTCTGTCTGTTGGTTGGTGGTTTGTTCTTCCTTCTGAATTGAGTGCTAACTCTGTCCAATTCTTTGTATTTGGAAGTTTTGCTTGACTTTAGTTATCAGTAGACGCTTTAGGCCTTGATATGACCCAGGATTTACAGCCCTACTGTAGGGCCTGGGGAATCCAGTCAGAGACCAGGCCCTGATGAAGACCCAGATATATACATATTCATTAGCAGGACCTTAAATATCCCTTAATTGTGTAGTTTTCATTCATCAAAGGTGCAGATGGGAGGTTGATGTAATACAATAGGAATGTCCTTCCAAAAGTTGTACAGGAAGTTTTTTTCTTTTAAATCATCCATTTAAAAAGAAATAACTACTACAAGCTCTTTTGTAAGGTGGAGAATCCTTTTGTAGTGTGGACCACTGCCTCCATGTTTATCTCCTGTGTTGATCTAGATGCTGGGTCATGGTTTACTGAAGTCTAGGCCTAGTTTATTCCAAGCCCATGGAATAAACTGCACTGAAGTCCTGTGGATCTCCCATTGTGCTCTTAAGTCATGTAACCCTCCTCCACTAGGCTCTGGCTAGTGAAAATATCCAGTGGCCAATTTTTGTTATGCAGGGACCATCACTGAGGCTGTGGGAAACCGTTCCTGCTCTGAGCCTTAACCTAGTAGCTTATTCCCACATGCTGGGGCCTTGAAAACAACCTTAAGCAAACAAGGAATGATCCCTGCCCTCTCCCCTTTTAGTTAGGTTGTGAGGTCCAGTTCTCTGGCAGTATGACTGACTATTGAAACATTCTGGGAGATGCTATGCAGTATCTCACTCCTGTGAAGATGGAACCACTGTCCTAGGCTCTAAGGCTGTGTTTACCTCTAGTAGATTATCTTGGCTTGGGAATGAATGAAATCTGGTTTAATGCAATAGGACAGGTAGTTAGGTCTTATGAGATGGACTATGCATTCTGTCAAGATGTCAAGCGTTACCTCTACAGATTTGCAGTGTGACTAGGATAAGGCACCTAACTGTCAGTTTCTCATAAATACCTTGACTTAGACTGTCTCCTAGGGCAGTGGTATGGACTGAATAAATATGGTAATGAAAGTACAAGTGTTTTGAGACCATAAAGACCTTTGTTGTGGGCTAGGGTATATATTGCTCAGTGGTAGAGCACTTGCCTAGCACGCATGAGATTCTAGGTTCATGAGATTCTAGATTCTTTTTGACCTAACATCCAAAAAAAGAGAGGCTCTATTGCCTTCTCCATACCAAACCTGCAGTGAGGTTAAAGTCCAAACCGTGGGCAGTTGACATTGGGTTAATTGAAATTATAAATTGCTTTTGCCTGAGTTTTCTTGATCCTCTTAATTTATCAAGATTGTTTTCATTTATTTGTGTCTTAGTCCAAAGCAAGAAACAAGTGAGAATGAAAAGAGAACATGGACAGACTGGGAAATGGAACACAGCTGCCCCATATGTGTCTGGCTAGTGGGAGGGGGTGAGGTTTTATTTAGGTCTTTGAAAGAAATAAAGAAAAATGGTCACTTCTTTGATCTTCTACAACCCATACCCTTCCTTCTCTTCCTTTGCCTTCTCTTACCCATGAATAAACTGCAGCATTCCAGGAATAATAGATTCATAATATCTGTGCATAAAATGTTTTGAGGAAAACAAAAATGTAATGAGAAGAGGAATCACATCGTTTAGGAATTTGTGTTGTTTTTCATGCAGTGGCAAATAATAAGATGGTACAGCTTTTATTCTTTCTCCAGAAATACAATGAAATGGCACAGCATCCATAATCAGCCGACAGCTATTTCGGCCTTTTGGGCAGGTCTAGCCATACTTGTGATTTCAGTGGTACATGACCTTCTGCCGATGGCACACCTGCCTGTGTACATAGCGCACTGTTCCTGTGGACGGGCCCAGCACTTTCCGTCATTGTTGTACTGTATGTGATGAATTGTGTTGGTCTCTGCATTCTTCTGCAGAGAGGAGTAACTGCTCCGGGTACCTTGACCTTTGTACAGCTCAGAGTCCAACACGATGGGCTTGTGACTCTTTAGCAAAAAGGCCCATGTGATGATGATATGATGATGATGATGATGATGATGATGATGATGATGATGGTGTGTACATACATAAGGTTATATGGGGGAAGATTTCTAAATAAAAGTTTTACAAAAGGTCCAGGCATTGTGTTTGTTCTTTGTTCCCCTAGTCCTAAGAACCTGTCTCCTTTGAAATAGGGATACCTCCACGACCTGGCTGTCTTTTTTAGGAAGTGGGAAGTCCCTACCCTGGCAGGCAGGCCTGATGCAAAGGAAGAAGGCTCCCTCTCATGGTTTGCATTTTTTCTCCTCCTTCCTGGCCTCCCAAAGGGGCCTTAGTTTAGTATCCTATGCCCATGTTTTCAGCCCAGGGCAACTCCAAAGGTTCCTTCTCTTTGTGTAGGATCAGCTTTCATGGCTGGGGGGTTGCTTCCAGCACAGGCTCAGAAAAGGTTACGCTGTCTTCATAGGTGGTTCCAATTCTCTGATGAGACCATGGAAGGTGAAGCTCTTAGACCTGGGGCTCAGGCACAGAGGTCAAAGGCTTTGGAAGCCAACTGTGGTGGCCTCTGTATTACCTGAGGAATTCTCTGGAGGCTCAGGAAGGTGATTTGATGCAGAACTGTGGGTCTGGGGAGACCACTGTATGGACTGTAATCCTCAGGAACTTCAGTAGGGTGGACTCCTCCAACTGAGTGTGCATACTGCCCTCAGTTACTTTACAATCATTTATTTTATTTTACTTTGTCAGTTGTGGGGCTTGAACTCTGGGCCTGCGCACTGTCCCTGTGGTCTTCAGCTCAAGATGAGCCCTCTACCACTTGAGCCATAGTGCCACTTCCGGTTTTCTAGTGATAAGACTCTCACAGACTTTCCTGCCTGAGCTGGCTTTGGACTGTGATCCTCAGATCTCAGCCTTCTGAGTAGCTAGGATTACAGGTGTGAACCACTGGCATCTGGCTACAATCATTTATTAAGCACTTGCTATTGGCTAGACATGGATTTAGATCTAGAGGCTGGGGAATCTGGCATTGAACAAAGATCTCTGATTTTGCAGAGCTTAAACTCCATCACAGAAGATAGTAAACACACAAACACAACTACAATAACAATATAAATAGGGCTGTTTAAAAAAGTTATAAAATGAAAGATATTAATGCAGAGAGCTGTGCTGAGAGGAACTTAAGGATTTTGTAGATAACTCACTTCTTCATAATGAGCAGGACCTTTTGGCATCTTCTATCAGAGAACTTCCATTAACAGGAGGACAAAGGCAGGATCCAGCTTGGAGATCAAGCTCAGGCTGGTAGGAAGCTCTTCAGTTTTTGGAAACCTCAAGCATGACTTTCACTGACTCAGAACAAGGGGAGGTGGGACTGAGAGATTTTCCCCAGGATGAGCCAGTGAGAGCTGGTGACTGGGGAGGTGGAGGGAAGAAGAAAAAAGGAAGGAAGGAAGCAAGAAAGAGCAAGGAGGGAAGAAAGGAAGCAAGCAAGAGAAAGAAAGGCAAAAGAAAAGGAAAAAAGGAAGGAAGAAAAGAGAACAGAGAGAAGGTAGTGTTGGAGAATAGAGCAGAAGGGTATTTGGGAGGAGGAAGTGGTTAGCCAAGTCCAGTGCAGTTGAGCGGTCAAGAAAGAAAAGGCCTGAACATGTTGATTGGGTTTAGAGACATGGAAACCACTGATGGCCAGATAAGAGCAGCATCAGGAAAGGGTGGTGGCAACAATCTAACTATTCTAGGGAAAGGCAAGACCCAGGTTTGGAGAAGAGAAGAGCACATAATCTTGCAAGGAATTCTTTTCCAAGAGGAGAGGCAGTAAGAACTCATAAATCCTCTGGTCACTGAGAAAGATGATAGTAGGTTACAGAGTATCTAGGCTGCCTTAGGCCTTGGAGGCCATGTGAGCTAATGTTCTTGTCTCCAAATGGGGATACTGAGGCCCAGAAATGAAAAGGTTTTCCATAGTGACAGGTAGGCCAGGCCCAACACTATCCCTGAGGTACTAGGGGCTTCTGACCACAGAGGGAAAGGATTTTACCCTAGGCCCTGGCCCAAAGAGGCCCCGCGTGATCTTCCTAACATCACTTCACTTCTCACCACTCCTTCATTCAGCTCCCGTTGTACTCTCTGTCTGTTGTTCTATACCATATTGTTTTATTGTTTTATGATCGTTTGGCTTTTGTACCTTATGTACCCCCAAACAGTCTACCCATCTTCCCACCTTTCCTTCATTTAGTGGACTTGTCCTCAATACCCGGGAAGTTGTTCCATATTCCATAGAGCCAAGCACCTCCTTGTGTCCCCACAGGGCTTCCTTTAGGGTGGCTTTGTGCCACCTGTGTGTCAGACAAATGTCTGTACTGAAAGCAATCTCCTTGAAAGTGGGAACATTTGCTTGAGCCCCATGCCTCAACATCTTGGGAGTTCCACTTGCACAAATGCCCTTTCATATTTACAGTGAAGAGCTCCACTGGTGTGTGACCGCCTAGCTCAGTTCTGAGGCTAGCAAGGAGATAGGAGCTGGAGAGGTCTTCCTACACAGATGCCTGCTCCAGTGCCTCCTGCCAAGCAGCCATGCTCCTAAGGTGAGGACAACATTACTACCATGGTGGAATTGGGGGAGGAGAGAAAGATAGAGAGGGCTGCTGGGGGCAGGTAGACATCTACCCTGGGCTAGTAAGAGACAGGAAGGAAGGGAAGAAGGGAAAGGAGGAGAGAAGGGAGGGAAGGAGGGAGAGAAACTCTTTTTATAAAGCCACAGTTGTATGCAATTAGGGACCCACTCTTAGGACCTGGGCTGCTTCTCTGGGCTAGTGAGGAGTAGGTGAACAGCTCTGACTTGGGCTAGTGAAGGGCAGATAGAAGCTCTTTTCTGGGCTGGCAGGAGTGCTTCTCCTTGGAGGGGGAGAGGGAGGAGGAGGACATGAGCTTTCTGGGCCTGGGCTAAGACTGCCTGGTTATCACTTTGGCCTGGTGGGGGAGGTGTGGAGTGATGGAAATCAGGAGTTATTTATCTCACAAGTAGCTCAGCCTCCTCATGCCACTGACCTTCTTCCCTGTCTGAAAAACAACTTCACCATTGCTCAGCAGCAGGCTCTGCCCCTCTCTGCCACTGCCCTTATGAACAAGCAATCCTGGAGACCAGGACACAGGCCCTGGAGCAATAGATCTTGGCAATCACAAGTCTGAGAAAGGGAAGACACATGCCAGGGTCAACCAGGAGAGGACTTGAGGCCCAGAGAAGATAAAGGCTTTTCCAAGGTCTTTCACACGTATGATGTGAATTGGGATCTACAACCAGAACTAGTACACCAGATCCTGCAGGAAGGAAGAAGGGACCTAATAAGTAGCAGGTGTTTTGGAGTAGGTGGGTCCTAGCTATGCTATTGGATAAGATAGCAGCTCAGCTTATCTCAGCCATCTGCTCTGTGGGCAGTGAAGAGCTTGCAAGCAGCAGTAGGTGGCAATGAGGGTAGTAGGTACATTTCATAAACAGAGGTACTAGAACCTAGGGGGAACAAGGCCTTTGAGGTCAGAATGACCTAGGTTGGAGCTTCAGCCTTGCTACTTAATGCACTGGCTGTGTGATTCTGGGTGAGTCAGTGTATCTCTCTGAGCTTTAATTGCTGCATGCAGGGTTGTCACAGACCTTCAAAGTAATATACAGAAAGAGCTTGTGTTTTTATAGAAAACAGCCATTGTTAATGAGATTGGGATGGGGCTGAAGAATCACCAGGGACCATCCCATCCTGTCTGCAAGGGCTCAAAGACTGGGTGGAGGCAGCCAGCATCATCTCTCTATAGCTGAGGCAGGCCTCTTCAGGCTGCTTCAGACCCTTCTCCTGGCTCCCCTATTCCTGCCTGGGCTGCCTGGCTTCAAGTAGTGGTGGGCCACTGTGACATTCCTTCCTCTCTCCATCTCTCCCCACTGAGTTGGTTTGAACCCTGCCTCCCTCCCTAGCTCCTGGCCTTCTCTGTCCGCAGCACACAATAACAGGATGTGATCCGTTCGAAGAGAGGAAGTGGGGAGAGCGGGCAGTGCTGATAGCCAGGTCTGACTCTCCACTCCTGCCCTCCCCTGTGGACCGGGCCCTCAGCTTCTCCTCCACCAGGCACTGTCTGGGCTTCTCCGTGTTTAGGAGGGATGGATGTGTGGTCTTTAGATCCACCCAGGCCTGGTGAAGCCTGTGGAGACACATATTTTTCTAGGAAGTCTGCTGGACAAACTGTGGACTCTGGGTTATTTCCTGGAGCTGTTGGAGCTTGATGAGAAGACAGGTGAGAAGCTCAGCATCCATGTCAGAAGGGTCCTGGCTGTCCATTTACTTCACCAGGTTCTCGTGGACCTGATCCAAAGTAACAGGTGATAGAACCAATCAAAAAGTCCTTGTGGGCTGGGAATGTGGCTGCGTGGTAGAGTGATTGCCTAGCATGCATGAAGCTGTGGGTTCGATTCCTCAGTACCACATAAATAGAAAAAGCCAGAAGTGGTGCTGTGGCTCAAGTGGTAGACTGCTAGCTTTGAGCAAAAATGAAGCTCAGGGACAGTGCTCAGGCCCTGAGTTCAAGCCCCAGGACTGGCAAAACAAAAACAAAAAGTCCTTGTAGAGGGCTAGTCTTCCAAGGATAAGCTACACAGATAGGGAAACCAATGCTCAGAGAAGCAAAAGATATGAACTTGGAGCTAGGCTACAGCCAGAACATGAGGCTTCATATGTGACTGTTGGCTCCTGGATTGAACAACAAAGATTTAAACTCACATCCCTTAAGTTGCTGTTCACTTATATTGTCTGCTTTGCTAGACTGAGCAATGTTGGAGACACAAATCAGTCGGATAGTTGCAGCTGTGTGTTAAGTCTAAGAGAGGAGTCTGATTCAGCTAGGGGTCATGGAAGCGCCATGAAGCTGGCTCTTGAAGGATGAATAGGAATTTGTTAGGTGTGTAGAGAGGGAAGGTGTTTGGATGGCAAGAGAGGCATGGACAGAGATGTAGCCTTGGGAAGGGCAGAATGGGCTCTGTGGTTGATGTGTCTGTGGCGGAAGTGTAGGGTTGGAGTGGCCTTGGAGCCAGGTCACTAGAGGCTTTGAATACCATGAGGGCAGCAGGGAGCCATTGAAGATTGTGATCATGTTAGAGGATGGCCGGATCCTACGTTTTAGGAACTCTGTGGATAGTTGCAGTGAGAAGTGAGAGAATTGAAGTCTCTGGAGCACAGCACAATGCCTGGCCAAAGGCCGGGAAGAGCTTGTTATTACTGCTGCAGAGACCTGTGTATATTTGTGAGAAGTAAAAGCTAACTGCAGGACTCCAGGACTGGAAGGTAGGGGACTCAGCAGAGCCCAGAATCATACCTTCCTTTTTTTCCTCAACACACTTTCCCACGCTAGCTATCTATTGCACAGTTTAACTCCATTCCTATGAAAATACCAGTCTTCAAAGGACAGTGAATCTGGAGCATTGATTTGTCAGAGCTAAGAGATTGTGTGCAGATCCTCTCTGAAGAACAGGTTTGAATAGAGCAGGCTCCAGATCCCAGGCCTAGGAAGCTCAGAAAGAGGACACGAGACCCCAAGAATGAGCTTGTTCTGTACTCTGTTCTGCAGCTGATGTCTGCCGAAGGCTGACTCCTCCCCAAAATCCAGTGCAGAGGGCACTCCCATTTTACAGACAGGACCCCTGTGCTTAGAGAAGTCCAGTGGCTCAGAAAGAAATCTGGCTAGAGGGCGCTGGTGGCTCACGCTTGTAAGCATAGCTACTTAGGAAGCTGAGATCTGAGGGGTGCAGTTTGAAGCCAGCCCAGGGCAGAAAAGTCTGGGAGACTCTTATCTCCAATGGAACCAGCAGAAAAGTAGAAATGACGATGTAGTTCAAATGGTAGAGTGCCAGCTTTGAGTGAAAAACAGCACGAGGCCCTGAGTTCAAACTCCAGCATCAGCACAAAACAAACAGAAACCTGGCTAGAATCCTACACCTGGCTGCTTGGGAGCCAGTCCCTCATCCCACCGCAAATGAACTGCAGATGGGCACCTCACATCCTGAACCATTAGGTTGGACTCCTTCAAGGGGGGAAATCAGAGGATGGTTCCCATCTACTGGGGGAAAGTTTATGTTATTCCCTTGGTTTCTGTGTTATTCTCTTGATTTAATCTCAGTGGTGCAGATGGTGATCTGACAGAAGATATCCCCTCCTCCTGCTCAGTCCCTACCCTCTTGCTATCCCAGGATGAAATCCCCCAAGACCCCTGCCTTTCTGAGATTCAGTAGAGCTACAGGACCGGGATGAAAACTCTTTCCCACCCCATGCCTGCTGACAGCCTGGCCAGCTGAGCCAGGTGGGGGAGGTGGGGGGTCCCAGGGTTCTCAGCTCTTCCCAGCTCACCCACTGTACAGCCTGGGATCTTCAGTGTCCCTGGGTCCCAGGCTTTGCAGGATCTCAGGGGGGCTGGGCCTTCTGCCCTCTGGCCGTTCCCACGCAGGCTGGCGAAGGCTTGTCTCTTAGCGCTCCGCCCCTTTCTCCAGCAATCCCCTGGGCGCCTCTGTTCAATGGGCTATCAAGCTTGCCCATCACTCTCACGCCCCCTTCCATTACCCCTGAATAGGTGGGATCCACACAGACACAGGCACTCCCAGCCCCAAGCCCCTAGACAATCTCTCTCAGGACAGTGGGCCTGGGACCTTAAGTGCTCTCATACCTACCTGTTTTTCCATGCTCAAGACTTCCAGGCCTGGGAGGCTGGCTGCCACACTAGAAGCCTGGCTCTTCCATTGTCTGCTAAAGGTTCCTTCTAAAGGAGTACGCTAAGGCAGTCACCTGCAGGCAGCTCAAGTAGGCAACCTAGCCTCTGCAGCTAAGATTCTGCTGTGCCATTTAGTCACAGTAACAGTGAGAGCCCTGAGCTCCTCCGTGTCTTGCTCCCAGAGAGGAAAGGAAAGCCTCGTTCTCTCAATGCGTCTCCCCACTCCCTTTGGCCTTGATGGCTGCTGCAGCTTCCCTGTGACAGTACAAGGGACAGACAGGGGCAGACAGGCAGGATAAGGCAGTGGTTGGCTGGCTTGCTCTTTTGGAGGGGAGTGCTGGCCCCAGGCTCCTTCAGGGTCCACATCTGCTGGGTTGGGGCTGCGCCAAAGGCTGCTGGTGGGTCCAGTTGCCTGGCTGCGCTGCTCTGGGAGGCTGAGAGCCGGCTGGCAGGCTCAGCACCATGCTAATGAGAGCAGACACCAGCAAGGAGGGGCAGGGGGAGGAGGGGGGAGAGGGGGAATGCTTTTGTGCTGCACTTGTCCTTGCTGGAGAGTCCTCAGAGAGAGAAAATGGGCCCTCCTCAGACCCAAGTGGACATGATTACTCTGCCATCACTCACTTTGATGGCTCCCAGTGCTCTGGGCGTGAGGACAGGGATGGTCCTGCACTGTTCCTGTGCTTCCCATAGTCTCCTCCTACAGAACCACCTCCTTCAAGAGGAGCTTTCAGCTGGGTGCCAGTGGCTCACCTTTAATCACTTAAGAGGCTGAGATCTGAGGATTGCAGTCCAGAGCCAGCCAGGGCAGGAAAGTCCTTGAGACTCTTATCTCCAATAAACTACTCAGAAAAAGCTGGAAGTGGTGCTGTGGCTCAAGTGGTAGAGTGCTAGCCTTGAGCAAAAGAAGCTCAGTGAGAGCGTCCAGGCCCTGAGTTCAAGCCCCAGGACCAGAAAGGAAGAAAGAAAAAAAAGAAAAGAAGGAAGGAAGGAAGGAAGGAAGGAAGGAAGGAAGGAAGGAAGGAAGGAAGGAAGGAAGGAAAGAGAATAGCTTCCTGAATGCTGGACCATCGTCTCCCCTCCATTTTCTGACTTATCCACTCTTTGTCGTACCTGATACATCCTTCATCATCAGGAACAGGTCTCTGTGTTAGGCTGTCTCTGAAACTATGTCTGCTAGTGTCTTTATGGATAGCCTCCTCCACTTTCTGAATGCAGAGCCTCTTGAGCCATGACTAGGGGCTGCTTGCCATGCACAGGTATGTGCATTCTGGCCTCCCCTGGTTAGTCTGTGAGCTGATTAGTGCTGTGTGTCTTAGTGCTGAGGCAGTGTGTCATTGGTTATTAGTGTGATGGGGTGCCCAGGAGGTGCTCAGGAAATATCAAACCATTTCCTCAGCCCTCAAGATGACTATAGATCATAATATCATGCACAGACAGGGAAGAATGACTTGTGCAAAGTCATATTGAGTGAGTGATGGGGACAGGGCCTTCCAGCCCCACCCCCTGTAGCTCCTCCTTCAGAGAAGGGCCTATCCAGTTGTTATTTTTATTTTTATGTTGGTACCAAGACTTGAACTTAAGGGCCTAGGCTTAGCCTTTTTTTTTTTTTTAACCAAGGATGGCACTCTACCACTTGAAACACAGCTTCATGTCCAGCTTTTTGGTGGTTAATTGGAGATAGGAGCCATGAGCCACTGGTGTCCCGTGTGGCTTCTCCAGTTTGGATCCAGGGACCCTCAAGAAGTCTGAGGAAAGAATTTGGGCAGAATACAAATGGGACTCGGGAACAAAATTACATCTTTATTTATTATTACTATTATTATTATTTGTGTTTTGGAGAGGACATCATTCTGTGTAGCCAAGGGTGGATTTAAACTCACGGTCCTCCTGCATTAATCTCCTGAGTACTAGGATGACAGGGTTATACCATCTCATATAGCTTATATCTTTTACTTTCACCAAGCTCTGGCTGAAGTGAAGATTTCCACCTTTATTGATCTAGGGAGCAAATCTCCACAGTATCAGTAAGTAGCATCTGTGAATTTTGTCACCAGTAGAAATTACATTCTATTGTGGTAGATTACCTTGAAATATCATTTATGATTATTTCTATCTTGCAATTATGGTAGATGTTAGACTGATTGCTAGATATTGTTATTTAATGAATAAAGAGGAGCAATTTTAAGATACCTTGGCAATTATATTTCAATACTATTTGTTTTCATTATCTTTTTTTTTTTTTGTCAGTCATGGGGCTTGAACTCTGGGCCTGGGCACTGTCCCTCAGCTCTTCAGCTCAAGGCAAGTGCTCTACTGCTTGAGCTACGGAGCCACTTCCGTTTTTCAGAGTGGTTTATTGGAGATAAGGGTCTCACGTCCTTGGAAGTGGCTCTGTGGCTCAAGTGGTAGAGCACTCGCCTTGAGCTGAAGAACTGAGGGACAGCGCCCAGGCCCAGAGTTCAAGCCCCACGACTGGCAAAAAAAAAAAAAAAAAAAAAAAAAAAAAGAGTCTCAAGGCCTTTCCTGCCCGAGCTGGCTTTGAACTGTGATCCTCAGATTTTAGCCTCTTGAGTAGTTAGGATTACAGGCATGAGCCACCACACCTGGTGCTTCATTATCATTCTATATATTTTATTTTATTCATTTAAGCTATATATGTAAAAGCGGTCCTGCTGGGTATGGGTGGCTCATTACTATAATCCTAGCTACTGTGGAGGCTGAGATCTGTTTGAAATCATCCTGGGAAGGAAAGTCTGTGAGATTCTTACCTCCAATTAGCCATCAAAAAAACTGGAAGTAGAGGTGTGGCTCCAGAGATAGTGTACTAGCCTTGAGCAAAAAAAGGTCAGAGACAGTGCCCAGGCCCTGAGTCCCAGAATCTACCACATGTCCTAAGAGGCTCATGGTGCACAGAAGGTTGAAGCCCCTGCAGAAAGGAGCTCCACTGATTGGTCCCTCAGCCTGGAGCTTCTGTGGCCCCTATCTCTGGGATAGAAGGGTCTGATGTCTGTGTTCACTCCCTGTATCTTCCCTCTTCCATCCCTCATATTCAGGGAAGGCACAGGGAAAGGTAGGTACCTGCTGGTGTGATTAGAGGTGGTTTAGCATTGATCACTTCTCCATCAATCCTTGACCTGCACATTTTAAATGCAGCCAAGTATTTACTGAGCACCTCACAGTTGCCAGGAACTGTTTTGAACACTGGGAACTGAGCAGTGAACAAGACTTTTTTTTTACATTATAAGGTTTAAATTCTGGGTGGAGAAACAGAATAAACAAGGTAACTATTTTGATGGGGATAAATGCCAAGGAGAAAATAAGCAAGGGAATAATAAAATGTATGTGGGGAGTTTGCAATTTTGGAAAGGATGAACATTGAGGGCCTCAGGAATGAGGTGGCATTAGAGTCAAGACCCAAAGGAGATGAGGCAGGAAACCATGAACATATCTGGAAAAGAGTATAATGGAGGAAAGAACAGCTAGTGCAAAGGTCCTGAGGCCCAAGTGTACCTGGCATGGACAGGGAACAGCAAGGAGGCAGGTATGCTTGGAGTGAGAAAGAGAAGTGGGAGAGGGGGCAGGGACATACCCATTGTGACTCCAGGACATTGTAAGGACTTGGGCTTTTGCTCTTAAGAAGTCAAGAATGTAGTCATACTTAAATTTCTAATATTTATTTATATTATTTTTTTGTTTATGTGGCACTGAGGAATAGAACCCAGGGCCTCATGCGTACTAGGCAAGCACTCTACCACTAAGCCATATTCCCAGTGCCAGACAAATTTCTAGCTGCCATGTGGAGAGCAGACTGAATGGGGACATAAGCAAATGTGGGAGACCAGTTGGAGGTAATTACAATAAACCTGGTGACAGGTGAGGGGGCTTGATTAGGACACAACCATGGAGGTGGCATGTAATATTAGAAGACCGGCTAAATTTTAACAGATCCAAGAGGATCGATGAAGGGAGGGGGGGTCTAATATGAGGTGTATTAGAGAAAATCAAAGGCTACCAAGGGGAACGGTTTGAGGACAGTGTTTGAGGACATGAGTTCAGGAGCTCACTCTGATCGTTTTAGGATGTGATCTAATCTACAAGGAGGTAAGTTTCAGGCAAAGGCATGATGAAGAGGCAGGAGTGGCCTTAGCAGCTATTCCGTGAGTACGCACTAGTGCCAGGCACAGAGCCAAAGGCTTTCCAGATGCTGTCTCTCCTGAAGCCCTGTCTGGACAGGATTGGTTCTCTGGCAAAGAGATGCTCTGGGATTTACTTTCGTTTGTTTGTTCCTTTGAGAGACAGGGTCTCACTATGTCATCAAAGTTAACCTGGTACTTATTATATGTAGCCCACTCTGGCCTTTGGACTTTTATTTTTTGTCAGTTGTGGGACTTGAATTCAGGGCCTGAGAGTTGTCTGTAAGCAATTTTGCCCAAGGCTAGCACTCTGTCACTTTGAGCCACAGCTCCACTTCCAGTTTTCTGGTGGTTAATTGGACATGAGTCTCACAGACTTTCCTCCTGGGCTGGCTTTGAATGATGATCCTCAGATCTCAGCCTCCTGAGTAGCTAGGATAACAGGTGTGAGCCACCAGTGCCTGGCTGGCCTTTGAACTTGTAATTCTCTTGCTTCAACCCCCCAAGTGCTGGTATTACAAGTATGCCCCACCAAACCTGGCTAGGTTTACTTGTTTATTTTTTAAATGACATTTTTAAATGGAAACCCCCTTCCCCCCATCCCCACGAACATTCTTCATGATAGAAACTCTTGGAAAAAATACAAGGGGGAAAGAGAAAAAAAAAAGATAAAATCAGCCTAGGCCATTCATTAATGTTTTAGTGTATTTCCTTTTTTTAAAAACAAACAAACAAACAAAAACTAAGCCCCCTCTCCCCAGGCAGTAAAATTGCGATTGTATTTTGTTTAACTTTTGCATCTGGCTCTAGCCTTTAAAGTCATTTTTTATTCTAAAGGTTGAAGTTTGACCTTTTAGACAAAGCTCCACGCATAAAGGGATCAGATGGTCTGAGTGTGGTATCCAGACAGAGCAAAGTGTAGGCACTATGAGGCTGGCACTGTGCCCCTCTGATGCCTCCCACTGCCCTGCTGGGGCTTCTATCCTGGAAAAAAAAGGAGGGCTTGGGATAGGAAAGTAAGGTTAACAACAACAACAGCAAAAACATCAAAACCCGATCTGGATGCTTCTAGCCTTTACCAAGTAACCCCTGCACGACACATTCAGCTATGTCATCCTCAGGCCAACCTGGGGAAGTATTGCTGAGAAACAGGGCAGAGCTTTGCTCAGCTCGCAGTGGTGAGTGAGGAGCTTGACACCCCCAGTGCCCTTCATGGGCCCTCAGAGACTCCAGCCTGGATTCCCTTTTGTGTCCTACTCTCCTTTATGAACAGAAAGCTCCTACTTGCATACTGCTAGTGATCACAGTAGTACCACCTGTCAGTCATTTAAAAGAAAATCTTTCACTGAACAAAATCCAGCTTCCTGCAACACTCGTACAGTTTCCAAGCACATTTTTTCCCCTCCAAGCAAGGAAAGCTCTGCAGATATATCTGGAGACAGAGACCTATAAAGGCTTCTCAAATCTCTCTGTCTCTCTCTGTCTCTCTCTGTCTCTCTGTCTCTCTCTGTCTCTCTGTCTCTCTCTGTCTCTCTCTGTCTCTCTCTCTCTGTCTCTCTCTCTCTCTGTCTCTCTCTCTCTCTCTCTCTCTCTCTGTCTCTTCACTCTGTTCTTAGTTTTCTCCAATTTTATTTTATTTTATTTTATTTTTTGATCGGTCATGGGGCTTGAACTCTGGGCCTGGGCGTTGTCCCTCAGCTCTTCAGCTCAAGGCGAGTGCTCTACCACTTGAGCTACAGCGCCACTTCCTAGTTTTCTCCAATTTTAAAACTGGCACAACATCCATGTCTGAGTTAGATCACTAGGTGGCACCTTGACTCTTCTCTGAAGTTATTCTCATGTCTGTACCCAAGCATTTGGCCTGCCACTGTATCCTGTATGCCACTCTTCCATCCATCAGTTCTCTTGCAGATGGTTTTAAGTGTCACCCTTCCTTTCCTGATCCTTTCTGAGGCTGCTTCACTGCTCCCTGCCTCCCAAATTCTGTGGTTGGGGAGATCTGGCTGAAATTCAAGAGAGCCTGTTTCAAGTTCTTGCTTAAAGCCCAATGATGGTCCTGTATTAAGCACAAGGACCACATCACCCATCACTTGGATCCCTTCCACAGCCTTCTCACTGCAAGGCCCCCTAAGAATTCCCTCCCAACTCACTCTGCTCTCAACCACTCCATCCATAGTGTCCACAGACCTTCTCACTTCTCAACCCTGGTGCTCAGATCACAGCCTAGGTTCCTGGGGAGTGTCTCCCTGGCTGCACCAGGCTGCATCTCCACGTGCATAGCTCCAGACTGGGCCTCAACTCTGACTTCACGCTCAATGTTGTCCAAGCCAACCTGGGAACCCTATTCCTCCTACTCAAAAAGGCCTCCTGCAGTCATACCCAGCCTACTCAAGCTGAGCACCCACGGTTGGCCACTTTCCTCTCATATTCCAGGTCATGGTAGCTTTATCCTCGAGGTACACCTAGCCTCAGTCCACATACCTGCAGTTCCCACTGCTTCTGTGAATGGAGCTGCTTCCCACTCTGGTCTCCAGCCAGGAATGAGCCTCTCAACCAACCTTCCTGGCCTTCTCCTGGTGACTAGACTGTGTCTCTTCTGCTCAAAACTCTACAGTGTCTCTTCTTTTTCTCTTTGAAGTAAAAGAGTAGACATTCCCAACTCATGCCTCTCCCTGAAGTTACTCTCAGCCACACTCACAGCCCTTCTGCACTCTTTTCTCAGGGCCTTTGACTTTACTTCCTTGCCTGGAATCCTTTCTCTTCTGACACTGAACATTTGTCTTCCTCACCTTCAGCTTGGCTCATTGTCATTGCTGACAGGAGCCTTCCTGGATGAGTGTCCACACCATAGCACATCCCTCTGTGAGGTGCCCCCAGCCCCAATCCTGTCTGGACTTTCCCACAGTCATCTGGGATTGTCAGTTTTTTTAAAATCACTGTGACAAATACCTGAAAGGAACAATTTAAAGGTAGGAAAAATTCGTTTTGGTTCACGGTTCAATTCGTGAGTGAGTCAGAGTCACAGCATCATGGCCTAGAGTGGAGCAGAGCTGCTCACTTGATGGAAGCCAGGAAGCAGAGAGGGTGGAAAGGGGCCAGGACCAAGATACTTTTCAAGCACCTGTTCAGTGGCCTAATCCCTCCAATTAGGTTCCATCTCTTACTTCCCAATAATGTTGTCATATTATGAATCTGTCAAGAGAGTAATCCATTGATTAGAACAGAGCCCTCAGATGCTGATCACTTCTACAAACTGACTTCCAAGCCTTTTGGGAGACAGTCTGCATTCAAGCCTTAATACCATCTGACCTATTTTATCCACTTGTTTATTTATTTGTTTCCTGGTTGATCTCTCTGGAACAGCAGCTCTATAAGGGCAAGGACTTTAGGTGCTCATTTCTGTGTCCCTAGCATACTGACCAGTGCTTGGCCCACAGAAAATTCTTGGTAAATATCTGTTGAATGAATAAATGGATTACTCTTAGACTTAATACTATCTTTTTCTGATCTCCCACACTAAATGATATCCACATTTCATATTCTTAGGGTCCATGCACCTGCTTTGAAACATTCAATACAGCTGCAAGTTCAAGGCTCTATCTTATTAACCTGTATTTCTAGTGCTCTAGGTGACCTTAAACATGTGCTTAATGAGTGGATGAAAGCAAGCTAGGGTGTTATTGGTTGTGCTCAGTAAGTGGGTAAATGGACTGAGCCCTGGGCTGGACATAGGTATGTCAGGCCCTAGCCTTCCCCCATCACCTCTCTCTCTGTGGTGTGTGCGTGCATGTGTATATGTGTGCTAGTACAGGGGACTAAATTCAGGGCTTGGTTGCTGTTCTTTAACTGTTTTGCTCAAAGTTGAAACACTTGAGCCATACCTCTACTTCTAGTTGTTTGCTAGCTAGTTGGATATAAGAGTGTTAGGGACTTTGCCTGCTCTGGCTTTGAACCATGATCCTCAGATCTCAGCCTCCTGAATAACTAGGATTACAGGACTGAGCCACCAGCACCCAACCTATCTTTTATTAATTGACCATGTGGTCATCACTTGGTCCTTTTTTGGGGACACAATTTTCCCAGCTGAAAAATGAAAAGCAAAATGGTATCATTTAAGTTAAGCCTGTAAGACAGGAGCTACTGTGATTCTAGAAGCCATCTCCCCAGCTTGGTTCCACTGCTGGCCCAGAGCCCTTGGTGGGGCATCAGGGCTGTGTTGGAACACAGGGAAGGATTTGGCCCTGGCCCATCTGCTGGCGTGGGGCTCCTGGCCTTGGCTGGGTGAGGAGGCAGTAAAGGAATTGATGGATCTTCCCTACTGGGGGGTCCTAGCTATAAATCTCCCTGGCCCAGTGGAGTCACCTAGGACCCAGAAGCCACAGCCAGTGCATTCTTTAGTTCAGCTGGCACCAGTCTGGTGCTTCTGCCCCTTCTAGCTCCTGGCCCCGAGGGGAGGCAAGTACCTATCTGATCTGATCATAGCCAAAGCTTTGAGGAGTAGAAAGTCCTTGTCTAGAGAGCTGCCAGTCTTTCTTAGATCTGCCCTAGGCTCCAGAGTCAAGATTTCTTAACCCCTTTTGTGCCATTGAATCCTTTATACTCTTTCTCAGAGAAGTTTTTACTTATTTATTTAGTGCTAGGACTGAGGCTTAAGGGCTTAAATTCAGGGATTTGTGCTCATTTGATTTTCTTGCTCATGGTAGATGCTCTACCAGTTGAGCCACACGTCCAGAGAAATATTTCTTACAGATGTGAGATAAAATGCAGAGCATTACAAGCCATGTGCCAGTGGCTTATGCCTACAATCCTAGATGGCACTTAGGAGGCTGAGATTTGAGGATCAAGCTTTGAAACCAGCCCAAAGCCCATGAGACTCTTATCTCCAATTAACCACCTAAAAGCTGGAAATGGCACTGTGGCTCAAGCAGTAGAGCACCAGCCTTGAGCAAGAAACGATGCCTAGGCTCTGAGTTCAATCCGAAGCACAAGTATTGAAAAGAAAGAAAAAGGAAAAGATGAAAATGCATAGCATGATAAGGGAAGACAATTGTATTGAAATGTAGTTATCAAAATATTAAAAATACACGTGAGATAATAATTTAAGCATATCTCAATAATTATTCAATAGCATGACCTTATGGAAGGTCATGGCTAGTCTAGTAGTAGTGATTTGCGTTACCCTAATGGTAAGCATAAGGACACATCCAGATATCTGCCAGGATTGTGTGCTGATAGGAAACCGTCAGAGGGCTGTGGGCTATGGCCTTCATTCCTGATGAAAGCAAATGGCAGACTGCACTAGAAGTTAAGGAAATACAAAAGTCAGATATTTCCTGACCAAGTTCAGGTATGATAAGCTCTGTCCACAGGCCTCTAGGAAGGGAATGCTAATTGTAGGGGAGTGGGTGAATGAAATCCCAAGTGGGAGAGGACAGGGACTCCCCAGAGCTTTAAACAGCTTCCTTCCTTAGAATCATATCAAAATACAAAATTTGATCAGAGCCTTTTGGTGGACTCCCAAGCTTCCAGACTTGGAAGTGCTACATCCCCTCTGCAGATGCCCCTGTGTTTGTCTTGGTCCTTGGCCTACTCTGGCACACCTAGAGGGATGGCTAAGCTTAAGTCCCAGTGTTACAGCTCTGAGGAGGAGCAGTGATAGTGTGTTCTTCCTTACATGAATCAGACCCAGTGCCTGCCCCATCCCACAGCTACAAGGTAGAGAGAAACAAGGGCTATGGGGAGCTGAAATATTCACTCAACAATCATTCTCTACATTTCCACTATCCTCTGAAACCAGAGGTAGGCAAGGGCTATACTGAAATTTAATTTCACAGAACATTTGTTCAGTGTGTGCCTTGGCACTGGGCCCAGTGCTAGGTGCCGGAGGGTTTAAAAAAAAAGAAGACACATACCTTCCCTCCCAGGAGACCTATTAAATGAGCAAACACACAAATCAATAGGGAATTGCAATTTGTAACAACAGCTGAGAAGAGACAGCCAGAGGAGACTCAGATGGGTGTGAGTGGAGGGGGGGGGGGAATGGAAGGCAAGTCTTCTGGAAGAAAGTGACCTTTAAAGCAAGACATGGAGGATCAGTTTGCCAGGTAAACATCAGGAAGCAGGAAGGAGAATTCTAGACACAAGGCAAGCATGTGGGGGAGGAGACTAGCCCTGTTGCAAGAGGCCTTGGGCCAGGTAAGGCTGGACAGGGTTTAAGGTCTGATTGTCCCACTCCTCAGACCTCTGAGAAGAAGTGTGGACCTTCTTTGAAGGGCCATGAAAACTCAGGAAAGGGGTTAAGCAGGATCATTTGAATCTCTAGAAATACTCAGGTTTGCAGCAGGTATGAGAACTTATAAGAATGAGTGAAGGAGCCAGGATACTGGTGGCTCATGCATTTAATCCTAACTACTCAGGAGGCTGAGATCTAAGGATCATAGTTCAAAGCCAACCTGGGTAGGAAAGTCAGTGAGACTCTTATCTCCAGTAAACTATTCAGAAAAAACTGGAAATGGTAGAGGGCTTGCATCGAGCACAAAGAGGCTTATGGACAGCAGTGCCCAGGTCCTGAGTTCAAGCCCAGGACTGGCCAAAAAAAAAAAAAAGTGAAGGAAGCTTTCATGTCTGTGTTCTAAACATGTGTCTTTATGCTTTTCTCTGCCTACAAGGCCTTCCCCACCCTGTTTTTCTGCCCAGTCAACAATATCTAGCAACACTAACAACAGAGGACACCTTTTTTAAAACTTATTTCGTCCTGTCTTACATCATAGCCCAGGACATACCCTGTGCTTTGTTCTCAACATCAGTGATTATTTACAAGCTAAAGTCAGCCTTCCTTCCCACACTAGGAAGGGATAGAAAGTGCCCAGGCCCCTGCACTCCCTACTAGACTAGGGTTGGAGCTATATAGTACCACCTGCTGGCAGAAAGCAGAATAGCAGGAAATAAGGGGCCCCTGGAAATAAGTGGGCCCTCATGGCCCACTAGAGCTTTTCTGGAAGTTAAGTATAGAGCTCTAGCTAGATGGAGGGCTTGATGCTTCCTTGTAGGAGCTGAGCTGGGAACAGGAGGGAGGAGCTTAATGTTGCTGGAACAGATAGCTGTGTGAGGACCTCCTGGGACCAGGGATCATTCTCAAAGCCAGCTGTCCATTTACATCCTGTGTCCAGGATAACTTGTTTTGCTCCAATATCTGAGACTTTGGCCTGGAAGCTGTGTTTTCCTCTTGTTGATCGCCTGATGTCCTTCCAAATCATCCTCTTCCTACTCTGATCCCAAAGCAAAGTCCAGAGAGTCTTTGCCTTTCCCTGGGTTATAGGGATGGAAAGGTTAAGGGTTGAGGACAGGAGAGACCAGGTTGTTCTCTAAGTTGGGGGTAGGGGAGATGTTTCTGGCTGGTGGGGTCCCTGTCACAGCAGGGACTTCCCTATGTGCCTCACCTTGGATTGTTCTTCCCTTGGTACCTAGGACATCCACTTTGCTGGGGCTTTGTCTTTCTCTTCGATCCTGTCCTTTCTTCCATTCTGTTTCCTCTTCCTTTGAGACACTTATGTGTTGGGGCTGCATTCTGGTCCCTTGTTCTCTTTCTTTCTCTAATTTTGACACTCACATACACATGTCCTAGGGTGGCCATGAGGCGACACCATCCGAGTAGCTGCCCACGCCAGAAACAGCCTGGGAGTCATCTCCTTCATACCCTGCCCAGCTAGTTACCATTCTAGAAACCACACCCTGGCTTTTCTACCTCTTAAACAGGACTCAGATCCACCCCCCACCCCACCCCCAGGTCTCCTCACAGGCTGGGGCCCTGTGGCAGCCTCAGATCTCCTTTCTCCTTCCTGACACCCCTTCCATTTCCCCAAATGCAGACTTGACCATGTAGCTGCCCTGCTTAAAACTCCCTCACCCCTCAAAAAGGCACTGTGGGTGTTTGTGAAACCCAGTTCCATTCCTTACATTCCAACAAGCAGTTCTTGGGCTGTTCATTAACACACAGTAAACCTTCTTCAGAGCATGCCCAGAGATTCTGACCTTTAGTTGGGGTGGGCAGGGGGGGGGGGGAACAGGATTCACATTTGTACAAGGCACCACGGATCCCTTCAGAACAGCCTAGTTTTGGATGGTTCATGGGTCTATTGCTCATGCATACATGCAGGTGTGTGCATGTACACATGCATGTGCACACATACACACACACACACACACACACACACAGAGCTGGTGCAGGGCTCCCATTGGCACATTAGCCCTAGTCCTACAATAAAGGGCTTCCAGCAGGCCCTACAAGCAATAGTTTGGTGACTGCAGGCTGGGACCAGGAGAAGCACCCTACTCAGGCTCTAGCTTCTCAGGACTGCTCATCTCTGAAATTGTCCCTAGTCTGCTAGCATTTCCTTCCTTCCTTCCTGCCTGCCTGCTTGGCTTCCTTCCTTTCATCCTCTTTGTCTTCCTTTCCTTAATCATATTTTCCTCCCTCCCTCCCCACATTTCCTGTCTATCTTCCTTTTCTTTTTATCTCAACAGGAAGCAGTGTTTGTTGCTGAGGATGGTGACACACAGAGGGGCCCCTCAAAATCCAGGCCCTGCCACTTGACCCCACACATGTCTTCAGATTCATTAGCATTAGCCAGGTGCTAGCAGCTCACACCTGTAATCCTAGCTACTTGAGAGCCTGGGAATGGATAAGTTCTAAGCTAGCTCCGGTGGAAAAGTCCATGAGATTCCATCTCAGTGCAAGAAGCTGGGAATAGTGGTTGTGTGCTTGCCATCCCAGCTATGGTGAGAAGTGAAAAATAGGAAAGTTGTGGTCCAGGTGTATGCTTGGGTAGAAAGCAAGACCCTGTCTCAAAAATAACCTATGTAAAACAGTATTAGAGGTGGCATGTAAAGTGTCCACCCAGAAAGCACAAAAGTCCTGAGGTCCTGAGTTCATACCGTAGTGCTGGGAAAAAAAATAATCTTCATTTGGTGAAACCCAATGTCTTTGGGATGTGGATCTACTGGTAGTCAGCAAGGGAACTTGAACTTGGCCCTACAGAAGGCCTGAACTACATGCTCCCTGTGCTGCATCTTGATGGAGATCGCTATGATAAATTGTATCCATTTGTCAATGTTAAGGGCACCAGTGCCCTGGATTCATGTCCGGAGCCCAGACTGACAACAGCGGATCCACAGCATAAAAATCTGTTCGAAGAGCTGTCTCCAAGATCCTTTAGAGACTCTCCCTGTGCAAGAAGCTGCAGAGAAGGCTGTGTTTGCCATCCTTGTGCATCAAGCTCCCATAGGAAAAGAGCCTAGCCTGGATCTCATATCTCTAAGCTTCCTGTGCTCTGGGGTGGTTGAGGTGAGTAGGCCCAGTGTGTGATCCTTGGCCCAATAGATACTTGGGTCATCTTAAGATCCCAAGCTGCTGGGCTGCTGGGTGCCATCTGACTCAGATGGGAAAATTTTGCCTCTTCTGAGGTGTCTAGCTCCATGACCCCTGTGGGTAGGGAGCTTTCTCAGTGCTGTGCTTGGCTACAGATCGGGCCCTGACACCTGGGAGCGGTCTTCCTCTGCCCTCCACAGCAGGGCTCCCCACTGCCTCTTATGACAGACAGAGGTGGATCTTAGGGCAGATGTGGAGGCCTCTGATCTGGTGCAAGGGAGGCCTCCTGCTTGTCTCTAGGAACCATAGGGGGCCAAGAGTCAGTGTTGAACAGGGCTATGAGAGGGCTTGGATTTCGGGAGCCACTGGGATACTCAGGGGTTGGGAGGGGGACACTGAAGGCAGGCTGTGTCACCCGGGTCTGGTTTGGATGGAGGTATCAGGACAGGAGAGGGGAAGAACACGAAACAGAACTGGTTCTAGGGGAAGTGGGGGAGCCTCAAGACTTCCCTGGGCCTTGGGGATTTTCTCCAGGCTTCCTGAGACAGCCAGCAAAAATGCAGTTCCACTGCCAGCCTTCCCCCAAGCCCCACCCACTGGGCTTCTCCAAGGTAGGAGTGACAATGTATCATTCTTTTCCCCAGAGACAAGGAAAGGTGAGCTCAGACACAGACTCTGGGGCTTGCAGAAGGCTAGGACTCTCCCCATATCTACTTCCTTACCTGGCCTCTGAAGGGTAACCCCCGAATGCTGGCTCAGTGGGCTGGGCCCTGGCCAGAAAGGCCAGGCTCATTCTCAAGGGAGGGAGGGAAGGAGGGCAGTTTCTCTTTACTGCCCGCCCTCGCCTCTTCCCTCCCTTCCTCCCTCCCTCACCTTCTTCCTAACCAGGTCATCTCCTCCAGAGCCAGATTACCAGGCTGATCTCAGGCAAACACTCCAGACTCTTCCAGATAGCTCCAGACGTGCAGACACCAGCGGACAGACGGAAGATCCCCGAGCTGCCTGCAGCCATGTTGGCTCTTAGTCTCGTGGTTCTGGGCCTGCTCACTGCAGTGCCACCTGTGAGCTGTCAGCAAGGTAGCCCTGGACAGGGAAATGCCCTGGTGGCTGCAGGGAGGAGGGGGGGGGGCTGGGCTGGGCCCTGTCGACCCAGAAGATGGTGTGGTGCCCTGATTTTCCTCACCCCCTGGACACCTGACTTTGGAGGAAGAAGAGCAGGGTCTGCGTGAAGCAGAGAAGCCAAGCCCAGACCTCGGCACCAGGCTCTCCTCTCTCTGTGGTTTGTTTCCCATGGGGGGGAGGGCAGCAGAGACTGTGTTGGGTCAAGGATTTGAGGGAGGGAGAGGAGTTAGAGGCAAGCCTCAAATGGCCCTAGAGATGCTGGGGTCCACAGGCTCCCCTTAGGGCAGGGGGCCCAGAGCTGCCAGAAGGGTGGAGATAAGGCTCAGGCTCACTCAGGGGTAAGCCCAATGCCGTCAGGACTTTGTCCATGGCTTTGACCTAAATGCTTCTTGTCTCCATTCCCCCCACCCCCACCCACCCCACCAATCTGAGTTCTTGGCCCAGCTCTATCTTGGTCTTGCTGTATGACCTGGAGGAAATCACGGTTCCTCTCAGAGTCTTAAAAATGAGGACCATAACCCTCACCCTGCCCACCTCCCAGACCTCCTGCCAGGTTAGGGGTGTGGAAGAGCTTGGTGCCCAGGGAAGCACCACATCACAATCTCTGGCATCCACCCCACCCTGTCAGGCTGCATCTGTGGCTACAGCCTGGTGAGTGCAATGTGACATGGGTCCAGAGCCCGCTGGCAAACATGCTTTCCCCTTCCAAGCTCTAGTGTCAGTGTGCTTTAGTTCTCTCTTCCTCATCTTGGAGGCCCTCTGGCAACCAGAGAGGCCAAGTAACTTACACAGGACACACAGCAAGGCAAGAAGGGACAGGATTCAGGCATTTTCTCTTGTCTCTGCCTCTTTCTCTTTGGGCCCTAGAGCCACAGGGCAGGAGGAGCAGGGGATTGTGGTCTCTGGTATATAGAGGGAATTTGCTACAAGAGCTGGAGGAATGAGGAAGGGGCCTTACAGGATTGCCTACAAGCCTTGAGCTGGAGCTAAGTGAACGAATGTGACCACAGACCAGAGAGTGCCACAGCCCTCCTTTCCCTTCCAACATCCACCAGGCTCAGGGAGCTCCAAGAAGAGGCAGGACCTTCACTGCTACAGGGCAGACTCAAGGGAGGACTTTCAGATGAGGATGAGGCAGAATGGATACTTTTGATGCCCAACCTAAGACCTCTCATCACTTAAGATGGTTCCAGGTATCGAGGTATTTTGTCTGGAAGTAGGACCCGCCCAGAAGCTCCTTGGTGGCTTCGTGCCCTCTTGGGACACCTACCTACTGACTATCTTTCCCCTGTCTGGTGAGGACTTACAGACTCATGAGGCACAGTGGTGCCAGAGGAAGGGGAAAGATCCTAGAAGCTACCCATGGTTTGAAGGCAGAGACTTCTGGGAAATCTGGAAGACTGCATTTTGTATCCAGGGTACATGGTTGGGGCCTGGATCAGTTCTCTGGCTCTAGTGCCCTGGGCACCCAGCTGGAAGAGTACAAGTGGCTTGGATCTTATCTCTGCCCCCCTCTTGTCTTATATCACTGGGTACAACTAGCTGAGCAGCTGCCTGCCATGACTTCATGTTGCCAGCTCCTCCCAGAGAAACCTTTTGTTACAGAACAGGATCTTCCAGATGCCAGCCAGGAAGGAGGAGAGGGCCCACTCCCAGCTGGCAAGGTCTAGACCAGGCACTCAGGACACTGCCTTTCTCTCCCTGGGCCCCAGGCACTCCCTGGGGGGTCCTGAACATGACACCAGTGGAGGGAATGTGGCTCTTGACAGTCTGGATCTCAGACACAGCACTGAGTTCTGTTTCCTCCTTGGCTGCTCATGTTTTTTTCAGACAACTGTCTTCCTCTAGACCTCTGTCCCCAAGTCTACCCATTCTTCATGCTCAGTGGGATCAGATGGGTCCCCAGACACCCAGAATGTCTCCTGTAGTCCTGCAGTGTCTGATTGCCTCCAGCACAGGCCCATTGGAAGCAGAGGCCCCTCCCCCCCATGTTCTATACTTTTAGTTCCCCTTTTCTTTCCAGGTCTGGGGAACCTCCAGCCTTGGATGCAGGGCGTCATTGCTGTGGCTGTATTCCTGGTCCTCGTTGCAATTGTCTTTGCTGTTAACCACTTCTGGTGCCAGGATGAGCCGTAAGTGCTGCCCAAGGGCCTTGGGCATGGGCAGGTTTGAGTGGGTGCCAGGAACACCACTCTCCTTCTCTAGAAGGATAGAAGAAACCCTGGCAGGTCTTCTCACTGTGAGGAAGGGAAACTGGGTCTCAAGCTCATAGGGTGACTTCAAGACAGTCAGAGTTAGATCTCAGGCTCGCTGGTTTAAGACCTGTGTTCTTTAGCCCCATATCTCCAGTGTTCTTCCCAGTGAGATTTGGAGAAATGTCTTCTCTTCTTGGAGTCTCAAGGCTTTCATTTTCAGAGTTGGGATAGCATCCTTGCCTTCCTTCTAGAATGGAAATTCTCATCCTTCTGGAGAGTCAGCTGCCAATCAAAGAGGCCTCACAGACTGGATGAACAATCCCAAGTTCAAGGGCAGCTGAAGGAACGTGCAGTGTTCACCTCAGGGCCCAGCTGGTCCAGGGAGTTCAGAGGTCTCCTTGACTGCACATTTGTCCCAAAGCCTAAAGCACAGGGAGGAATCGGGGAACACAGTGGTATGGGAAAGAGCACACCTGGGTCCTGAGTTAAAGATTTAGCACCATGGCCACGGAGCACAAAGGTCAAGATCCTGCTGGGCAAGGCTGCATCTGGATTGGGACATTTTTCTCAGCTCTTACAAAGGTGACCCGATGGGCCAGGGTGCCAAGAGCAGCTCTGCATGGCTTGGAATGGAAACATAAGCGACTCAGTGAGTAGAGAGAAGAACAGAGATGCCCAGGATGAGGCTGGTGAGGTAGGCAAGACCTAAGCTAATTGATACCAATGGGCTTTAATTTAGTGCAGCAGGAATCCAGTGGGATGTTTTTAAAGCATGTGGCATGGCCTCAGCAGTCACTCTGATTGTCTCGTGGCAGATGTATGTTAGTGAGCATGAAGAGTCATAAGGAGGTTGAGCATCTCTAGACAGTCTGGCTCTGAAGAGGGCGAGGCAATGCAGAGAGGGGAGAGGTCTAAGAGCTGGTTAGAAGGGGGACCCATGATAGCTGGGCTGAGATAGGACTCAGACTAGGAACCAGGGAGTGATTTAGGAACCTCGAGGCAACAAACACAAGGGGAGAGCAGGTTTGGGGGTGACTACTGAGTTTAACTTTGAATCTGTGTGGGATGTCTAGGGACAGAGGAACAGATGGCAGGGTCCCTGTGGCCCAGAGTAGTCTCTGGGGTGGGGGAAGAGCCCACATTGTAGGGAGTTCACACTTGAGTAGGTGATAAGGAGCTTCCTGTAGGAAATGCTTTGTTCTCCACTGAGCCCAGCTCTGCCTTAGGTGTCCATTGATCACATCCGTTCCTAATTTGGAGCAGACCCTGAGACCTGCTGGGGTATGCTTTGAGGGTGCTGAGCTAGAGGAGTTGAAGAGGCAGTGGAAGGAGGCCTTGGACGTAGGACAAGTCTTTCTCAAATCTCTGCTCCCTCATTATGAAGATCATGTAGGCCGGAAGCATGCCATGGCGGAAACCCTGCTGGATAAAGGTGCTTCTGCCTTAGGGCTTTGAGAACCAGAATGTAGGGTAGGATTTGCTTGAATGGGGTTTGCAGGTGGTACTGATGAGCCCTACTCAGGATCCTCATTCCCAGGGAGCTCGCGAATGTGGTCATGACTGTTGGAAACAAGGCAGATGGAGTCCTGGTGGGAATGGATGGAAAGTACTCCTCAATGGCATCCAACTTCAGGTGAGGTGCTGGTACAGGGCTCCCTTCCGGTGCTCTAGGGGCCATGGGGGAGGGGGGAGGGGAGGAGTTCCCATGGGGAAGGGGATGATGAGGAGAAGCATTAGCAAGGTTCACTATGTGACGACCACAGAGTCCTAGGGGACAGATGAAGTTTACATGAGGAGAGGGATTTGTAATAGAGGAGGGGGCCCCAGAGAAGTGGGAGATGGGGCTTAGGGAGCTGGTGCTGAAGGTCTTCCGACCTGCCTTCTCCTCTCTCAGGTCCAGTGAGCATGAGAATGCCTACGAGAACGTCCTGGAGGAGGAGGGCAAAGTCCGCAGCACACCCATGTGACTTGGTTGGCCTGTGACCCTCAGCTGGGGCCTCTCACGTGCCTGTGGTGACATCCACCACCCTTCAGCCCCTTCTCTGTAGGAATCTGTAACAATAGATCAACTCCTTCACCTGACAACGTCATTTGAAGCTACAGCCAGGCTGGGGCCCTGGGGCCTCCTGGGATCTCTTATCCAGTACAGAAAAGGACAGCCAGCTCAAAACTTCCCACCCCACTTCCCATCTTCCCCACCATTGTGGACATGGCCCTTATTTCTGTGAAATAAAGACCTTTTGTACTTCCAGGTTGAGCTTCTGAAACAGCCCTCAGACTTGCAGGTTGGCCCTGTCTCCCTATCTCAATCAGGACAATTACCTTCGAAAGCCATTGTCATGGTGGCTTTAGAGATTACCCAGGAAGCTCTGGGATCTCTGGACAGCTGGAGCCAAAGGGCCCAGGCTGGAGAGGCTGAGAGCTCTACATCCAGGTAGAGATCAGAGCTGGGGTCTCTACCAGGCATGGAGGAGTTGGGGAAGCAGGAAAGCCAGAGACCGGTGAACCCACCCTGCCTGTGGGTCATCCTTGTCTCTTTTTTTAATTTTTTAATTTTTATTTTTTAAAATTTTTTATTGTAAAGATATTATACAGAGGGTTACAGTTACATGAGCAAGGTACACTTCCTATTGAGCATTGTTACCCCCTCCATTGTTTTTCCCCTACTATTCCTTCCCTCCCTACCTTCCCCGAGGTTCTTTTTTTTTTTTTAATTGTGATTAAGTGATTACATAATTTCCCAAATTTCACAGTATTGTGGCATAATGATGCTCATTTAAAGTCACAAGTTCATTCTAACTTTCCTGGAGCAAATTGTCTATCACAGTCTATAAGATATAACGATGTACACATATACACCATACATGTGATCAGCAGCATGGGGATAGTTAGTAGTCATCCTTGTCTCTTGGAGATTCATCTTCCTTTGGCTAGAGCAGTTAGAAAAGCTTCCCAGGCAGGGGACAGATCTGAGTGCCCCCAGGATGATTCTAATAATGGTCAGTTTCAAGATGTATCCTACGTTCTTTCATGTACCTAAGGCTGGAAGACGGTCTCAGAGGCCCGTGGGCTGGGGAACTCAGTCACTGTGCTCTTGTTTCAGGCATAGCCCTTCCTGTCAGTCTGCGTCCCCCATCCCACCTTCACCCAGATTCTGGGGTCCTTCCTTGTGCATGGTCACCACCCCACCTCTGTGCTGCCTGCACTACACTGGGTTCATCTTTCATCCTCCCAAGTGCAAGGCTTTGGCCGGGAAAGTCTGCGACTGTGATCACAGAGCCCAGATTTGTCTCCTTGGTCTCTTGCCAACTTGCTATGTGATCTTGAGAGAACTTCTATCCACTCTGAACTCTGCTTTCTCTGAGGGGGATCTGGCCAGTCTCTTCCCAGAGCTGGAGCCCTCACCAAAGACTCTGACTTGACTTCCTATCCTGGGATGGGGTGGAGGTCAGAAAATGGAGTCCTAGAGGGAATAACATGGAGGAAGAGGGCAGATGAGCGAGGAGGGATGCCTGAGCGCCTGGCTGTCCAGGGACCACCGCTGTGACTAGCTGGATATTTTGTTGTTACTGTTGACATGGGGCTTAAACTCAGAGCCTGGACATTCTCCCTGAGCTTTTTTTTGTTGTTGTTGGTGGTGGTCATGGGGCTGAACTCTGGGCCTGAACGCTGTTCCTCAGAACTTCAGCTCAGCGCTCTACCCCTTGAGCCATAGTGCCACTTCCGGCTTTTTTCTTTTTGCTTATGTGGTGCTGAGGAATCGAACCCAGGGCCTCAAGCATGCAAGGCTAGCACTCTACCACTTGAGCCACTGTGCCACTTCTGGTTTTCTGAGTGGTTTATTGGAGATAAGAGTCACATGGACTTTCCTTCCCCGGCTGGCTTTGAACCAGGATCCTCAGATCTCAGCCTCCTGAGTAGCTAGGATTTCAGGCGTGAGCTTTTGTTTTTAAGGCTAGCTCTACTTCTTAAGCCACAGCTCCACCTTTAGCTTCTGGTTGGTCAATTGAGTTTTCCTGCCTGGGCTGGCTTCAAACTGAAATCCTCAGATCTCAGCTTCCTGAGTATTTAGGATTGCTAGAGCCACCCATGCCCAACTGTCTTAAGACTATCTGTCTTAAGGGAACAGCTTCTGTCCTACTCCCTCCATATAAAGTTGCAACTGGAGCTAGTCTCGCAGGGAAGCATTCCTAAATCCACAGATGAGTGGGGCTAGAAGGCAGGAGGCAGTGCCCCTTGTCCCAAGATGGCCCTTGGGTGAGTCACCTGACTCTGTCACAGCTACCTGGCTTCACTGACACAGTCATTCCTTTACTGTCCAAGGCTCACCTGAATGCCCAGGAAGGCACACTTGAAATCAGAACCGCCCTCCTCATCTTGCTGGGCTTTGGGATGCATCCTGAGGCACACATGACCAGTGTCTGGTCTAGATCATCTTGGCCTTGCTGTGTAATCAGAGTCAAGTCACCTCCCCTCTCCGGGCTTGTGCTTTATGAATTGTGGCTGTTGCTCCTGTGATTCATAATCTAGGTTTTTAGGCCTCTCATGACTCATATACCTTCTTCCGTTTAAATCCACCTAGCTTTTCCCTTGGCCTAGCCAGGGTTCTTCCTCCTTTAAGAAATCTTCCTTGATTAAAACAGAAGACAAAAGCAGGTGACCGGGCAGCCCAGATTCTCACCCACTGAAAGAGAGACAGAGATTCCTAGAAGCCAGGCCTCTGCTAGGTCACAAAGGTCCCTTTTACCTTCCCAGCCCCTGGGTTGGGACCTTTTGGATGTGTGGCTCTCCTGGCTCCCTGCATGAGGCCACATCCCCACCACCTCTGTCCTTACTTGTCCACAGAAGGGGCAGCTGGGTTCATTTCTGCCCACCCCCCCCTCCTCCTGGCCTATCAGGGCTGTAGTAGTACCTGTGAGGTGTGGCCAGGAGGGGCCTCTGGCTTCTGCCAGGTTTCTGCTTTAAGGGCCTCCTTAGCTCCTCCACCCTCCATTTCCCTCAGTTTGGGCAGGAGGAGGCCGGTGGGAGCCCTGAGCGCCCCTGATGGCATTGACCTTACCCTCCACCCCCACCCCTTGCTCTTGCCCTGCCCAGGGCCTGGGATCATAGAGCTGCCCGCCCTAGAACCGCCAAGACCCCCAAGCCTTATCGCTGTCTCCCACCTGCCAGGCTGGCCAGATCAAGGAAGGGATGGGGGACTGGGCCGGGGCCAGGGCGGCTGCTTAATGACCCTCCCGGGGCCTAATCTCAGGCTGGCAGCCGCTTAGTGGCTCAGGCTCGCTCCTGGAGGAGGCTGATAACGCACCAGCTGGGCCCCCATCATCTACTGGGCGGCACTACCGGTCCTGGGGCGGTCTCCCAGGGACTGGGGCAGGGCTGGAGTAGGCTGGGCTGGGAGGGGCTCTGGGTTCTCGGAGTGACTGCGTAGCCCCCCTCCTCCCCTTTCTAACAGCAGTGGCTGATCCTTGCGCATCTCCTCTTTCCCGCTCCCTCCCCATCCTTTCTCTCCCCGAGCCAGCCTGGTCTCCTCTCCGGTCTCTTAGCCTCTGCTTTCACCTCTGGTCTCTCCGCTCTTCCTCCCTCTTCATCTCCCTCACAGAACTCACAGTCGACTAACCTCTGTCCCTTAGCATCTCTTCTGGTTCCAGAGCTTTCTCCCTGATCGCCTGCCAGTTCCTCAGCTCTCTGGAGCCCTTTTTCCTGATGTTACCCCCTTGGCTCCCAAGGACCCGGGGTTCTTCCCAAAGCTTACTTTGTGCAAGTCTTCCTCCCACTGATTCCTTCCACTAACTCTGCCCAGCTGAGAACTGCAGGTCTGCCTGAAGCCCCAGCGGGCTCGGGAGACCAGGATCTTCTTGACTAATTGGGAAGGTCTTGGCCTTCTAGAACAGGGCTGGCAGCTTTCTTTCCCTGTCCTACTTCAAATAGGTGAATTTCACAGGCAGGCATTATAGCTTATAGACAGGAAAGGGAAACCTCCACCTCTGCCCACCCCTACACAAGTAGAATCTTGTTGGAAGCACCAGGACTTTGGTAGATTTGAAGAGGAATTTTCAGTCTGGGGTTGATATTGACAAAGGCTGTGGAGTTCCATTTCCAGAGTCTCTCTGGTTGTGGGACAGAGTAAATGTGGTCAAGAAAAGTTTCATGGTCTCCTGTACTCAGTGTAACATGCAGAAAGACCATGTGCTTTGGGCAGGGTGTCCTTTCCCAGCCTCACTGGGGATAGAGGGAGGGTAATAGGGGTAGGATGGGCAGAGTCACAGCTGTCCATCCTCCTGGGCCAGCCTCTGGTGGCTGGAGCCATCAGAACTTGTTCTGGGAGGCATCTGCTACTTGCCCAGACCTGGCTGAGGGCCTGGACTCTGCAGCTCAACTCTCCTCCCAGTTTTTAGCTGCTGTCAATGTGCCAAGTGACCAAAAACTTGAGCTTGAGACTCCTGGATTCTGGTTCAAATCCCAGCTCCACTTCTCTCAGGTATGAGATCCCTTAGACTTTCAGATCCTTGCCAATAAAATTGATTTTGAAAGAACTTTCTTTCAGGGCTCAGAGTCACTTCTCCGGTGCCCCTCCCCCATCCCATCTCTGGGTGGCTTCAGCCCCTGCACCTCCCTCCCTCTTTGCACCTGCCCCACTGCCCCACTGCACTGGCTGTTTGCTTGTTGCATCCAGGTCTCGCTCCATTCAAGGGCAGGAATGGGGCCACATCCCTCTTTATGTCCCCAACACCCAAGATAGGACTTGTACAAGGACAAAGGAAGTTCAGGATGGGAGGAAGAGACACAAAGGAAGAGGACTAAACTATAACAGTCTGTCTGGCTATATGTGTGCTCTAATCTCTCTACCCACTCCAGGGTGTATGCACACGAGACGTATATACATGGGCACACTTATGTCTTCCCTTCCCCCTACCCCTCTGTGGTGGAAGGTTCTAGTGGATGACTGTCTCTGAAATATGGCAGCAGCACTGGTCCACTGAGCCTTCAGTTTCCTGAGCTGTTTGCCCTGTCTGCTGGTGGCCTTGGCTGCCACCTGGTGGCTACCTACTATTCAAGAAGACAGGGCTCTGCAGAACTCTTCCTTCCCTTTAGGTGTGAGGACCAGAGGCCTTTCTTGAGACGCCTCCCTTGTGGTGAGAGTCACTAGGCCTTCCTCCCACTGCAAGGGCTTCTGGGCCTCTCTGTGTTTGCAGTGGCCATGTCTGAGAATGTCTCAGGTTCGGCAATGTACAGGCAGAGTCAGGCTTTTGGGAATTTAACAGTCCTGCTCCTCATGCCACACCTGCTTCTCTCAGAAATAGCCCGGAATCCCAATGGTTTCTTCTGTGGGTATCTTTGCTCAGGGAGTAAGAGGTAACAACACTTGTGGGTCTTTGTCCCTTGAAGGCCCTGGCTTCCCAGAAAAGCAAAATAGAAAGAAATTAGAGCTGGGTGTCTGTGGCTCACTTTTGTAATCCTAGTTACCTAGAAGGCTGGGGTCTGAGGGTTCTGATTCAAAGCTAGCTTGGGCAGACAAATCTGAGACACTCTTTTCTGCAATTAAGCAGCAAAAAGCTAGAAGTAGAGCTGTGGCTCAAGTGCTAGTGCTGAGGAGGAAACGCCTAGTGAAAGCATGAACCCCAGTATTGGTGAAAGAAAGAAAGATAGATAGGAAGAAAGAAAGAAAGAAAGAAAGAAAGAAAGAAAGAAAGAAAGAAAGAAAGAAAGAAAGAAAGAGTAAGGAAGAGATGGAAGGAGGAAGGAAAGGAGAGGAATGGAAGGAAGGACAGAGGAGGAGAGGGGAGAGAATCCCAGTACCACTCCTGAGAGCAAGCTGGAAGATGTAGAGCTTTGGACTCACCCACACTGGGGCATGGTTCCTCAACCACACAGGCCTTGCTTGCTTCCTGTTCTTGTCACCTGGAGAGAGGAGCACCCTTTGCAGATTCTCACAAAGGTACTATAGAGACCAGTGGATGACACTGAGAATGGCAGGTGCCACGGACAAACAACAATGTGTGTGGGACAAGGCACATTTAGGGTTACTTGGAATTAGGGGCTCACGGGACATCAACATGGCAGGACTGGAAGGGTGGTTGGGAACACAGTTGAGCCAGAGGTTTTGTGTTAAAGTTGGACATTTCCTGAATGGTAAAGAAGCCAGGTCTGGGTCAGGCAGCCCAGATGCCACACAGCATGATGGTGGACAAACTAACTTCTGGTGTATTGTAAATTGGGGCACCTACCTAGTAAAAGATGTTGTGAATACTGAAGGAAACAATTCACATAAGAGTGATAGTACCTATAATTGTAGCTACTCAGGAGGTTGAGATCTGAGGATTATGGTTGGAAACCAGCCTGGGCAGGAAAGTCCATGAGACTCTTTATCTCCAATTAACTTCCAAAAAGCTGTAAATAGTACTGTGGCTCAAAGTGGTAGAGACCGGTGTGTGTGTGTGTGTGTGTGTGTGTGTGTGTGTGTGTGTGTGTGTGTGTGTGTGTGTGTGTGTGTGTGTGTGTGTGTGTGTGTGTGTGTGTGTGTGTGTGTGCATACATACACAACAAAAACAAAAAATACAGAATATTACCTAGCTCACAGTCAGTGCACAATAAATATTAACTATTTTAAATATTGTGCTTGTTATTATTGAAGGAAGTAGTTGCATTAGCTTCCAGAACGAGCTAGATTCTTACAATCACTAGTTACTATTACACAATCTACTATTGCACAAAGAAAGTCAAAACCAAAGGAAGAGACAGAACCTGCCCGGGGCCACCAACTGAGGAGGATGAGAAGCAGGCTGTTGCTGCATGGCTGGTGGGGACAGAACATGCAGACCATCTGCTCTGGAGGCATCAAGACAAAACTAGTTACACCCATTTCTTCTGTATTCTTAAGGCTGGTACAATCTGTGTAAGTAAATACTGGGTACTTGGCCAGCTCTAGCTGTGGGTGTGGGATACACTGGAGGTGTTCTGGCATGAGGGCAAAGGGTCAGGGGAGTGGGGATAAGAGGAAGGGAGAGGGTTGGGGAGGGGCTGGTAGAGGAGAGTGTGCCAGACCCCAAGGACACTAAGCTGGAACAGGAAGCTGAGAAGGGACTGTCCCCAGATACAAACACAGTAGTGTGATCATTTTTAAAAAATGCCAGTTACTAGGGCTTGAATTCATGGTCTGGGCACTGGCCCTTAGCTATTTTGCTCAAGGCTAGCTTTCTTCCACTTGAACTACAGCTCCACTTCCATTTTCTGATTAACTGTAGATAAATGAGTGTCACAGACTTTCCAGCCAGGCTGGTTTCTAACATGGATCCTCAGATCTCAGCCTCCTGAGTAGCTAGAATTATAGGTGTGAGCCACTGGCGCCCAGCTTCATCTGCCAATTTTATATTAACATGATGTTGGGCAAATTATTAAAAATATACCTCAGTGCCCATATACTGCCAATTAGGGGTAAAACGATGATGAGGTGTGGTAAAGAGTTGATGAATTACTAAGAAAGCTTATGGCAAGCCAGGTGCCAGTGGTTCACACCTGTAATTCTAGCTACTCAGGAGGTTGAGATCTGAGGATCACAGCTCATAGCCAGCCCAGGCAGGAAAAGTCCATGAGACTTATCTCCAATTAACCACCAGAAAAAGAAAACAGAAATGGCACTGTGGCTCAAAGTGGTAGAGCATTAGCCTTGAGCACAAAAGCTTAGGGACATTCCCAAGCTCTGAGTTCAAGTCCAATGAGTGACTCCCCCCCCCCCACAAAAAAGATGGTAAATGCTAGCAACAACTCTTTCTTGTGAAGCAGTTCTCTCTCTCTCTCTCTCTCTCTCTCTCTCTCTCTCTCTCTCTCTCTCTCTCTCTCTCTCTCTCTCTCTCTCTCTCTCTCTCTCTGTCAGACATTTGACATTGAGGAATTATCTCGCTTCCCCCTCTGTTCCCCATCATGTTTCATTCAGGGCCTCTACTTTTCTTTTGGCCAGCCTTGTCTCTTTTAAGATGGCTCTTACACCTCTTTGTACCTCACTGTCAGGTGGAGGTATGCTATGCTCTGGATCTGCCAGATCTTGGAGGACTGGGCATTCCTCAAGACACATTTCCTGCCTAGAGCAAAAGCTCAGTGCATGTGTGTTAGCCATTCCTTGCACAACCACTTCTATCAGCTGCATAACCTTGGGCAAATCATTTAGCCTTTCTAAGTCTCAGTTTTTTCTATCCCTAAGTGGACCCTAAGTGAAGATGCACTTCCTATTTGTGGTAACAGTCCAGTGTAAAACTCTAGCATATACCTGCCGTGCTATGAGCTTAGAGCCACCATATACAGTATCTGTCTGTCAGCCATTACTTGTGTCCACTGTCCATCAGCCTTGCCCAGCCTATACTCAGCAATGTTACATGGCTAAAGCTAAATTTAGCTAAATAGCTAAAGCCATTCAAATTTGTTTCTTCTCAAGAGTCTTTTTTTTAAAGAGAAGGTTCTAGACTTAATATGGAGTCCAGCTGGATCAGCTGAGGCAGGGTGTTCCTGTGTCTGGGAAGCAGACAGACTTTGCTTTCCTGAAGCCACTTGGCTTACTGTGCTGCAGGTTCTATTTTCTCTACCTGGCATCCTAGCTGGATCTCTGCATTCTGCTGCTGCCTCTGGATGGCATTGTCTTTGTGTCTCTAAAGAAAAGCCTCAGTTTTGTAGAGCCAACTCCCAAGCATGGAGTGCCTCCACTGAAGAATAAATGATCTGGAAGGTCCAAAGTGTATGTTCTCTCTTGCTTTTCTTAAGTGTTGAACCAATTTACGTTTAATCAGTTGTTAGGCATACAGTGAATGTGGGGGAATCTAGTTGGCTTTGAGGCCTCTTTCTAAAAGCTGCTCACAGCATATGTGTTTTCTTTCTTTTTTCTTTTTTGGGTCTGGTCGTGGGGCCTGAACTCTAGGCTTGGGTACTGTCCCTCAGCTCTTCAGCTCAAGGCTAGCACTCTACCACTTGAGCCACAGCGCCACTGCCGGCTTTTTTTTCTGCTTATGTGGTGCTGATGAATCGAACCCAGAGCCTCATGCATGCAAGGCAAGCGCTCTACCACTGAGCCACCTTCCCAGCCTGAGCATATGTGTTTTCTCTTTGCCATATCTGTTTGGTACCCCCACCCGCTTTTCTTCTCTCTATAGTGCTTGCAGTACCTGTAACAACAGCAAGAGGGAAGAATGTACACAGTTGGTGGGCAGATTAGTGCACCAGCAAGGACCACTTTACCTGTGCATAATAGTTGAGCCTGCCCAGATGAGGGTCTGGGTTGAGTGGCCATTGATGGGATAAAATGATGGGGTATGGTGGTGAACTAGTAGAGAAAGCCTTGTTAGAAGTTAGATGTTTGTGATTTCAAAACTGGCCTTGTCCTGCCTCGAGTTTAAGTTCTACCTTTTTTTCTTTTTTTTGAGGCAAGATATAATGAAAATATCTTGAGACTGATGGCATACTTCATAATGGTGTCCAGGATTGATAGGAAATGTATTAACAGGATTTCAGGCATGGGTAAGGGGTCATCTGGAAAGAGAGGTGAAAATCATATTATGTAAACTGCTCATCTGTGCCTAGTTGCCTCTTTTCTTTCACATCCCTGAACTTCCAATCTTCATTGGTCCCTTAAAAAACTTCTTTGGGTTCTGAAGGAGCGAGAAATGACAGAAAAATGACTCTTTATTAGCTGGGTGCTGGTGGCTCACGCCTGTAATCCTAGCTACTCAGGAGGCTGAGATCTGAGGATCATGGTTCAAAGCCAGCCTGGGCAGGAAAGTCCTTGAGACTCTTATCTCAAATTAACCACCAGAAAACTGAAAGTGGCTCTGTGGCTCAAGCGGTAGAGCGCTTGCCTTGAGCTGAAGAGCTGAAGGACAGCACCCAAGCCCAGAGTTCAAGCCCCAGGACTGACAAAAAAAATAAAAAATAAAAAAACCTCCTCATTATAATTACAACTACATAACGTAAAACAGTCTGTGAGTGAGAAGGGAAAGGCAGCACCAAAATACCTCTTCCATCAACTGCTTTACAAGGCTCTGCAGTGTCCTGTATAATTGCCGGAAGGCATTTTAATTCTCTTGAGCGAAAGCAGAGCCTCTGCAATTCATCATACCCTGCGCTCATCACTTTATAAAACTCAGTGTATGGAGATTCCTCCAAGCCTAAAAATAGTACTCACTGGACTCTATGATTCAGTGATGCAACTCTTAGGCATTTATCTAAAATATTTTAAGCCAAGATACAACTGTCACCTGAACACTCAGGCTTACCACAGCACAATTCACCATAGCCAACGTATGGAAACAGCCCATATACCCTTCAACCAATGAATGGGTCAAGATAATGTGATATGTATACACACACACATATGTATTTTATGTATCAGAATTTTATTCATTCATCAGGAAGAATAATGTTACGGTCATTTGCAGGGAGATAATGGAGTTGGAAAAAAAATAGTATTTATTGAAGTAATTCAGACTCAGAGATGAAAGAAACATGTTTTCTCTCATTTGTGGTAGTTAGATTTAATTATAAACATATATGACAATCCATATGGGGCCATATGCATACATATATATTATATAAATACATATATATATATATGATCAAACTGACTGAGGTATAGTATACATAGCTGTGGGTTTCTATGGTGTAACCCTTTTAACAATTAACAGCAAGTTTAACAAAATGAATGTTAGGAGGATGAAATCTGTCTGAGAAGGGTGGGACTTAAGGCGAGGGGGACAGACAAATGGAGAAAGGAGTGGTGGGCAAATACAGTTATAATACCCAGTGTAAATATGTGAAAATGGAACCAAGAAAATTGAACAGATGAGTGGGGTTGGGTAGATTGGAGGGGATGAGGGAAGGGATGACACTGATCAAGATATATTGTATACATTACTGGACATGTAAAATTGAGGCCAGCCCAGGAAAAAAGTTCACAAAATTCCATTTCAGCTAAAACTCCATTTTAATTGAGCAACGTAGTAAGTGCAAATAGGTGGATCATGTTCCAGGATGACTCAAGCATAAAGGGAAACACTATCTTGAAAACAGCCAATGCAAAAAGGGCTGGTGAAGTGGCTTGAAGCTACTTGCCCAGCAAGTACAAGGCTCTGAGTGCAATATCCAGTACCACAGACACAAAAATAAATTTCAGATTAGTTTCCCATGAGTGATGAATCTAGAAATTGTTAGATAAGTACAACTCAGAGTCTAGGGATATAGTTCAGAGGCAGAACACTTGCTTAGCATGTGAGGCCCTGAGTTTGAAACTCAGCCCCAGCAAACACATCAGTCTCATTTAGATTTCACAATAGTGACTACCATCAGAAAAGTATATAGAATATTTTTTGTAATATTCCAAATGTATACTTCCTTTTTTTTTTTTTTTGTCTGTCAGTCATGGGGCTTGAACTCTGGGCCTGGGCGCTGTCCCTCAGCTCTTCAGCTCAAGGCTAGCACTCTACCACTTGAGCCACCGTGCCACTTCCAGTTTTCTGGTGGTTAAATGGAGATGAGAGTCTCATGGACTTTCCTGCCCCGGCTAACTTTGAACCACAATCCTCAGATCTCAGCCTCCTGAGCAGTTAGGATTACAGGCGTGAGCCACCAGTGCCTGGCAAGACTTCCTTTTTTATATTTTAAAGAAAACAAAACACATAAATTTTACTTCACAAAATTTAGAAAGTTCCATACTGTAAAAGGTATCAGAAATACAGTTTTAAAAATTAAAATAATCTGAGGAATTAAAAAAAAAAGTAATTGAGATTTACTATCACAACATATCAAGAACATATGAATCAGGTATGGTAGTTCACGTCTGTTATCCTAGCTCTGTGGGAGGCATGGAAAGCAGAGTCAATCTGAGATTGTCCCTGGACAAAAACATGAAACCTTATCCAGAAAAAAGTCTAGCAAAAAAAAAAAAAAAAAAAAAAAGAGCCAGGCACTGGTGGCTCATGCCTGTAATCCTCAGGAGGCTGAGATCTGAGGATCATGGCTCAAAGCTAGCCCGGACAGGAAAAGTCTATGAGACTCTTATCTCCAATAAAAAACACTAGAAAATCAGAAGTGGCACTGTGGCTCAAGCAGTAGAGCGCTTGCCTTGTGCTGAAGAGCTGAAGGATAGCGTACAAGCCCAGAGTTCAAGCCCCATGACCGACAAAAAAGGCTGAGCACATGATTTAAGTGGAACAGAATCTGCCTAGAAAGTATGAGGTGCTAAGTTCAAACCTCAGTACTGTATAAAAAAAGTGAGTAAATAAAAAGACAACACCATAGAAAAACAAACGGAACAAGGCATATATCTGCACATATGGACATGACAAAATGAAACCTTGTACTACTAATTGAAGCTAATAGATGTGAAAAAAATAACTATAGATGACTTACAGACAAATTACAGAAAACAAGTCGATGATAAATGGCCAATAAGCACATTAAAAACTGGAAATAATTTAAATATCCAGTAAGAAAAAGGATTAAATAAATTATAGTACATCCATATATGATAGTATGCTATGAATCCATGGAAAGAGGTAGGTTTTTATGAAGTAAAAAAAGTAAATTAATAAAGATATGATTCCATCTATAAGAACACACATATATACATGTATGAAGCTTACAAGAAAAAGAATACACACATACATGTGCATGTATGCAATATTCTGTTTTGGGGAGATTGGTCACAGCATAGGGAGTGGCCTAGGTAAAGTGGGGTGTGTGTGTGTGTGTGTGTGTGTGTGTGTGTGTGTGTGTGTGTGTGTGTGTGTGTGTGTGTGTGTGTGTGTGTGTGTGTGTGTGTGTGTGTGTGTGTGTGTGTGTGTGTGTGTGTGTGTGTGTGTTAGAGCCTAGGGTCCCTGTTTGGGCACTGTCCTTCAGCTTTTGTGCTTAAGCCTAGTGCTTTATCACTTGGAGCCACAGTGGCATTTCTGGCTTTTTGGTAGTTAACTGGAGATAAGAGTCTTGTGTTTATATGCACATGTCAAAAGAATATGCTAAGACTGGCTTCAATCTGTGATCCTCAGATCTCAGCCTTCTAAGTAGCTAGGAGTACAGGTGTGAACCACCAGCACCTGGCTGAAGTGGGGTTTTAAATTGTATTCTACATGCTTTTGAGTGTTGGAAACTTTTTACACTGAGGAGCATGTGTGTATACCTTTTACTTGTGTAACTCTGAACTACTTAAAGAAGAAGATAACTGGGCATACACATGTGATCCTAGTTATTCAGAAAGTTGAGATCATGAGGATTCAGCCTCCAAGTCAGCTCAAATGGAAAAGCCCAAGAGATTCCATCTCCAAAACAAACAAACAAAACAAAACAAAAAACAAACAAACAAAAAACTTGGGCTTGCCGGGTGCCAATGGCTCACACCTGTAATCCTAGCTACTCAGGAGGTTGAGCTCTGAGGATCTCAGTTCAAAGCCAGCCTGGGCAGGAAAGTCAGTGAGACTCTTATCTCCAATTGACCACAGAAAACCAGAAGTGGCACTGTAGCTCAAGTGGTAGAGTACTTGCCTTGAGCTGAAAAGCGGAGGGACAGTGCCCAGGTCCAGAGTTCAAGCCCCAAGACATACAAAGAAACAACAACAAAAAACCAGGCTTGAGGTGGTAAAGCACCAGCAAGAAAGCCAAGTAAGTACAAGGCCCTGAGTTTAAGGCCTAGTACTCAAAAGAGAAAGAAAAAAAACTGAAGTATCTCAAAGTCACAGGGAAACAGATCTAGATGTCACCTGTGTTGCCTGGAAATGGGTTTGTGCAGCTCTTTCTTTAGTTATGTCCAAATCGCCCACCTCTGACTTTCCCTCCACAGCATGGCTCCTCTATATTTGCTTGGACCATTAGCTGTCATCTCTACTTTCAAACCAAATAAAGACATGATCCCCTTGGGCTACCATTCAGAGTTTTTTCAGGTGCAAATGGATTCCATGCTTGGGTTGGAGGACAATGTGGTGAGCAAAGGCGAGAGGCCTGGTGAGGTCTGGAGTGACTTTGAAGCGGAGCAGAGTCAAGGCGATGGCCACCTTTAACTCAGCCATGGCAAACTGCTGCCCGATGCAGCTCCTGCAGACAGTGAGGGAGAGACAGTGTCGCTTGAAGAAGTGATATTTCTTCTGACTCCTTAATAAATTTCTACAATAACAAGCCTGAGGTTCATTGTCTAGCAGTGAGTGAGTGAGTGAGTGTGTGTGTGTGTGTGTGTGTGTGTGTGTGTGTGTGTGTGTGTGTGTGTGTGTGTGTGTGTGTGTGTGTGTGTGTGTGTGTGTGTGTGTGTTACGTATGGGAGGGGGGCTGTCCTGGGGCTTGAACTCAGGGCTTGGGTCCTGTCCCTGAGCTTTTTGATTAAGGCTGGCACTCTACCATTTGAGCCACAGCACCGCTTCCAACTTTTTGGTGGTAAATTGGAGATAAGAGTCTCACAGGACTTTCCTGCCTGGGCTGACTTTGAACCATGGTGCCCAGATCTCAGTTTCCTGAGTAGCTAGGATTACAGGCATGAGTCCCCAGTACCTAGCTAGTGTAACAGCACTTTTGTACTAAATGTCTTAGAGACCTTTGGACTTTAGCCTTATTATTATTTCTACAAGAATATGGATTGGGAGGCTCCTAGGTGCTGCCCTCTCTAGGCAGCTGGAGTTACTGGGAGAACTGTTTCTTTTGCATTGTACGTACATATACATGTATGTGCGTGTGTGTGTGCTGCACTGAGCCTGTAAGCAATAAGCAATACTTATACCATGGGCTTGTTTTCTGAGGCATGTTACATAGGCTATGAAAGATGATAGGGTTGATCTTTGTGAGACTAGTTGACTTTTAGGAGCACTATGAGGGCCATACCCTATAAGAAGATGAGCTTCCAGGGAGGAATTTATGGAGCTGAGGGGCTAGAGAGAATGAGCAATTTCTAACTAAACATCTTTATACATTTTTCAAACATCTTCAAATTATACTCACCTTGGTCCTGCTGAGAATGGTAAGTAGGCATAAGGATGTCTCTGGTCAGAATTCTCCTTGGTAAATCTCAAGGGGTCAAAGACCTGAAATGAGAAAACAACCATACCTCACCCCCCAAAATGAACTCATTTCTTAATCTACTATTTTGTGTTGATCAATAGAAACATGAACTATATATGTATTTACAAATATTATGATAGCCACAATTCAAAAAGATATTACTTTTAATAATAGTTATATAACAAAAAAGCCCTCTATTGTTCCAACATAAATAATTACTAAGAATATATTTCACAGCCAGGCATTGGTGGCTCAAACCTGTAATCCTAGCTACTCAGGAGGCTGAGTTCTAAGGATCACAGTTCAAAGCCAGCCTGGACAGGAGTCTGTGAGACTCTTTTTTTTTTTTTTTTTTGGGTCCGGTTGTGGGCCTGAACTCTGGGCCTGAGCACTGTCCCTCAGCTCTTCAGCTCAATGCTAGCACTCTGCCACTTGAGCCACAGCGCCACTTCCGGCTTTTTTCTTTTTGCTTATGTGGTGCTGGAATCGAACCCAGGGCCTCATGCATGCAAGGCAAGCGTTCTACCACTGAGCCACCTTCCCAGCCCCTGTGAGACTCTTATCTCCAATAAACTATTACTCAGAAAAAGCCAGAAGAGGTGCTGTGGCTCAACTGGTAGAGTGCTAATCTTGAGAAAAAAGAAGTTCAGGGACAGTGCATAGGCAGAGTTTAAGCCCCAGGACTAGCAACAACAAAAAATAAAAAGAATATTTTTTACATTTTTTAATACTATGACTTCAAAATCGACACCTATTCTCAACTAGCCAAAATTTAAGCGATCAGGAGCCACATATAGCTGGCAGCTGCTTTGTTGAACAATGTACCACTAGACCTGCAGACTTTATTGGAGTCCCTAGTTGATTTGTTTGCTAGCCAGATTAAAATATGGTGGCAAGAGTGATATTATTTTCATGTTGGAAGTAAGAATGCTCACCCACTTAGAACTAAGTCAAACAAAATGACATACAGTAGTCTAGCTTCCTATTTCATGTCATGATCATAAATTCCAGTGGCTATGTTAAGGAAAGCACTGGTACTTATGTTTTGAGTTGTGAGAACGTTGAATGAAGGAACTCAGGGTGACTACTTAGCTTCTCTTTACATGCCCAGAACTTCTTTCCTCTCTTTCTCAGACTATTCTAGGCTCCAGGAAATCACCCTGTATGGTTTTCCATTGGGTTTGGAAAGGGCATTGGCAGAAGGGAAAGAGAGAGAATTTGGGGTCCTGATTCCTTGGCTTCTCCCTACCAGCTTGCTTTCTGAATCTCAACCACAGATCCTGGCTGATGGTCTTTTCTCTTGAAGCACTCCCTCCAGGTTCTGTTACCCTCTTCTGTGAGTTACAGAAGGCCTAAAAGAAGCAAGCATTTCTGGAAGATATCTATTTGCTTCCCTTAAATCCTGTCCATAAACAATTCCTTTGCAAAGCACTATAATCACTCAATTTAAGTGTGCCATCTTGTTCTATACAGCAAAGGAAAGGCTGAGTTGCCTGAATGACTCCATCAACTGTCCACAGTTATGTGGATATTTGGGTGAGTGGTTGGTACAGTTTGATAGATAAGTAGCTAAAATAGAGACTGGCTATTTAGAGCAGATTGTGGAACATTATGGCAATCTGGAGTACTTTATCTATCCAGGTAAAGTAGAATAGGGAAAGAAAACAGTTCCCATTATAAAGTTTGATACACTTTTGGTTATTATGTTGATTTTGGTTTGCTTTTTGTCATTTGCTTTAACTGTGGAGCTATCAAATCTTGAATTCTATATAGCCTTCCCTATACAGAAGGTCCAAGGAAGAGTCCTACCTTGGGGCTTTTCCAGACAGCAGGATTGTGGTGAAGACCCCAAATACTAAGAACCACGGTCATTCCTGAGGAAGGAGGGAAAGAAAAGAGAATGTGGGAGAAAGAGAAAATAGTGGGCTACTGCTATATAACTCTTCTGGTAAGGCTTTTCTTCTAAAAGGAAAGAGCTAGATCTTATCAGAGCTATGTGGAAAAGCATGTGCCACCAGGAAGGATGAAACTTGGGTCTGTAACCTTCATTTTTAATCTGTTTCCAATCTATTCAAGTCAGGGTCCTATTCTCTGGAACATTTGGTGTCTTTTCAACTGCTAGACTGTGTTGATGTCATGGCCACATTGAGAAGTTACAGACGTATCTGTTAATAGACTAGAGCACCCAGTAGACAGTATGGTTACCTAATATAGAAAAGATCTGCAATTCCATTACAAAGACCCAGTGACTAATTTCTCTTGCTGTTGTTCATTCATGAAAGGTGGAGAATTCTGGGAAATATTTATGTGGGTTGGGATAAGAAAAGAGTTGGGTATAGTGGCTCAAGCTTGTAGTCCAAGCTACTTGGGAAGTAGAGATGAAGAGATTCATGGTTTAAGGTCAGTCTACGCAAAGGTTCATGAGATGTTATCTTAACCAATAAAAAGTTAGGTAGCATGGCAAGTGCTTGTCACCCCAGTTACTCAGGAAATGTGAATAAGAGGATCCTGGTCCGTGGCCTGAGTACAAATGTGAAATCCTATTAGAAAAATGAAAGCAAAAATGATCCAAGTAGCAGGGTACCTGCTTAGTAAGTACAAGGTCTTGAGCTCAAACCCCAACACTGCAAAAGAGAAAGAAAGAAAGACAGACAGACAGACAGAGAGAGAGAGGGGGGAGGGAGAAATGGAAGGAGAGAGGGAAGAATGAGGGAGGGAGGGGAAAAAGGAAGGAACGAAGGAAAAAAGAAGGAAGGAAGGAAAGAAAGAAGGAAGAGGAGAGAGGATGTGAGCATCATTTTGGCACAGAAATAATTAATTCAGGCTCTGTTAACACAGATACAGTAACAGTGACAAGTTTGTCACAAGCAGATCTGTTATCTTATTCCTTAAGGCAAGTATTACTAGGACACACAAAAAAAGGCAAGGGAAAGTCTGTCTCTTGTAACCCTGCCTTCCCCTAGGTACACTGCTCAGAAACCTGTATATTCATGTCAATTAACCTCATCAGCACAATGGGATTCCTCCCATGTTTTGTTTTGTTGTTTTTTTTTTTGCCACATTAGAAGGTTTGCTTTTTTTGTGTCAGTCCTGGGGCTTACATTCAGAGCCTAGGTGGTGTCCCTGAGCTTTTTTGCTCAGGACTAGTACTCTACTACTTGAGCCACAGCTCCACTTCTGGCTTTTTGGTGCTTTAATTGGAGATAAGAATCTCATGGACTTTCCGTCCTGGTCTGGCTTTGAAGTATGATCCTCAGATTTCAGCCTCTTGAGTAGGACTATAAACATGAAACCAGCTCACATCAGAAAAAATTTTAAAAAGTGTTTATAAATATGTAAAGCATTATACAGGTATCTGTTAGGATTAAAATAATAACACTCATTTCCCATGAGTCTCATACTCAGCCTAACAAAGATGATCATAGAGACCATAGCTCACAATGAGAGAAACGCTGAGTGGGATTCTGTAATTGTGGATTCTGGGCCTAGCTTTACTACAACAGTCTATGTGGCCTGGGAATCACCAAAACTCACATCTGAAAAAGGAATTATCCTCTGAGTTCTTAGTACAAAGGCTAAGAAGCACACTTAGGAGCTAAAACCCACCAATCATTGTCACTGGTCCCAAGAGTGGATCTCATGCTCTCTAGGAATTGGTTAGAAAAAAAATGGAAAAGACCTGCAGGCAAGGAACGTCCATCTGGGAAGATAAGAGGCTTGCTGAGTTCTCTGGAAATGGATGGGACTGGGGGAAGCAATCGAAACATCTCCTTGATGCACATTGTGGTGTACGACAGCTCATCCAGCTTGTCCCTATGAGGACAAGGAAAAGAGGAAGAGAGAAAGGGAGGGAGGGAGGGAAGAAAGAAGAAGGGAGGGAAGGAAGGAGAGATTTAGACTCATCCACTTTGTAAATATTGGCATTTGTCTTTTTCCTAGAAAATGTCACCCTCAGGGGACTATTTTGCTATGCATTTATGCAGTACATTATTGTTTATATGAATTATATTAGCTGAGGTCCCAGAGGTGAAGTCAGCTGACACTGGCTAAGCTACTGGCAGAAGGGTTTGCCAAGGAGATTTCTTAAAACCAATGCTGCAAACCTTAGCTCATCATATATAGGAAAAATATTTAAGAAATATTAAGGATGGGGCTGGGAATGTAGCTTAGTGGTAGAGTGCTTGCCTTGCATGCATGAGGCCCTGGGTTCGATTCCTCAGCACCACATAAGCAGAAAAAGCTAGAAGTGGTGCTGTGGCTCAAGTAGTAGAACACTAGCCTTGAGCTGAAGAGCTGAGGAACAGTGCTCAGGCTCAGAGTTCAGGCCCCACAACCAACAAAAAAAATTAAGGAATGAAGATAGGAGATGAAAGATGTTTGAGAGGGGGAGAGAGAGAGAGAGAGAGAGAGAGAGAGAGAGAGAGAGAGAGAGAGAGAGAGAGAGAGAGAGAGAGAGAGAGAGAGAGAGAAGAGAGAGAGAGAGAGAGAGAGAGAGAGAGAGAGAGAGAGAGAGAGAGAACCTGTGATTTGAAGAGAATTTTCAATGCTGGAGTGCTGTGGACAGGCAGTAGGGTGTACTCCATGTTTAATGAAAAAAGAAAGGCTTTGTGACAGTCACTAAGGTGATCACACACATTCTCTTGGAGTTTGGGAAGCACAGGACAGACAAAGGCTGCAACTCAGAAGGGACAGAGGCAGCTGAGGGAAGATAAGGATATGGGGGGGGGTGTCCTATGGACTAGTATACTGGACAGAAGAGGGAGAGCTCTGGAAAAGCTGGATAAAGATTCTGCCCAAAGACCAGAATTCTCATGTCCTGTGAATCACCATGGGGATGTTCTAGTGATGGAGTGATACCCACTAATGAACCCTGTGAGAGAATAGCCCAGAAGCTCTGGGCATGATCAAGAGCCAGCTCCCTTTTCCTCACCTCTTTTCTCTTTGTAATCATTTCTGGAAGGTTCATAACTTCTGAGCAGAGAAGGAGCTGGTTGGTAAGAATAAGTCAATGACAAACCCCTCACTCTGGCAACTTCCAGGCCCAAAGAAATACCCAGCTGGAGTAGAGGAAGACATTTAAACAGACAGCTGCTATGGGAAGGGTTTGTTATTACATTAGGCTTCTGATTTAAGTGGATAGCAAGGAACTTCTACAAGACTCGCTCAAGGTTTTTGCCTCTTAATTGAAAAGAAGTTGCCCAAGAGCAAGTTTGAAGTATCAGCAGAATAATGAATTTTTTCATTTTCACTTATTTATTTTTTACTGGTCCTAGAGCATTTATGCTCAAGGTTAGTGCTCTACCACTTGAGCTACAGCTCTACCTCTGGATTTTTGGTGGTTATTTGGAGATAAGAGTCTCATGGGCTTTTCTGCTTGGGCTGGCTTTGAAGCAAGATCCTCAGTAGCTAGAATTGCAGGTGTTAGCCACTGGTGCCCAGCAGTTGTTTTTGTTTTTGTTTTAATTTGCATTCTAGCCAGTCAGATGCCTTTGATTAAAAATGATTGCATGTATTTGGTCTATTTGCCTAATTGTATTTCTAACATTTTTTGATTATGTATTTTGAATGCAGGCTTTGGCCACTCCTCAAGCAGAGGATAAAAACAGGTAAAGCTGCTTATGATGGCACTTTGAATAATTAAAGAAAACAATCGTATCCAGCTCAATCATTGTGCAAAAAGGAGAAAAGAATTTTGAGCCTACTTAGAAATGGCCTGACAGAGATTCAAAGAGAGAAAGCTGGACAGCTTTCTTAGTAATTGCTCTTTGCAATGTGTTTTTATTACTTGTCTAGAAAAATCATAATTTCTCAGAATACCACATAGAAATTTTACTAACTGTAACAATATGTACATGTTACAGAATGAAAACATATTTTGTTCTGTGGTATGTTTGCCTTTCTTTAAAGTACATGCAATTAACAGATCATCTGGGTATTTACTTTCTCACCTACTGGAGACTTAAGTTACTATTTTTACTTTTTAGCTAAACAAGAATGAGAAAAGCAATCTGGGCACTGGTGCCTCATGCCTGTAATCCTAGCTACTCAGGAGGCTGAGAGATCTGAGGATTATGGTTCAAAGCCAGCCCAGACAGGAAAGTCCATGAGACTCATATCTCCAATTAACCACGAGAAAACCAGAAGTAGAGCTGCTGCTCAAAGTGGTAGAGAAACTAGCCTTGAGCAAAAAAGTTCAGGCCCTGAGTTCCAGCCCTATGGCTGACCAGAGAAAGAGAGAGAGGGTGGTGGTGGCAATATTTGACACATGAAGGCATCTACCCTAGTCAATGTTAAAATATCTAATTTATGTTGGAAGGTGCTATTCAGTGTTTCCAAATTCAATGACTGAATAAAAATGATTGCTTAGCTAGATAGGCGGACAGGGGCTCCTACTTGGTTTTTCTTATGGCAGCAGTAATTTCACAGCCAAGCACAGACAAAAGTACTTTTGTGAGGCACTGCCTGATCTGACAATGTACTAGAAGCCTATGGCAATCAACTCAGCATTGCACTTTGTAAGAACAGACACATCAGCCTCCTCTTTTCCAATGTCCCAGAGCTTGGGTAAAAGGAAGAAATGTGGTATTTTACACAGGATTGACTAGAAAAACAATGACAGGAAATTTCTGGATGAGTATACTTCTTTTGCAAAAGACAAGGGGGCAAATATGAGATTCTCTTGAGGAAGAATAGAAAAGTAACCTGCCTTTTCTGCGTTCCCAAGCACATATCTTGAGGAGCTGCCATCACTAAGGTAACAGGAAAAAAATAGTTCAGGGATGCAGATCTTACCAGGTGATGGAAGACCCATCCCCCAGGATGCTCCTGACTTCCTCCCGGCATTTCTCCTGGTGCTCAGGGTTCAGAGCCAGGCAGTAGAGGAGCCAGGATAGGCTGGATGCTGAAGCCTCATGCCCGGCCAACATGAATGTGGCCACCTCAGAGCGCAGGTCAGCCTCTGAGAAGCTGTCTTCATTTTCAGCCTAGGATGTACAATGGTGACATTTTAATGAAATGTCAGCATACTGATGTTTGGAGGCACAAGTGAAATAATGGCTGTTGGGAAAATTTTCAGGTTTTAAAGAAACTTGATTTTAATTCAGTGCAGCGAACCGCAATGAGCCACACTGCTGTCTAGAGCTCAAAAAGGGAATCAATGTTAGATAAGAAAAGCAGGTTTTTGCAAAGCGGGGCTTTTAATGTTTCCATCAAAATATTTAGATGAAAACATTTTCAGATTTTGTTAAATACATGTTTATTAGCTATAAGAGCATGAAGATTAACAAGTTAATAATTACAGTTCCCCATGGAGGTTTAGCCAGTGGTATACAGCACTTGGCTACAAATGCACAGCCTTAGGTTTGATTTCCAGAAGTGATAAATAAACCCCACATATATATGTACCTGCATTTATGTAGGTATATGTAGTTTATACACATACTGTTTATATATAACCATATATTAAATATAGTTATACATGTTTTCATCTACATACAAATACACACATTTACACACACACATATATATATATATATATATATATATATATATATGAACACTGACATTGTAATTCCTACTACATGTGAATGAGTATGTTTTATTCAAGATCAGGTAGGTTAGAGATTCATTCAGAGATCAATTAGAGCTTTACTCTTTGATTGTGGATTGTCACTTAATGCATGAATAGTCCTCCTTTTTGCTTGATAAAAAAAGCCAGCATTTAATAATAAAGCAATGTAGGAGGGATTTATCATCACTTTAATTAAGAACTGACTGGCTGGTGGACCTGTTGCAACAATGAGAAGCACAAGTTGTCATGTCCAAAACGAGCTTTACAACATCGGTGCGGGGGGGGGGGGGGGGGGGAGAGGGGGAAGGAATAGGATTGGGATGGGGGGGAGGGGGGAGGCTGGGAAGGGATGTGAAGGGTAAACAAAGGAGGAGGCTACAATGCTTGGTAAGAAATGTACGCATTATCCTGCCCATGTAATTGTAACTCCTCTGTACAGTATGTTCACAAATAAAATTAAATTAAATTAAAAAAAAAGAAATGTACTCATTATCTTACTATGTAACTGTAGCCCCTCTATAATCACTTTTACAATAAAATAAAATATTTTTAGAAAAAAAAAAAGAACTGACTGGCATTCTTCCATCCAGCATATCCAGATTAAAAATACCAGCTCCTCATTTTACATGTTTGCATGTATGACCCATTTCCTGGGATTCTCTGTATTCCATGTACTATATTATAATTCTCCAATCCTGTCAAATAAGTAATTTAGTCATCACCGAATCCCTCTAGTGGAAGAATTGCAGAATTCACTCTACCCCAAATTGCATGGAGCCAATCTCTCCACAGTGCTGTTGTGCCAATACTGAGGTTTGAACTGGGGTCTCATGCTCTTGGTTGGCTTTTTTGCCAAAGTCTAACACTCTACCACTTGAGCCACACCTTTACTTTCAAACTACTGTTGCATTTAGTTGGCCAGTTTTGCTTTTGTCTTGACACCCCATCTCTACACAACGGACTAGCTGTTTGAGCAGATTTAAATATTTGGAACATTTACCTGTGCAGAAAGAATAATATCCAGAATATCCTGATCCTTCTGAGTGTTATCCTGCTTCATTCCAGTTCTGTGGGAATTTGTTCTTTCTTGAATTATCTTTTCTGAGAAGAATATATCTCAATTACCAAAGTGACGGCAAAGCCAATCCAAGTCAAATAAATTATGAACCAATGCAGGGCCTATGAATAGCTTCAACCTTTGCCTGCTTTCCAGAGGCCAGAGTTAGTCCATTACATTTAAATAGATTAATTTTCACAGATAGTTTATTTAGCTCAAATGTATGACATTTGAGAAAGTTGCAAAGATAAACAGAACTCATAAGGTAAATAGTTTATATTCAACAGATAAGCAATATGATTTCAGATTATTTTCTTTCTCAGTTTAAAAATCTTCTCTTCATGGAAACCATTAAATAAAAATTCAAAACAAACAATTATTTGAAACTACCTTTTTCTACAGAAAGTAGTCCAAGTTTTCTCTCTTGGGGTGAATTTTTGTCACTCCATTTTCTATTTTGTCTAGCTTTTAAAAATAGGAGTAAAAGAAAAGCAGTGTATTATGTTTTTCAAAAACATCTTCTGTGTATCAAGAACTTTTTTCCTCCTCGCCAAGCCTTATTTTGTAAATTTGTGATTTCCCCCCCCCTTTTTTCCTGTTTAAAACTAGCTAATATTTACTCTGTGTGTGTGTGTGTGTGTGTGTGTGTGTGTGTGTGTGTGTGTGTGTGTGCGCGTGCGCGCTGGTCCTGGGGCTTGAACTCAGAGCCTGGGCTCTGTCCTGAGCTTTTGTGCTCAAAGTTAGTGCTCACCCACTTGAGCCATGGCTGGGTCCACTTCTGGCTTTTTGGTGTTTAATTGGAGGTTGAGTCTCACACACTTTCTTGCCAAGTTGCTGAGCAAAGATCCTTAGATCTCAGCCTCCTGGGTAGCTAGACTTACAGGCGTGAGCCACGGTGCCAAGCTTGTCGTTGTACCTTGCTAATTTTTGTATATTGTTATTTTCTTTTGTATTATTTTTATTATATTCTTTTTTTAAAGATGATTTTTTTCCTCGTTAATGGCTTCATTTTAATTTTTAATGCTTTATGGGAGTAAGGTTGGGACAAAACCTGGAATAGCTAACCTAACATTAAAGAACCAAGCTAGAGGATTGATACTGTTCAACTCCGAGATTTACTCTAAAATTACAATAATCAAGGCAGTGTGCTATTGGTAAGGGAATTGGTGAACATATAAAAGGGTCACAATAAAAAACATAGAACTATTCAAATAGAGTCAACTGGTCTGTGATTTAAAAGGACAAAGATACTTTTTCAACAAATGGGGTTACTAACTGGACATGCACAGAAAAAATCCAGACAATCTTCTTTCACCAAAATTAACTTAAAACAGATCACACATTAATTTTTAATACAAACTTATAAACTTCCTAGAATAAAACATCGGAAAAAAATCTAGTTTGGCAATGACTTTTTAGACACCATACCAAAACATGATTCCTGAGAGAAACGAACTCGTAAGCTGGACTTTATGAAAACTTAAAAGCTTTCATTCCACAAAAGGTTCTGTTAAGAGACGAGAAAGACAAACCACAGACTTGTAAAAGTCTTTGCAAATGGTATATTGGATCAAGGACTGGTATCCAAAATTTTAAAATATCGGGGCTGGGAAGGTGGCTCCGTGGTACAGCGCTTGCCTTGCACGCATGAGGCCCTGGGTTCGATTCCTCAGTACCACATAAGCAAAAAGAAAAAAGCCAGAAGTGGCGCTGTGGCTCAAGTGGTAGAGCACTAGCCTTGAGCTGAAGAGCTGAGGGACAGTGCCCAGGCCCAGAGTTCAGGCCCCACGACCGGACCCCCCCCCAAAAAATATATAAAGGATTATTTTGTGTGTGTATGTGTTGGTCCTGGGGTTTGAATTTAGGGCCTGGGTGTTGTCCCTCAGTTTTTGTGCTCAAAGCTAGCATTCTACCACAGGTCAACTTCTGGTACGCTCTCTCTCTCTCTCTCTCTCTCTCTCTCTCTCTCTCTCTCTCTCTCTTTTAGGTGATTAATTGGAAGTGAGTATCACAGACTTTCCTGTTTGAGCTGGCTTTGAACATCTTCAGATCTCATCTTCCTGAGTAGTTAGGATTACAGGCATGAACCACTGGCACCCAGTGAAACTTTTTTTTTAAGACTTACACAATTTGGCCCAAATAAAAAAATGGGCATAGGATCTGAACAGAGATCCTACCCAAGAAAATATGAAGATGGCAAGCAGGTATATGAAAAAATGCTCAAAACCATATGATATCACATGGCTAAAATCCCACATAGCAGTAATGCCAAATGTTGCCAGGGACAGGAACTCATGGTAGGAATGAAAAATGATTTAGGCATTTTGAAAGACAGTGTGGCAATATCTTACAAAGTGAAACAAAATCTTAGCATGTGATCTAATAAGTGTGTCCTTTGCTACTTATCCAAAAGAGCTGAAAACTGATGTCGACACAAATCCTGCACATACGTGTTGTGTTGCTACTAGCTTTGCTAATTACCCAAATAATTATAATTATCTAAACTCAAGATGGTTCCCAGTAGGTTAATGGGTGGTAACTTGTGGTAAATGCAGACAATAAGTTATTATGTAGTTAAAAAAAGAAATCAAGCCATGGAAACCTATGGAAGGAACCTTGAACTCATATTGCCAGATGGAAGAGGCAGTCTGAGAAGACTACACTGTGTATGATTCCAATGACATACATTATGGAAACAGAGAAAACATCAAGATAGAAAACAAAAAAACCAACCAAACCAGGTGGTTTCCATAGGTTCATAGGGAGGGAGGTGAAATTAGTAAGTAGAGTATAGGTCAATGAAATTATTTTGTATAAGATGATAATAATGGAAATACAGTCACTATATCTTTCTAAAAGCTCTAGTGTTTACAACACAAAGACTGAACTCTGAATTATGGCCTGTTGTCCATCGCAATGTACCAATAGTAACAAAATAATTCTAACAATGTACCACAGTGATGCCACAGAAAAACTGTAATGGGGCGGGCTGAGGAGGCCCATAGGAGCTCTGTACTTTCTGCTCAAGTTTCTGATTGCCTAAAACTAATATAAAATTAACGTTTATCAATATTAAGTGAAAACCTACAATGTCTCTCTCTTTTTTAGTCAGTCGTGGGGCTTGAACTCGGCCTGGGCACTGTCCCTCAGCTCTTCAGCTCAAGGTGAGTACTCTACCACTTGAGCCACAGCGCCACTTCCCCTCCAAGGTCTCTTTAATTAAAACACTTTAGTAAATAATAGACTAATGGAACAGAAGAGCAAATCCAGAAACAGGTCCAAGTATATACATCAGGTTAGAATATGATAAAGGGGTATGTCTCAAATCATTGGAAAAGAACATTTAGATAAAAACATGATGAGATGACTGCATAACCATTTGGGAAAAAAATGGATCAGTGCTTCACACCATAGAACACATAGGAGAGTCTCTAAGTAGATCAGACAACTCAATGCAAAAACAATAAACTCATACAGGAATTATTAGAAAACACAGATGAATATCTCTGTGACCCAGTTGTGGGGAAGTAGTTTTCAACTGGGGGGCAATTTTGACCCCAGGAGACATTCAACAATGTCTGGATGCATTCCTGTTTGCCACAACTGAAGAAATTCTACTGGCACCAAGCATGTAGATGTCAGAGGAGCAGCTAAGCATTTCACAAAGCTTCCCACAACAATTCAAGGTTATTAGGGTCAAGGGTTGGGAACCACCAGAATAGAGGACACTCTCCTCCTAATCCTTTGCATTAAAAAAATCAGAATTGTATCGTACAAAGAAAATACAAGGAATTGTCTTATCAAGTCTTCTGTAGCTGCCCTCAAATCCATTCCTGTTTGCTCCAACAAACTATCTAATACTGATATTTTTGTGTGTGAGGATGGGGTCATAAGGCCAAACAATGCCTACCTTTATCTTAAATTTTTCTAAACTGCTTCTCTGAATGTCCTTCTTATAATATGTGTGTATGTGTGTGTGTGTGTGTGTGTGTGTGTGTGTGTGTGTGAGAGAGAGAGAGAGAGAGAGAGAGAGAGAGAGAGAGATAGAGAGAGAGAGAGACAGAGAGAGACACAGAGAGACACAGAGAGACACAGAGAGAGAATTTGTCAGTGTATCTCTCCAACTTCCTGGGGGCAAAGGTAGTTGATAATAGTAACCCTACTTTATATTTAATGCATATTCAGTGTGGAGAACTGTTCCAGGTGCTCTACATTCAATAGCACACTCAATATCACCACAAAACCTAGGAGCAAGGTTCTATTTTATCCCCACTGAACTGATGGCAATGAAGCAAAGCAGTAAGTAAGCCAGTCCAGTCATGTTGCCAATAAATGGTGAAGCTGATGAAGGATTGGCAGCTTCATATACTTTCTCTATTATGGCGTTCATGAAAAGAAATGTCAGCTTGTGTTAGATATAATGTCACAAAAGTAATTTAAGATTTGTGGTTTACGTCTCACTATTGTAAACATATTTTTGAATCAATCTACTTTTGATTACATATCCATGTCTACTCTTTCTCTGGATTCATTCCAATATCTCATGGGTATTTTAGCTTGTAATTACTACTGTAATCACTTTTACAAAACCAACTTGCCATATGTACTTTGAAATTCTCAGTGGCTTCTTGTTAATTTATATTTATGCTCACTGCATATGATAAGTTTGTATATTGTGTAGAAAAGTTCTGATATGATTAATGACTATTATGGATGCAGCAAGTGATAGGAATCTGCTTTGTTCTCATAACTCCATGCTGCTCCCATGGCCCACTGACCCATGGGACCTTCCTGATTCTCAGGAAAACTTCACCCCTGACTATTTTACTACCACAGATCCTAACAGGACAGCTCAGACAATAAATCCTCAACAGGATTGGCAAAGACTTTGCAAAGAAGAGTCTGACCTCTTTCCTTGTCTCCTCTTCCAGCCCAGTCGTTTTACATATCCAAAGATGTTCTATGAAGGACTTGCCTCTCCCTTCTTGGCCTAATCATTTTATGTATCCAAAGATGGAATATTAAGGATTGATTCCCACCCTATTATCCCAGGTGCATACAGACGCCAGGCAAAACCTCAGGTATGCGCAGACATGCTTGATGTGCAGGCAGGGCAATCCACCCAAGTCTGGCTGTAAACATTCCATTGTGGGCCTAACTGAAAATCCTTTCACTTCCCTAGGCTTTTTCCATTAACTTCTGCCTCCTTGCTCAAAGCTCATATAAGCCCGACCTCAAATCTACCCTGTGACACAACCTCCTAGACCATGGGAAAGTTGCTGCCCCTAGCTGTTATGTCTCAATAAACAGGCCTAGCCTATTGAGAATAGAGTCCAGCCTATTCCATTTTCCTTTCAACTCCATTTTTCTAACAGCAAACTCTTTTTAAAGGTCTCAAGTTGTCATTTATTTGAGCACTGTCCTTGTCAAAGCTCTATGAAGAACAAAAATTTGGTCAGGTGCCAGTGGATCATGTCTAAAACTCCTAGCTACTCAGGAGGCTGAGATCTGAGGATTGTGGTTCAAAGGCAGCCCAGGCAGAAAAGTCTGTAAGACTCTTATCTCCAATAAACTACTCAGAAAAAGCTGGAAGTGGAGGTGTGGCTTAAGTGGTAGAGTGCTAGCCTTCAGTACAAAGAAGCTCAGGGACAGCGCCCAGGCAACTGAGTTCAAGCTCCAGGTCTGGCAAAAAAAAAAAAGAAAGAAAAGAAAAAGAAAAATTCTTTCTTGTTCACATTAACGTCAATTAGTAACTTTCAGAGAGGTATAATGCATTCATAACAGTGCAAGTTTGGTCAAGCTCAAGCCCAAGAAATACCTGCTTATTTACCTGTGTATTGATGTAGCACTTTGGTTAACTCCTGGAAGTGATAGCCCTTAGGACTGAATTTGAAAATTATGTCATAATGATGCCAGAAATTGTATGAGCGATAAAATATAATTTTCCCAAGTTCCAATGTCACTTTTACATAAGAATCATGGGTGCTAGAAGATAAGAGTTGAATCAATGTGTTAATAACTAACTTAGATCATGATGAACAAATATCCTTTTTTGCTCTCCTGTCACTGACCTGTTTATCTGGCAGTTGGTCTCCTGGCTGAAAGCACATTTCATGATTATGTCCAGGGCCATCAGGTTGATATGTTCAAAAACCTCCACGGTTGTGTCATGAATGCTGCAAATCTTCTCCCACTTATCCTGGTACAGGAGATCAAGATCAGCATCAATGCCATCACCAATCTGCCTTTGTTTGCAGGTTCTTGTTTAATTTTGCCCTAATGGTCTAAAGGACACAGCCCTGACACACAGGAACCAAAGGTCAGAGCGTAAACAAGCCACTGTGCTTACTCTGGGCATGAAGGAGGGAAAATGTACACTCAGCTGAAAGAGAAAACCATGCAACAAACTGCACATCTGGAAAATGATCAATGATAACACAATTCTGCTTCCAAACAGACCAGAGGTCCATAGGACAATGGATCACCACCCCACCCCAAAGGCTTTGGTTTCTTTCAGTCCTTAACATGCTAGGTACTCCCTCCCTACTCTCAGCCACCATAAGCACACTTTAAAAAGATCTGAACATTTTCAAAAGACATCTTAGACTCAGAAATTGGGGACAGGGCTGGGAAGGTGGCTCAGTAGTAGAGTGCTTGCCTTGCATGCATGAGGCGCTGGGTTCGATTCCTCAGCACCACATAAGCAAAAAGAAAAAAGCCGGAAGTGGTGCTGTGGCTCAAGTGGTAGAGTGCTAGCCTTGAGCTGAAGAGCTGAGGGACAGCGCCCAGGCCCAGAGTTCAGGACCCACGACCGGACCAAAAAAAAAAAGAAAAAAAAAAAAAGAAATTGGGGACAGAGAGAAGGTAGGAGTGGTTGCATGGAGCTGGTTCCCGGCCAAGCACAAACTGCCCAACCAGATTCCACACAGACTTCCATGGTGCCGGAGCTGCTTTGCTTGACTTTTCTTTCTTTCTCTTTCTTTCTTTCTTTCTTTCTTTCTTTCTTTCTTTCTTTCTTTCTCTCTCTCTCTCTCTCTCTCTCTCTCTCTCTCTCTCTCTCTCTCTCTCTCTCTCTCTCTCTCTCTTTCTTTCTTTCTTTCTTTCTTTCTTTCCTTTCTTTCTTTTGGGTCCGGTCGTGAGGCCTGAACTCTGGGCCTGGGCGCTGTCCCTCAGCTCTTCAGCTCAAGGCTAGCGCTCTACCACTTGAGCCACAGCGCCACCTCCGGCTTTTTTCTTTTTGCTTATGTGGTGCCGAGGAATCGGACCCAGGGCCTCATGCATGCAAGGCAAGTGCTCTACCACTGAGCCACCTTCCCAGCCCTTGACTTTTCTTAATTCCACCAAACCCCCGTTATAAATGACAGTATCTCTTATGTAAAAATCTTTTGAGTAAAACACTGAAATTCTTAAATTCAGTTCAAACTCATAGACTGATAAAAACTTGAGAGACTGAATAAAAGGTGAAGGGTATTTTTAAAATGTTGCTTAGCCAAGTGCCAATGGCTCATGGCAGGAAAGTCCATAGACTCTGATCTCCATTTAACCACCAAAAAGCTGGAAGTGAGTTGTGGCTCAAGTGGTAGAGTATCAATCTTGAGTGACAAAAACAAGGGATTGTGCCCTGGCTCATAGTTCAAGTCCAAGTACAGCATATACACAACAAAACAAAACAAAATAAAAAGTTTACCTAAATGTTGACTTCTTAGTCAGAAGGCTTCCATTCAAAAAGCTTAATATATATGCAGTACTGAACTAAAGGTTTGAATTCTAAGTAGAATTCACTTGCTAAGCAAGTGCTCTACTGCTTAGCCAGCCCTTTTTTATTTTAGTTTATTTTTCAGAGAGGGTTTCCAGCTCTTACCCAGACCAGCCTCAGACCACAAGAGCCTCCTACCTCTACTTTCCAAGTAGCTGGGGTTATAGATAGGTACTACCACACTTGGATCTAACATATTTTTGATTAACATGTGATAGTTATACACATTAATGAGGTTCAGTAAGATATTTCTGTTCATAAACACAGCATGCTCTGATGGGTACAAGTAGTGAGTTTGGGAAAAATGAAAGGGAAGACATATGGGAGGAACTCAGGGAATTATGAGACAAGGAAGGCAGAAATGGCTCCTATAAATTGGAGGCAAAACTCAAACACAACCACTGGCAGATATGAAATTGCGCCAAACACTTAGCAATATCAGAATCAGAAGATGATACAGACACACCCCTTTCCCTCTGGCCTGCACCTGGAGCTCTCTAGTTTCTGCCTGAAGCATTTACATCCATGTTTTCACCACAAAACCAATAGGGATTAGATCTGCTCTTGTGAGCTTGGTTTTTAGGACCTGGCTGATGAACTGGTAACAGTAGTTCTTTGGGGGAACAGAGATAGATTTGCCAATGAGAGTGGAGGAAATTTGACTTTGTGGAATTTGAAGTTTATGAAGAAATTATACTATCTGGTATTATTATTATTATTATTATTATTGGCTAAGGGGCTTGAACTCAGAACCTGGGTTCTTCCTCTGAGCTCTTTTTGCTTGAGGCTAGCACTGTACCACTTTGAGCCACAATTCCACTTCTGGTTTTTGTGGTTAATTGGAGATAATAAATGGAGATAATAATAATGTGGAGTCTCAAGGGGACTTTTCTGCCCGAGCTGGCTTCTAACTGTGATCCTCATATCTCAGTCTCCTGTTACATAAAAATTTTTTATGTAAAAAATTGACATTCTTAAATTGAGTTCAAACTAATATTTATTGAATGCTAGGATTACAGGTGTGAGTCACCAGTACCCAACAACCATTTGGTTTTAAAAGAAATACAATTTAAAGATAAAAAACCAACAGCAAAATAAAGCTTTGGAATAAAACTCATTTCTAAATCAGAAGCCAGCCACCAGAATGCTCCTATGTACTGTCCTCTTGATCCTTTAGAAGATACAGGACACTTCCTCAAGATCCTGTACCTGTTACAAGAGGAAACTGAAATCTGTGACTATACTAGAAACACTTATCCTTTGCTCAGTCCTTCCTGGCCATCAGAAAAGGCCATTTACTCTGCTTAGAATTCTCTCATCCATATTAGCTATGTAGGTAATTTCAGCTTATAGTTCAAGATAAATTTGAGTCTTAGACAGGTGCCCGTGGCTTATGCCTGAAATCTTAGCTACTCAGGAGGCTGAAATATGAGGATCACAGTTCAAAGCCAGCCTGGGCTGAAAAGTTCCCATGAGGCTCTTACCTCCAATTAACTACCAGAAAACTGGAAGTAGAATTGTGGCTCAAAGTAGTAGTGCACTAGCCTTGAGAAAAAGAGCTCAGGGATAGCTCCTAGGCCTGGAGTTCAAGCCCTATGACCACCACCAACAAAAATGTTGTCTTTTCTGAAGACTGAAGTTCCAACAGATGCTTTTGGCTTTTTATCGATCACATCATTTACTCTCTGAATCTTGCCACTTTGTACTCGGCTTACTGCCAGAGACTCTCAGAAATATCTTAGACATAGGGTCAGATTTATTTTCTTTCCCTCCCTCCTTCCCACCCTTCCTTCCTTCCTTCCTTACCTCTTGGCCTAGATGCTACACCAGAGTTATTTTTTGCTCAAGGCTAGCACTTTACTATTTGAGTCACAGCTCCACTTCTGGCTTTTTGGTGGTTAGATGCAGATAAGAGTCTCATGCACTTTCTTTCCTGGAATGGTTTCAAACTGACATCCTCAGATCTCAGCCTCCTGAGTAGCTAGGATTAGAGGTATGAGCCACTGATTCTTAGCCTTTTGTGTTTTCTTTTTTAAAAAAATCACCCAAATAGCACAGCAAATGCTTACAAAGATACTTACTACTCAATGCATATTTGTACATGATTAATTTTTAGAAATTCTGATTTTCACTATTCACGAAATGAATGCCTATACAGGGCTGGTTGGAAGCATTTGCAGTGGCCCAGCACTCCATGTGCTCACTGCACTTACCAGCATTGTGTTCACAGAATGGGCCATTGCATCCACGTATGTTTTTAGGGTATCACAATGGAATCCAGGAGTCAGTAAGCGACGGTGCTGGAACCACTTGGGCCCATCTAGATTCAGGAGTCCCTTTCCTTGAGAAATAAAAGGAACACAATCTCAAGGCATTGGATTATGTGAGAAGGAGAGGTTGAGATGAGGCACACAGACAGCATAGAGTGACTTGATGCACAGTCATCATGAAATAGTGAAATGTTAAAGTGGTGCTTGCTGATTAAGATGGTGAGAGTCTTGACTGATGCCTGCATCTGGAATGGATATATTTAACACTGTGAGAAAGTTTCAAAGTCTGATGCATTTGGAAGTCTGATGAGATGAAAATGCCAATTCTAAAAATCACAAATTATAACCTACGAGTCATTGAGGAAGTAACAACCTTCCTGACACTTAGTTTTCTCTGCAATCGAGTGTGACACTACCATGTTATGAGGATAAATGAAAGTGCATAGTCCCTCCTTAGTTCATGAAAGAAACTATACTCATTTCCTGTTCACTGAAAGCCAATACATAAGCCAAACTGTGAAAATGAATTTATCGAAAACTAGACAAGGATGTCCATTTGGTTCCCCGATTTCATCTTCGTGAGCTCTAGTTTGTTAATGGCACAGTTTGGAAATGTTAGGCAAGGTTAGTATCTTAATTGCCTATTGCCAGAATGATTATTAAGGATTTGGCTTTCAAAGAACTTTATGATCGACACACTCATTGAATGTTTACAATATACCAGGCTCATGGTGCATGGCTTTGTGCTATTATAATACCAGCCATAACAGCATGTACTAGAAATATGTGTTTCACTTATATCAAGCAGCCAGAACAGTGACACTTATTCTCATTTTCAAAGCTGAGGAAATTGAGGCATGGAGAGATTAAATTGCTTAAAATTACATTTGATCAGTCTGTTGGGATAAGGGGAGGATTCAAATCTGTTGGAAATGGAGGCAGGAGCTTATATTCTTTCATTAAATTCTCTCCTGGTCAAACATAAATACCAATTACTTGACAAAAACCTTGCTTCATCTATTCACAAAATGTATTTTAGAGAAAGTTTCACTGTTTGACATACAGAAATGGGAAGACTCCCAAAAGAAAGACAAGAAAAAGAACTTCAGGAAACAAGAAAGACAAAAGAGTAAAATCAATTTGAAAAAAAGAGGAGAGGATCTCATATATGCTGCCTTGAAAATGGAACTGTGAAGAGACCAACAGATCAGGAGTCATCCCAGGATGCTTTGCTATTTTGACCTTTGAGCTCCCTTTGATCTTCTCCTAGATGATGTTCATTATAGATCTACCTTACTCTTCATGCTTTTGAGCTCAGATCTGAGTCTTTTCTGATTATTTTCAACAGAAAGGGGACTTGGGACAAGGGTAGATTACCTGTCTCATTGGCACATACCAAGACATGGTGTCATGAACTTGTGCAGGTACTGAGATTTAGGGTCTGCAGATTCAAACAGAAGAAACAGAAGGCAGTATTAGAGGAAACACTCTTTACCAGTTCAAGACAGGGAAGCTTTTTTCATTTGCTTGCATTTAGCCTGAACATTAAGCAAAAGGGAGCTAACATTTAGAAGCAGGGGGAAACTGTAAGTCTAGATTAAATTTCAGAGAATAGCAAGTCCCAGGAGGCAGAGAGGACCCATATTCAGATTCTCTTTTGGTTTCTACCTCTACCAAGAGGATCAGATTGCTGGAGGACTGCCAAGTTTCCAGAGCAGGAGTGCCTTGTGCAAGTGTCTTACAACTCTTGAGGTGAACTTGAGACATATCAGGAGGACTGAAAAACATGGAGATAAATAAAGGCTGTTTCTTCTTACCAGGGTTTGTTTGTTTCTTTTTGTGCCGGTCCTGGGGCTTGAGCTCAGGACCTGGGTGCTATTCTTGAGCTTCTTTTGATCAAGGCTAGCACTCTACCATTTGAGCTCCAGATCTGGATTTTTGGAAGTTTATTGGAGATAAGAGTTTCACAGGCTTTCCTTCCTGAGCTGGCTTTAAGCCTCAAGCCTCAGATATCAGCCTCCTTAGTAGCTAAGATTACAGGCATAAGCTACTGGTGCCTGGCTCTTACTAGGGTTTATTAAGGATACACAGAAGGGAAGATTAGAATATGAGATCTTAGCTAGGCATCGATGTCTCACACCTGTAATCCTAGCTACTCAGGGGGCTGATATCTGAGGATCACCGTTCAAAGCCAGCCTGGGCAGGAAAGTCCATGAGACTCTTATCTCCAATAAACCACTCAGAGAACCAGAAGTGACACTGTGGTTCAAGTGGTTGAGTGCTAGCCTTGAGCTGAAGAGTTGAGGGAAGTGCCCAGGCCCAGAGTTCAAGCCCCATGACCGACAAAAAAAAAAAAAAAAGAATATGAAACTTTGATGAATAAAAGCTGGCCATTTTAGCTTTGTGCTATAAACTAGGCCATGATAGATGCTCTGAAATTGGATTGGATGACTCATGCCTCCCAAAAGAACAGAAAGGGAAACCAGCATGGATCATAATCAAGAGGTTGGACTGGTAAACACTCTGGCAGCCAATGTTACATTCTGAGTCAGCAGAGGGAGAATCTTCTGATTTCCTCTGAGCACAGAGTGGGGCTGGAAAACCCCTGGCCAGGCTGGGCTCTGAAGAGCCCTATGGCTAGGGAGAAACAAGGGTTTAGGGAGCTTTTGAAAATTTCCTTCACCTGGCTAGGATACCTGACCCATCTCTGTATTTACTCCAGGGTTTCTTAAAGACATAATACCAATTTTTGCTTCAGATCCTGCCTGTGGGTCATGTGCATCTCCTCAAAGGATTAGGTTCCTGAGATTTGCTCCTTTTCTTACCTGTTCTGTTCAGAAGTGTCTTTGCATAGTCTGGGTCATAGATAAAGAAAAAGGCCTGGAAGGGCCCAATCCAGCAAGGGAAAGCACAAGGGTATTTTTCAACAATCTCATCAAGTTTCTCCATTGTATCTTCCTGAAGAAACTGCAATGTCAAAAAAATAATAGAAATTAGAAAACTAGCAACACCATTCTTAGGTATCTATCTGAAGAGATGAAAGTCAGGAAACAATAGACACTAGTACACCCACATATACGGAAATGGTACTTGTAATATTGCTACAAGAAGGTAGGTATGTTTCCTATCACTATACTAGATATGAGTTCATAGTGCTTGGGATTTAACACTACTCACAGTGGTGGGTAACTGACAGGAATTGGTATAAAGTGATTCCAGGTTCTTTTTCCGCAGGATAACTCCAAAGTGCACAGAGTTCTCCAGTGGGAGTATGATTCAGTTACCTACAGCAGTAACCTGCTTGACAATGACTTGATGTGGTAGCCCTCCCATCCTCTCACCTGCCAAATCTGCCAAAATTACTCTTGCAAAAATAAATTCCTTGCTCTCAATCATTGTCTCATACCTATTTCTGAAGAACTAAAACAAAGGTTAAATTATTATAAAATGTTAAGAGAACTGCCAGGTGCTGGTGGTTCACACCTGTAATTCTAACTACTTAAGAGGCAGAGATCTGAGAGTCACAGTTCAAAGCCATCCCCTGAAGACAAATGGGAGAGAACGTTATCTCCATCCAAATAACCAGCCCAAAGGTGGAAGTGGAGGTGTGCCTCAAGTGATTGACTGCCAGCCTTGAGCAAAAAGGCTAAGCAAGATCACAAGATTCTGCACAGGCACACAGGTGCACACACACACACACACACACACACCCCAAAAATAAAACACTGTATGTGGATGGCATTTTGCAATGTGGAGAGATACGGGTGAGACACTGGAGAAAGGCTGTCTCCAATTGGAGTTATACACCTGGCTTTCTTTTTCAAGGTCCAGGCTCTCTAGATCCATCCCAGCATCGCACTGCTTCCTCTCGGTGCCCTTTTCCTGTAGGGCTGCGGGAGAGTCTCTAGAGAAAGAAGCTGAGCTGTCAGTGCAGGGCCCAGGTCCCCAGGAAGGGAAGGAAGCAGCCGCCTTGGCCCCTCCCTTCCATCTACCTTCTGGTGGCCATGGAACCAGTGGGTGGGCGGCGCGGGGAAGGGGCGAAGGTCCCAGAGCAGCCGCTGTCTCCTCAGGTAGAGCTTGATGGCCTGCAGCAGCGCCAGAGCCAGGCAGAACACCAAAGCCAGGTGCAAGGGCCGCGCCCAGCGCGTCTCCAGCCACGAGGCCTCCATCGCTCTGCGGCGCGGCGCGTTCTGCGCTCTGTGCACCAGAACGCCCGCCAGCAGCCCAAGGTGGAGGAGGGGGCGGGGGGGGGGGGGAGGCGTGTACTGGGCGCGTGCGCTCTCTCTAGACCCTGGAGGAGAGGAGAGGAGAGGTTCTGGCTCTGCCCTCCCCTCCTCTGAGCCAGAGGAATCCCGGGAAGGAGGAAGGGCGATGGGAGGGGCAGCTCAGTGCAGGAGAGGGGAAGCAGGCATGCTCTGGCTCCTGCATCTCTAATCCTTCATCCAAGGGACTGATTGATTCTCGCTTCAGGCTGATTTCTTAGAGCTGCTGGGTGTCAGACTCTCAATGGCAGAAGATTTGAATTTAGATTTTGAAATACCGTTCAAGCTGAGATAATTTTTCGTCTTCTTTGTAACAAATAAATGAGCTTCTTTTACCTACATCCTCCCTGGGATATTTCAAGCTCTTTGTATGAGGGCAATGAACCCTAACTTGGGAAGACAGGCACAGCATCACACCAAATGTAGTTTTGTTTTGCCCAGATAAGGATCCCCAGAGCTCGAGCCTGGATTCACCAAGGTCACCAACGCAGCGGGTCAGAGTTGAGAGCCCCGACTTCCAGTTTAGCCGGGTTTTTATTGTGGTTACAGCAAGGGTAGTGTAAGGTCTGCTCCTGGATGGCCAGCAGACTCCACCCTCCTCGCAGCAAAGTCTCCACCCAGTACCTGCGTTACCTAGGCAACTGGCACACCTGGAAGAGGTCACATCTGCATCCGCTGAGGTCACATCTGAATTTGATGTGGCCACACCTTTCTCCGCCCATACCCTAGATAAGGGCTAGCCCAGGTCCAGACCCTCTCTCTCTGTTCTATTCTAGCTCTCTCTCTGTTCTTTTCTGCTCTCTCTCTCTGCTCTCTTGCTGCTCTTTTCTAGCTCTCTCTGCTTTCTCTCTGCACTAGCTCTTTCCTCTCTCTTTTCTCTCTTTCCCAGCTCTCTCTCATTCCCAGGCCTTTCCCAGCCACGTGGAATGCCAACCTTGCCTGGTTCCAGAAGGTCTACAGAATAAACCTACCCCTTACCTGAATACCACATGTGTGCTGGTGCTGTTCTTACTCGGATACCTCCTTCACCATTTATGTTAGTTTTTTAAAAAGAGATAGCCGAGTAAGAACAGCACCAGCACGCACGTGGTATTCAGGTAAGGGGTAGGTTTATTCAGTAGACCTGCTGGGACCAGGCAAGGTTGGCACTCCACATGGCTGGGAAAGGCCTGGGAAAGAGAGAGAGGAAAGAGCTAGAGCAGAGAGAACAGAGAGAGCTAAAAAAGAACAGTGAGGGAGATAGGTAGCAGAGAGAGCTAGAATAGAGCAGTGAGAGAGCAGAGAGCTAGAAACGAACAGAGAGAGAGCTAGAATAGAACAGAGAGAGAGAGAGCTAGAAAAAGGCAGAGAGAGAGAGTCTGGGCCTGGGCTAGCCCTTATCTAGGGTATGGGCAGAGAAAGGTGTGGCCACATCAAATTCAGATGTTACCTCAGTGGATGCAGATGTGACCTCTTCCAGGTGTGCCAGTTGCCTAGGTAACGCAGGTACTGGGTGGAGACTTTGCTGCGAGGAGGGTGGAGTCTGCTAGCCATCCAGGAGCGGACCTTACAGGTAGGGGGTTACATGATTGGTTAACATTTAGTGAGTGAATCTTGTAACAATCTTATTGGCTAGCATGTGCAGGCTTAAGCAGTAAACTATGTTAACTATGCTATCTTAAGAAACATTTGCAACTGTAGGTACCTTCCTGTCATCAGCTGATGGCTATTGCTAGGGGAATTATGGGCAGAATGTTATTGGGACATTTCACAATTTTTCCAAGAACCTGAGTTCTTACTTTCTGTACAAGTCTTTACCATGGAAACTTTTCGGTAAAGGCCCTCACAATGGATACTTTCAGTGAAGGCCTTCAAAATGGATACTAAGTCCAGAATGGCTGTACTTTGGATAAGGCCTCTCATTCCCTCCCCCTTCCTCCCCTTCTCTAGTAACTAAGGTAGCCAATCATGGATCCCATATTTTCTATGGGTTGAAACGGAGCCCTTAGTACCATCAACTGAACTGTATTGACTCTTTTATGAATACGACCAATCTGTTGATTATGCAAGGTCCAATTGTGAGTAACAGAATTAACAGTACCAAAGGCCCTATTAGGGGAATAATCCATTGAGCCTGAGGCTTATATAGCCATCTGAAGTCCAGGTTGTTAGCTGGGCACTTATGGTGTCCCTCACACAGTTTTTCTAAAGCCTTTACATTTTCTTCCACCAGTCCTGACTCTGATCACAGTTAACTTAATTTTATACCAGCTGTACTCATAAGCTCCAATTTTAAGACATACTCATACCATTTGCTACATAAACTTTCTGGGGTTTGTCTTCTTCCCTTTTTCACTCTGATACGAACATTTTAAGACAATCCTTACTTTTCAAATCCTTTCTTATCCTGGAGACCATTTTGCCCCCAATTCCTTTCCCAAGGCTTTCTTTACTACTCTCTTCTTTCCCTGAGTTTCTTTGCCACTAGAATTTAAAACTGCCCATTTTTTTTCCTCTTTGGCTTGTGGAACCAAGTTATCTCAGAACAGCCTCAAGGCACCACTGAGGTGGAAAAGCTTGCTAGATTTTAAGACTAAGAGCAGGGCTGGGTCTCATTTCTCTACCTCCATTGATAAAAATCTCTGAATACAAGGTAGAAGGAGATGTAAGGGGTATGGTATTCTAGGCTCACACAGGGGCTAGTCTGGTGGGGTTACTACTCTTTAACACTCACCCAGGAGGAAGCAGGTTATTACCATACCAGAGTCAAACTAGGCTGTGACTACAGAGTGGATTTCCAGTCCCGATGACCTGAAGTGCCTAAGGCCAGTGATGTCCTTGCCCCAATATCTACTGTGGGAGTAGAGAAGATTACTGGATATCATCAAAAGAGTGTCCCACAAAGTCTTAGTTTTAGCAGACTCAAAGCAGTTTTCCACTGGGAAACAGTCTCAGGGGATGGAATCAGGCAAGAATTCAAGTCTACTTTTTCCACGGTGGAGGTGGTCCAGGTGACAATGTAGATTTCCTCCAGGTGACTGTCAGGCTGTCATTGAACTTTATCCATTAAGGTGTGCAGCAGTAGCAGTAGCAGCAGCAGGGTCTCTTAGTGGCTCCAAGGGACTGTCACACCTTGTGCTGGGCTGCAAATTCCTACACAGACTAGTTAAGGATACATTACATAGGCTTGGCAGGCTGTGCCCCCCCACCCCGTTTTTAAAGACTGTTTAGACAATAGCCTAGGATAATTTACCAAGACAACAACTTTTTACTAGCCAGATATTTTTGTAACCATCTCTGACAGATGCAGTCTACACTTGCACACCTGTTAACACTATTCTATTTTGCCTCGTTTTTCCAAAACTGACTCTGGACTCTTGATCTTAAAAGGGGGTTGATGGGTGGAGGTCCATCTTCTGTAACTTCTTCAAGCTGACTTCAGGGGCATTGATCCTACTTAGCCAGGAACCTATAACCTTAGCTATTTTACATGTGGAATCAGAAGAATTATTACTTTGAAATGATACCAGCGGAGAATGATACCAAGCATATGCCCTTCCAAATTCAAGCCCTACCCCATGAGTCTCTGCCCTGGGACTGTACAGACCTCATACTGAAGAGGTACAGACTTTTTTTCTTATCATTAGTTTCTAAATTATAATTACAAGCCTGTGCTGGTGGCTCATGTCTCTAATCCTAGCTATTCAGAAGGCTGAGATCTGAGACTGAAAGTTTGAAGCCAGCTTGGGCAGACAAATCTGTGAGACTCTGATCTTCAATTAATCAGCAGTAAGCTGGAAGTGGAGGTGTGGCTCAAGTGGTAGAGCACCATCCTTGAGTGAAAAAGCTAGGCAAGAGTGCAAGGCTTTGAGTTCAAGCCACAATGCTATCACACACACACATTTAGATTGTGTTAGATTGTATGTCATCTTGAGAGGATTTAAAATATTTAGTATAGACTTGGTGTGATATGTGTAAGGCTGAAATTGAGGCTTGTCTGGGCAAAACAAAGATGATATTTGAAAAATAAACAAAAAAAGGGGGTTTGGGATACAGCTCAAGCAGTAAAGGCTTATTTGCTTCATGATGTCTAGACTGTTTTGGTCCCTGGGTCCTTTGTGACCTGAGTGACAATAATATGGTGTGACAATAATATGATGATTCTAGTGTGGTTCTAGTGTCAAAGCCTGGAGATACAGTACCACCTAGACTTTTACTTATGGTATGAATTTCTCTGAGGCCTAAACAATCTGCACCGGGGCTTATTTGCCCCAATCCCACCCCATCCCATGTCTTTTTGTGGGCAAAATTTGCACTACTCACGAGCGTAAGGAAGGATTAGAGGTGCTAGCTCTGCTTCACTGACCTTTCCTCTCTAATTTCTCACCAAAGGAAGCCAACCCCAAATCTCCTGTCCTTTCAACTTTTGCTTCAATCTACATGCTATGTAACTAGGATTACAGATGTGAGCCACAGGCATCTGGAAAAACTGCCCCTCCCCCCAAAAAGAATTATTTTATTAGCTTATATTAGTTGCACAAAGAAGAGTTTCCATTGTGACAACTCTGTGTATACAATGTATTCTGATCAAACCCTGCTATCAATCCTCCTTACTCTTTATCCCTTCTAAAACAAATTTGACAGGTTTTATTGTTCTATTTTTATATATATGAATAAAGTACTTCAACCACATTCATTCTCATTTACCTTCTCTGTTCATCTTTTACTCTCCCACTGATACCTGCCCTCAATAGGGACTGCTTTGCTTTCTTGTCATTCAGGTTTTTGTTTTTTTTTTTAGAGTAGATTAATTATACCAAACAGTTTCACCACAGTATTTCAGATGTGCATATGTTATGCTTTAATCAGAGCAGTTCTGATTGCAGATAGAAGGAAAGCATAGACCAGGAAGAGAAGTGAAAGCAGAACTATGAAAGAATATAAAAGAGGGTGAGAGAGAGAGAGAGTTCACATTTGCCCAAATCAGATATATACAAAAATCAATAAGGACCAATAAAATATCAAAACAAAAATAGTAAGACGTCATAAAAAAGTAAGTTCAAAGCACAAATTAGGAATTTTTATTATTCCATTGTGTATATATATATATATATATATATATATGGAATTATTCCATTGCATCCATATATATGAATGCAAGTATGCATACATCTGTCTATCTAAATAATTTTCCTCCCTTATGTATCAGAATTCTTCTAGCCTGTAGATGACAGTCTAGGGATTTGGATCCTTTTCCAGCATTGGGAGGAAGGACTTGGGAGATCTGAGTCTAATTTCCAATGAGGGTTTCTGGTACTTGGATCTTTAATCTCTGAGTCTCTTAAATTTGTAGTTTCTGCTGCTCCCTAGTCTCCAAGAACCAACAGTCTGTTGTAGTCTGTGCCAGGAGACTACAGACGTTTCTGTGTTGTGCTTCCTGACCAACTACTGAGGTGCTGGCACCCCCCCATCACCTTGATTTCAATGTGGCTGGTATGGAACTCAGTCCTACCTACAGGTTCCTATCATCTGTCTCAGTGAAGACTCATCCAGTAAGTACACTAAGAGTATTGATTCAGGGTTCTTGGGTCCATATGTGATACAGAGACGCCATCAGTGAGATACAGAGAAGCCATACTTTAAGAGTTGAATCTGGAGTCTTTATTAGAAAGCTGGTGACTGCAAGCAGACTAGCATCCCAAAGCACCTGCAATTGTTTGCATAAAGCTCATCAAGGCAAAAACCACATCAAGGCAGATGCTGCATGGTATGGGATTAGCAAAGCGTGTTTACAGAAGTAAAACAAGTCAATTATGGTTAACTAAGGAGAGCAATTAGGATTTGTTAGAAGTTAAATAGTGGGGACAATCATGGGTAGAGATTTACTGGCATCCAATAATCTTAACTATCAGGGGTAAAGGGTAGGGATTCCCTGGTGTCTAACAATCTATGTCATCTCTGCATCTTGGAATGACTTATGCCCTATCTATAGTTCTCAGAATTGAGTGAAATGTTCCTGTTACTATTAGGGCATTAAAATGGCAGTGGGGACCAGATAGAATTGCTTAGACCCAGTATCCATATTTCCCATAGAAGCATCTTCGCCTTGATATGTGACTCAAAATCATGGCTATTGGGGCCAGGGTGGATATCCTCTGTACTAATGACAGGGTTGGGGCTGGGGGTCTGTGTCTTACAGATCTCCAGTGCATCTTGAAGACAGAGTTTGAGGCCTTGTCAGAGGGCACTGGATTGTCCTCATTAGGTAAAAGAGGCTGGAGTGTGGCACTGGGTGATTCTGTGAGCCTATGAGTCCTGTGTGGGTTGCACAAGGATTTTTGTGGCCAGGGTTTGTGAATCTGACTTCTAGTCCTGTGATGCTGTTGGAGTCCAAATTAGTTTGTCAGCTTCACTTCCTTAATGGTTTTATAGGCAATTAAGTACAGGAGCAGTTGATTAGAAACCAAGTAGAATGCTTGGTTATTCGAAGCTGAAGCTGGTTTTGTTTTGTTTTTAAAGGTCGCCAACTAGGAGATGCAGCCTTTATAGAAGAGTAAATATAAACAAGAAATATAAAATTTATTTCAGCATCAAACTCAACTTTATTATAACCCAGAAAGAAGGCGGCTCTGAAGTGACTTACCCACGGAAATAGTCTTGAAAGGCTGTGATATGTATAGACCCGTCCAACTCTGTTTTATGAAGAAGAAGGAAAAACCCTAACAAAACAAGAAGCATAAAGGAATGAAAAATATTCCTTTCTATAGTATGGCACTCGAACCAAACTCAGTGCATTGATAATGATTTACCCAGTCCCAATGTTACACATTTGCCTGTCTTCCTCATTCACTAAGTCAGTCAGTACTTACTAAGCATCAACAGGCACAGCCCATGGGAAGCACAGGGACACACCATGCAGAGCTACAACCTCCCCAGGTGGCTTTTTAAAGGTTATTTGGGAGGGGGGACCAAGATGGCGACGGGGCAGTAGGGAAACGCCACAGCTCTCTCCAACCAAAAAGAGAGTTCGAGCTCCAACGCTTAATCTCCCCAAGAGACCGACAACAACAAAAAGACGAACACTCAGAGAAAAACCAGAGGCGGAGAATAACAAAAAAGAAACAGAGGAAAAGAAGAATTTCAGAAGAAAAGCGAAGACCCCTCCCCCAACCTTTACTGGCCGCGCGGCAGTGCGCCAAGCCGCCGGCCAGCCGGCCCGGCGGGGGCTGCGGGAGCCCCAAGAGACACAGCAGAGACACAGGGGGCCGCTTTCAGATCACCAGGTACTGGTTTACAGAACAGCGGATCGCCAGGAACAGAGAAGCCTACCAGCCGGGAGTCTCCACGAGGATCCCACCCCCACCCCTCACTCTCCACCTGAGCAGAGAGGCTCCATCCCGCCAAAGCCGCTCGGCACCAGCAGCGCGCCCGCCCGATCGCGATCGCAACGACCCGGCACTCTCCACCCGAGCAGAGAGGTTCCATCCCGCCAAAACCGCCAGCAGCGCGCAAAGGGAACTGTCTGCAGACCACCCACCCGCCCGCCCGATCACGATCGCAACGACCCGGCGGGGCCACTCGGGCCCCAGAGGTACCGCGAAGAAGCTGTCTGAGCGGGGACACTCTTGACCCGACAGCTTCGACAGAGGCAGAGACAGAAAAGAATCACACAGAGCCACCACCGCCCAACCCAGCCCGGATTGCAACAACACCACACAGAAACAACCAGCTCCAGGGTGAGTACCCCACAGGGGAAGTGTATCCCTCAAGGGAGACCAGAGCTGGAGGGAATCCCCAGACCCTGACCTAGACTCCCTACCCCAACACCCGGACCACAGGACCCACTAAAACTGGGAACTGTTTGAGAGCTCCACCAGCCCGTGGAGCACACTCAGCTGGCCAGGCTAGAGCAAGAGCACCCCTGGAAGGGAGCTTAAATGCCCAAGCCAGGAACAGCGCCCCTGGGTCAAGACTACCAACAGTAGAAGAAATTTGAACTGTGTCCCCCAGGCTGTATAACCTAGGTGGTATACACATCAGCACAGGCCTAACGAGTGCGCTCCAGGCTGCATAACCTAGGTGGTATACACATCAGCACAGGCCTAACAAGCGCGCTCCAGGCTGGGGCCGGAACCAGGCCCGGGGATCCGGCGCCTGAACAACACAACCAACTCCTCCCAATTGAAGTAAAAAGCTGAGCATACGCCTCAACAGAGGGGAGAAAACCAGGAAACAACACTCCCCCGGGAAGCACGCCTGTGACAACAAAAGACCTGGAGGCCCAGGACAAGAGAAGCCCAAACCCCACCAAAACTCCACCCATATACCCTAGACTGGGAATTGGGCAACACAGGCTGCCAGCACCTGATAGTAAGCAGGAGCTCAGACTGTTAAGGCGGCTCAGCAATAGAGTGATAGTCTTGGATGTATGAGGCCCTGGATCTGATTCCTCAGCATCACAAAAGCAAAAAGGGTCAGAAGTGGTGCTGTGGCTCAAACGGTAGGGTGCCAGCCTTGAGCTGAAAAGCTGAGGGACAGTACCCAAACCTAGAGTTCAAGCCCACAACCAGCCCAAAACAAACAAACAAAAACACATCAGGAGCCCATAGCAGACTCCAGCATTTGGGAGAGTGCATGCAGAGCATCTGTTCTTCACAAGAGCACCCGTAGGAGCAAACACAAGCAGTCTAGGCTGCTCAACCCTTCCAAAGGCGGGAACTGCCAGCAATCTACAGCAGAGAGCTGAGAATCCTAAGTAAGACAGAATAGCAGCTGGAAATAGGCTCCCAACAGAACCCAGATCAGGCACAGACTCTCTCTACCAATACAGAATCAGCAACCAAGCAAAGACAGACACACCAAAACAAAATTGAAGAGCAGTCTCCTGAACCTCCATGCGAAAATCACAGAGAAAAATCACAAGGTTTACTACCACCCAGGACAGCAAGCTCACCTCAAAAGCCAGCAGCCACACAGGGGAGAGCCCCAGTGGGAGCAAAGCAGGAATGGAAGACAAAGGCTACTTCCAAGGGTTGCTGGAGGCAATGACTCAAGAAATAAAGCGAGAAATTGATCAGAAATTGAAAGAGCACAAGGATGATCTATCCAAAGAGATACAGGGTATCAAACAAGAGATGCATGCAAAAATAGAAGCTGCACAAACCTCAGTAAGAAGTGAGATAAACGCCAAATTAGAGGTAATGCATACCTCATTGAGAGGTGAGATCAGTACTCTGAGAACCAACATTGAATCCATAAAGGGATCCATTTCCTCCATGCAAACCACAATAGAAGCCACTGTCAACAGAGTGAATGAAATGGAAGGTCGAGTGTCAGATACAGAAGACAGAATACACCAACTGGACCAAAAAGTGACAGATATGGAAAAATTACTCAAATTAAACCAAAGGGATATTCAAGAGCAAGCAGATAATGCTAAAAAATTTAACCTTCGCATAATTGGAGTGGACGAAGGTGAGGAATTCCAGAGCAAGGGAATGCACCACCTATTTAACAATATAATCAATGAAAATTTTCCCCACCTCAAAAACGACCATCTTAACTACATCACAAAAGCTTATCGAACACCCAACAAGCAAGACCCCAGGAGAAACACTTCTAGACACATTATAGTAAAAATGATAGATTTGAATAATAAGGAAACAATCCTGCATGCAGCAAAAATGAAGAAGGAGCTATACTACAATGGGAAAAAAATAAGAATTACTGCAGATCTCTCCACACAAACAATGAATGCAAGAAAAGCCTGGGAAAGCACCATACGAGCCCTGAGAGCCAATAACTGCCAACCCAGACTGATCTACCCGGCAAAGCTAGCATTCACATTTGATGGAGAACTGAAAACTTTTAATAGCAAAGAAAAACTAAATGAATACATAAACATTAAGCCAGCATTACAAAGAATTCTAAGAGGGGGGACACAACCTGAAGAAAGCAGCCAGGAACTGGGGCCTGCCCCAAACAGGCGTTACTCAAAGTCTAACTGAGCAAGCACAGGAGGAAAGGAAAAAAGAAAAACTTAGGAAAACGGAATGGCAGGGACAACAATGCATCTCTCTATACTTTCTCTTAATATAAATGGGCTGAATTCACCAATTAAAAGAAAACGAACTGAGGACTGGATAAGAAAACAAGACCCATCCATCTGTTGCCTTCAGGAGACCCACCTCTCAGCCAAACATACAAACAAACTCAGAGTGAAGGGGTGGAAAAGGATCTACCAATCAAACGCCCCCAGTAAGAAAGCAGGTGTAGCTATCCTGATATCTGACAAAATAAACTTTTCATTAAAATCAGTACAGAAAGACAAGGACGGACACTACATATTAATAAAGGGAACAATCCAAGAGGAGGATATAACCATCATCAACTTATATGCCCCAAATATTGGTGCACCCAGATATGTCAAACAAATGCTCTCAAACTTACAGAATAAAATAGATCCCAATACGATAATACTAGGAGACTTTAACACACCACTCTCACCAAAGGACAGGTCTACCAACCAGAGGATTGGCAAAGAAGCTACCGAATTAAGAGAGGCCATACTGCAAGCGGAATTAACTGACATCTACCGAGTATTTCACCCTAAAACAACACAGTACACATTCTTCTCAGCAGCTCATGGAACTTTCTCCAAAATAGACCATATCATAGTTCATGCAAGGAACTTAAGCAAATACAAAGGGATCGACATAATCCCCTGTATCCTATCTGACCACAGTGGAATCAAGCTAGCTCTCAATAACAAAGCATACCGCAGAAATTTCTCCAATACATGGAAATTGAACAGCACACTCCTTAACAATGCCTGGATAACAGAAGAGATCAGAGAAGAAATAAAGCATTTCCTACAACTCAATGAAAATGAAAACACCTCACAAAGAAACTTGTGGGACACAGCAAAAGCAGTCCTGAGGGGCAAATTTATTGCCCTCAGTGCCCACATCAAGAGAATGGAGACAGACCAAGTAAATAATCTCATGTTGCAATTAAAACAGCTAGAAAAACAGGAAAAAATGGGACCTAAAGCTACTAGAAGAAGCCAGATAACCAAATTAAAAGCAGAGATTAACCAATTAGAAAATCAGAAAACCATAACCAAAATAAACCAAACAAAAAGCTGGTTCTTTGAAAAAATAAACAAAATTGATGGCCCATTGGCTAGATTAATTAAAAAAAGAAGAGAGGAAACCCATATTAATAGGATTAGGGATGCCACGGGAAACATCACCACACGTACCCAAGATATCCAAACAATTCTAACAGACTACTTTCAAAAGCTATACTCTCTAAAGGAAGAAAATCGGGCAGAAATGGATGCATTTTTAGAGAAATACAAGTTGCCCAAACTGAGCAAAGAAGAAGTTAACCAATTAAATAAGCCAATATCCTATAATGAGATACAGGAAGCTATCAAAAGTCTTCCAACAAAAAAAAGCCCAGGACCAGATGGATTCACAGCAGAATTCTATAAGACCTTCAAACAAGAACTAATACCCATACTCCTCAAGCTCTTCAGAGAAACAGAAAAGGAAGGAGCTATCCCAAACTCATTCTACGAAGCCAATATCACACTCATCCCCAAACCAGGCAAAGACCCAACCAAAAAGGAGAATTACAGGCCAATCTCCTTGATGAACACAGATGCAAAGATCCTTAACAAGATTCTAGCTAACAGAATCCAGAAACACATAAAAAAAATAATTCACTATGACCAGGTAGGCTTCATCCCAGAGACACAGGGATGGTTTAACATACGTAAGTCAATAAATGTAATCCAACATATCAACAGAGCCAAGGTCAAGAATCACATGATTATCGCTACAGATGCAGAAAAGGCCTTTGACAAAATTCAACATTCATTCATGCTAAAAGCTCTGGAGAAAATAGGAATAGAAGGAACATTTCTAAAAACAATAAAAGCCATTTATGACAGACCAATAGCCAATATTATACTTAATGGGGAAAAGCTACAACCAATTCTCCTAAAATCAGGAACAAGGCAAGGATGCCCACTGTCTCCACTCCTCTTCAATATAGTCCTAGAACCCTTAGCCAGGGCAATAAGGCAAGAAAAAGACATTAAAGGGATCCGCATAGGAAAAGAAGAAGTTAAACTATCCCTTTTTGCAGACGACATGATACTATACCTCCAAGATCCCAAAAACTCCATCCCCAAACTCTTAGAAATCATAAATCACTTTGGCAAAATAGCAGGATACAAAATAAACCCACAAAAATCAGTTGCCTTCCTATACACTGATAATGTACAGGAAGAGAGGGAAATAAAGGGAGCAACCCCATTCACAATAACCTCCCGAAAAATAAAATATTTAGGAATTAACCTAACCAAAGATGTAAAAGAACTATTTAATGAGAACTATAAAAAGTTAAAGAAAGAAATTGCAGAAGACACTAGGAAATGGAAAGACCTCCCATGCTCCTGGATAGGCCGACTTAATATAGTAAAGATGGTAATACTTCCAAAACTAATATACAAATTCAACGCAATTCCTATTAAAATCCCAATGACGTACATCTCTGAAATACAGAAAACAGTCCAAAAATTCATATGGAACAACAAAAGACCTAGAATAGCCAAAACAATTCTAGGGGATAAAGACAATATGGGAGGGCTATCCATGCCGAACTTCAAACTCTACTACAGAGCTATAATAACAAAGACAGCATGGTACTGGCACAAAAACAGACCCGAAGACCAATGGAACAGAATAGAAGATCCAGAAATAAATCCACAGGCCTACAGCCAGCTGATATTCGACAAAGGAGCCAAAGACATACAATGGAAGAAACACAGCCTCTTCAACCGCTGGTGCTGGGAAAACTGGGCAGCCACATGCAGAAAACTAAAAGTGGACCCCAGCCTATCACCATGCACCAACATCAACTCAAAATGGATTAAAGACCTTAACATTAAACCTGAATCTCTGAAACTACTGCAGGACAGAGTAGGAGAGACACTTGAACTAATAGGCACAGGAAGGAACTTCCTGAACAGAGTCCCAGGGTCACAACAAATTGGAGAGAGACTCGACAAATGGGACTACCTTAAAATAAAAAGCTTCTGCACAGATAAAGCTATCGCAATCAAGCTAGAAAGACAACCAACTAATTGGGAAAAAATATTTACCAGCAATATATCAGACAAGGGGTTAACATCCTGTATATACAGGGAACTCAAGAAACTAATCCCTCCCAAACCTAACAAACCAATTACTAAATGGGCAAGGGAACTAAAGAGGGACTTCTCAAATGAAGAAATAAAAATGGCAAAGAAACACATGAGGAAATGTTCATCATCCCTGGTGGTGAAGGAAATGCAAATAAAGACAACCCTGAGATACCACCTTACCCCAGTCAGAATGTCCCACATCCACAAATCAGCCAACGACAAATGCTGGAGGGGATGTGGAGAACGAGGAACGCTATTACACTGCTGGTGGGAATGTACACTCATACAACCACTTTGGAAAGCAGTCTGGAGGGTCCTTAGAAAGCTAAAGATTGACCTCCCTTACGACCCAGTCATACCACTTCTAGGCATCTACCCTGAACAACAGGAACCAATATACAAGGACACGTGCACCTCCATGTTTATTGCAGCACTGTTCACAATAGCTAGGATATGGAAACAACCTAGATGCCCCACCACAGATGAATGGATCCAAAAATTGTGGTATCTATACACAATGGAATATTATGCAGCCATTAGAAATGACAAAATAATGGCATTTGCAGGGAAATGGATGGAGCTAGAAGGAATCATGTTGAGCGAGGTAAGCCAAGAACGAAGAGACAAACAGTACATGGTCTCCCTGATAAGCGGATGATAAATCCAAAATGTTAGGTGATATGACAAAACTAACAGGACTTAAGAAACAAAGAACTCCCACTCATCTGGTTGAACCACTACTAAATATCCCCATGCTGCTGATCACGTGTATGGTATATAACATATGAACACCGTTATATATTACAGACTGTGATAGACAATTTGCTCCAGGAAAGTTAGAATGAACGTGTGACTTTAAATGAGCATCATTATTCCACAATACTGTGAATTTCCGGAAATTAAGTAATCACTTAATCACAATCAAAAAAAAAAAAAAAAAAAAAAAAAAAAGAACCTTGGGGAAGGGAGGGAGGGAGGGGATGGTAGGGAGAAAACAATGGAGGGGGTAACAATGTTCAAGAGGAAGTGTACTCATTACCCCACTCATGTAACTGTAACCCTCTGTATAGAATCTTTACAATAAAAAAATTTAAAAAAAAAAAAAAAAAAAAAAAGGTTATTTGGATACCAAAAGATAGAAAAGATGTTTATTTATTAATAAAATTTAAAAAGAACAAACATGGCTGGGTGCTGGGGCACTGGTGGTTCATGTCTATGATCCTAGCTACTCAGGAGACTGAGATCTGAGGATTGAGGTTTGAAGCTAACCCAGGCAGAAAGTCTGTGAGACTCATATTTCTAAGTAACTTCCAAAGAAAGCCAGAAGTAGAGCTGTGGCTCAAGTGGTGGGGCACTAGCCTTGAGCAAAAAACTCAGGGACAGCACCTAGGCCCTGAGTTAAAGCTCCAGACACACATATACCACAATTTTGATAAGATTTAGGCTTACTTTGTCATAAGCCTTACTCATATCTCTTCCAGTCTCCATGAGCACCATGTTCTAGGCTGCACACATCTAACCATATGTTTTGCTACACTGTTTCATAGGATATTACCTGGATAGTGAGGTCTGTATTTAATTTTTTTGACACACACATGTTTGTTTAAAAGATAAAGAGGCAGTTTTATTTTATTTTATTTTGTCAGTTGTGGGGCCTGAACTCTGGGCCTGGGCACTGTCCCTCAGCCCTTCAGCTCAAGGCTAGCACTTTACCACTGGTGCCACAGTACTACTTCTGGCTTTTTCTGTTTATGTGGTGCTGAGGAATCGAAACCAGGGCCTCATGCATACAAGGCAAGCACTCTACCATTGAGCCACCTTCCCAGCCCTGGCAATTTTATTTTAAAACAAATTCTATCTTCAGTTCTCAAGTAACTTAGACTACAGCCTGAGCCACCATACTCAGCTTGCTTATCTTTGAGGCAGAATTTCTAGCTAACTTCGGCTTACCTCTCTAGTATCTGGAATTACTGCGATTTGTCATTCAGTTAATCAATTCTAGGCTGTGATATCAAGCTCTGCCCTTATCCTTTTCTAGCCTACTGGTGGACAGAGCTGTCAAGCAGGATTTAAGAAGGGGAAGTGGGGGAGGGTAAGTGACAGCAAGGGACAGTCAATGATACAGAAGCCATTGCACCATGAATGTCTTGTCACTGAGCCCTACTAGTTTCGTGAGCATAAATGAAATCTTCCAAGTGGTCTTTCTGCTCTGCCTGATTCTGCTGCTGTCCAAGATAGCCCATCACTACCTTCACAGACAGTGGCTCTTCAAAGCCCTTCAGGATTTTCCTTCTCTACCTTCCAACTGGTTCCTTGGTTGCTATTTGGAGGTAGGAAGGACTGAGAATGAGAAGCAGGCATCCCTACATTGAGAGAACAGTGGCTAGTGCTTCCTGAACCCTTTCTTCTCCAGTTTTGTGCATTTCTAGTTCCTTCAGCTATTCTTAAAACAATCAGGCTTCTAGATGATTCCCTGCGCCAATTACTTAATGCTATTGTTTCTGTCTAGCCTTGAGTCTGTTTGGGAACATAAAATCCTTGCCCTGTAGAGTGCTAGATGTGTAGCAACAGTTGATATAGATGTGAGAAGTCACATAATAGCACCCTGCCAGGTGCTGGTGCTCACTCCTGTAATCCTAGCTACTCAGGAGGAGGAGATCTGAGGATCACTGTTCAAAGCCAGCCTGGGCAGGAAAGTCCATGAGACTCTCATCTCCAATTAACCACCAGAAAACTGGAAGTGGCTCTTTGGCTCAAGTGTACAGCGCTAGCCTTGAGCTGAAGAGCACAAGGACAGCACCCAAACCTAGAGTTCAAGTCCCACTACCAACTAAAAAAAAAAAAAAAAAAAAGAGTTCACCCTGCTGGGGTAGGTTTGCCTAACATAGTGGCATTTTCCAGAATAGGTGACTTACAGGCTAAAATCCTGAAGGTCATGGACACAAATGAGAGGGATGGCTGCATGGTGACCAGCGGCATCGGGGAGTGAGGTTGGATTGGTCTATTGAGTAGGGTCTGCTTCCCTTTCAACCATCTTCCCACACACCCTCTCTTGTGAGCTCCTGGGAGCTGGGCACACTATCCCCTCTCTGTACCAGGAGTGTTAAGTGACAACCAGAGATAGTAACAGCCTAAGAGCATTGGAGGAGTAGCTTCAACTCTTCTCAGCATGGTTACCTCTGAGCATGAAGGGTGGGGTGGGGGGAGGGGGAAAGCACTAGGTACCAAGCTGTAGATAATGGCACTCAGCAGGGAACTGTGTGCACATTTAGGAGGAAATGGAGCAAGTAGTGTTTGTGTGACTTGCTGAGACTCTCATGTCCACAGCTCTTCAGAAGCACCATTCGACAAGGTCACAGATCTGGCTCAAGACAATTCTTGGAGACAGCAAATGTTTAGATGACAGGCATATACTGAATGTAAGAAGCAGCTCCATTCTTGACTTCTGCTGATGTTTAAGAACTATGTCCCACGGCTGTCCTGCCTTCACTGCAGTCTGAAAACTAGGAATAAACGATGATACATGTTTTAATGATTTATCTTTCCTCTTATGTGAAAAAGGACCAGGAGCTACAGCAAATTCTTTCCTGGGTAGAGAAATTCCCAAGTGCCTGGCCATGATGGTTCTGGAGCAAGCAAGTATGCATTCTGGCCTATGATCCTGACTACATGAGGATAGTCCTGGGGCGATCAGGTGAGAATGAACCTCATCCCACCTGCAGCAGATCTTGCCTGCTAGGTGCAGGCCCTGGGTCTGTGAAATATCAAAAGACATACATGTCTAAACATACTCTGGCCACAATCCAGGGAATGGCCCACAATATATAGTATATATACTATATACAATATATGATATATAGTACTGGATATCTCAGACCCCTGGGTATGGCTAAATATCTCTCTCACATCAAACCAAAATGATATCTATCTATCTATCTATCTATCTATCTATCTATCTATCTATCTATTCTCATATCTCAAACCCAAACTTCATATCCATATTGAAACCTCTGCTTTCCTTTGTCCTCAGTAATGGGATGACCAGGCCCACTGCCCACAACCTACAAGGCTGGGTTATATTCTTGCCCTATGGCCTCTGTGTGCCAGAAAATCCTCACTCCACTTTCAGGAATGTGGATCTGCTGGTAAATAGAGCCTGGCTTTCAAAGTTAAGACAGAGAAAGACTACTTGAGAAGTAGTAGGAGGTGACTTGAGACAAACTGCCAACTCCGAGGCATCAAGAACTCATGGTGACCCATGGCCTCAACCACAGCTGTCTCAGAAATGATTTACTGGGTTATGACAGGGGTGCCTATTAATGATTTACTTTTCTTTCAGATCCAAAGTCTCATGATATGTACAAATTTATGGTTCTGTGAATTGGTAAGTATGATTAAATAAGAACTGGGGTCACTACACTTTGAGGTTTCTGAGTGCCATTTCTCTAACTCATAGAGAACAAGTACTCACAGTCATGAGAGTGAGGATTCATGTCTAAATCAAGGTGCATTTTTCTGTTCCCAGACTTTTACTTCCTTTTCCTAGTTTGAGCCCCCTTGAGCTCAGAAACTTCTGCATGGCTTCTCAGTTCTCTCCAAACATTCGCTGCCTAATATTTGTACATGTTCCTCCTTGCTCTACCTCCAACTTTCTTTAATTCTTTTTATTGGTATATTATTTGTACAAAGCAGTTTCATTATTATGATATGTCAGTACACATGTATATTGTACTCTGCCAAATTCACCCATTCTATTACTCTTGTTAATCCTCGTCCTTTCTCACCATTAAACTTTTTAGTAGTTTTTATTATACTATTCTCATGACTTATATAATATACTTCAATTATATTCCCTTGCACCCTTAAGCACTTTCTCCTCCCCTCTTCCTCTGTGCTCCCCACCTCCCAATCCCTCTTTTACACTCATGTCTTTTTTTTTTAGGTCTAGATACCACATAGGAGAGAAAACATGCAATGTTTGCCTTTTTGAGCTTGACTTACTTTGCTTAACATTATTACTTCCAGTTTCATCCACTTTCCTGCAGATGGCATAATTTTATTTTCCTTTTGTCTGAATAATGCACCATTGTGTATTTATACCACACATTTTCTTTATCCATTAATCTGTTGATGGACACTTGAGCTGATTCCATAGCTTGTCTATTATAAATAATAAATAATACTGTAATAAGAATGGATATACAGGTATCTCTATTGCATGGTGATTTATGTTCCATCAGACATGACCAATAGTGGTATAACAGAATTGTATGGATATTTTTTAGTTGTTTTTTTCTCTTTCTTTTTCTTTCTTTCTTTTTTCTTTTCTTTTCTTTCTTTTTTTTTTTTTTTTTTTTTTGTCAGTCATTGGGCTTGAACTCTGGGCCTGGGTGCTGTCCCTCAGCTCTTCAGCTCAAGGCTAGTTCTCTACCACTTGAGTCACAGCGCTACTTCCAGCTTTTTCTGCTTATGTGGTGCTGAAGAATAGAATCCAGGGCCTCATGCATGCAAGGCAAGCACTCTTACCACTGAGCCACCTTCCCAGCCCCATTTTTTTCTTTTTTTGATGAAACTCCAAACTGATTTCTGTAGTAGCTGCACAATTTATATTCCCACCAACAAAGTTTAAGGGCTCTTTTACCACCATATCTTTACCAGAATTTGTTTTTTGTTGTTTTGTTGTTTTGAAACTCCGTTCTGAATGGAGTGAAATCTCACTGTGACTTTGATTCGTGTTTTCTTTCTGGCCATGGATGTTGAACATTTTTTGCAGGCACTTATTGGTCATGTGTGTGTCTTCCTTTGAGAAATGTTTAATTTATTTGTTTGTTATTATTGGGTTATTTCTCCTTGTGGTATTTTGTTATTTTCTTTTTCTTTCTTTTTAAAATCTTTTTATGGTTCGGGGTTTGAACTCAGGGCCTTACACGTCCTTGACAGACACTCCATGTCTCTAGCAGTTTTTGATTTCTTTATACATTCTGCATACAAATCCCATTTTTCAGGCAAAGGTTTTGTCAAGTCCTGTAGATTATCACTTTATCCTGGCAATTGCTTCCTTTGATATACAGAATGTTTCTAATTCAATGTAATACTATCTGTCAATTATTTAACTGGTGGAATCTTTTTTCAGAAGGTTGTTGCTTATGCCTATCTTTTCCAGTGACTCCCTCCATGTTTTCAAATTTTTCTATCTTATATTAGATCCATTTTGAATTTAATTAATTAGCTAATTATTTGCTGGTCCTGGCACCTGGCCGAGACACTGTCCCTAAGTTGTTTTTTTTTTTTGTTTTTTTTGGTGGGTTGTGGGGCTTGAACTCTGGGCTTGGGCACTGCCCCTGCACTCTTCAGCTCAAGGCCAGCACTGTACCGCTTGAGCCACAACACTACTTCCAGTTTTTGAGTGGTTTATTGGAGATAAGAGTCTCACAGACTTTCCTGCCCGGGCTGGCTTTGAACCGTGATTCTCAGATCTCAGCCTCCTGAGTAGCTAGGATTACAGGCGTGAGCCACCAGTGCCTGGCTGGTTTCTGCACTCAAAGTTAGTGCTCTACCACTTGAGCCACACCTCTACTTCTGGCTCATTTAGTGATTACTTGGAGTTAAGAGTCTCATGGACTTTCCTGACTGGGTTGGCTTTGAATGGTGATCCTCAGATCTCAGCCTCCTGAATAGCTGGGATTACAGGTGTGAACAACCAGTATGCTGCTTGAATTTGTGAGAGATAGGGATCTAGCTTCAGTTTTGTACATATGGATATCCAGTTTTCCCAGCTCCATTGCTCAAAAGATTGCTGTCTTTTCTCCAATGGTACAAAGGTGCCCAAAACCATGTGGGTATAGTTATATGGGATCATTTATTTGGATTTATGTAGATATAACTGTATGGGTTTTCTATGCTATTGGTCTACATTTCTGATTTTATCTCCAAATCATGCTGTTTTTTTTGTTACTATGGCTCTGCAGTTGATTTTGAAATGACCTATTATGATTCCTTTAGCATTCCTCTTTTAGCTCAGGATTGCTTTGGCTAATTTGGAGTATTTTGTGCTTCCATATGAATTTTAGGATTGTTTTCCTCTATTTCTGTGAAGAATGCAATTGGAATTTTGATGGTTATTGAATGGAATTTATAAGTCCCTTTCAATAGTATAGATATTTTTATAATACTGTTTTGATCATGTACATTAAAGGTCTTTTTATCTTTAGTGTCTTCTTCAATTTCTTTCTTCAGTGTTTTACAACTTTCATGGTAACAGTCTTTTACTTTCTCAATTAAATTTATTTCTAGATATTTTATTTACTTTTGAGGTCTTTGTAAAATAAGATAGTTTTGCTAAGTTCTTTCTCAGAATGTTTGCTATTGTACTTTCATATGATATTTTGTAACAGGCTACTTTGCTGAAAATGTTTATAAAATCTCAGAGTGTTATTGTGGAACATTCAGGTTCATTTAAATACAAAATTTTATAATCTGCAAATAAGGGCTATTTCACTTCTTCATTATCTTGCCTTATTGCTGTGGCCAACAATTCAAGCACTACATTGAACAAGAGGGGAAAGAGTGGACACCCTTGTCTTGTTCCTGACTTTAAAGGAAATAATTTTAGTTTTTCCTTATCCAGTATGATGTTGGCTATTCATTACATACAGACTTTATTATGTTAGGCATATCCCATTTACTTTGGGTTTATTTGGGACTTTTTATCATGAGGGAGGCTGAATTGTATCAAAGGCTTTTTTAGTGTCTATTGAAATGATCATGTGGTTTTTGTCTTCAATTCTATTTATGTACTATATTTCATTTTTTGTTTTGTATATGTTTTCTACCCTTGCATTTATGGGAAGAAATGTTTTGAAGAATTTGGCTCACAAGTATTTTCTGACAAATTTTGCATGTATATTCATCATGGAAATTGGTCTATAATTTCCTCTTTTTTTTTTTTGGCTGTAGAGCTATCTAGAAGATTATGGTTTGAAGATAACTCAGGCAGAAATGCTCTCAAAATTCCATCTCCCAAATAACTACCAAAAATCCAGGTTGGAGGCAACTCAATTGGTAGAATGCCAGCTGAACAAACAAGTCAGACAAACATGAGGCCCTGAGTTCAAATCCCACTACTTAGTGTGAAAATGCACAGTATAATTATTGAAAAAGACCAAAACAGTTGGGAGAAAAAGGAAAAACCAATATATATTTCTTCCTGGCTGAGAACGAGGATGAATTCAGGCGGGGCACATCAGGAAAGCAGGATTTTCCTCTGGTGTCTTGACCTAGAGTTCCATAAGGCTTCCTTTATGTATTTGCTACTGTTTTCCCTTGGACTTGGGCCTTCAAGTGATTCACTGATATGGGGAGATCTTTGGAAAGTTGGACACATAAAAATTTTTTTAAATCTTCTGTTTCCCAGTTGGGTGGCTTATCTTTCAAATCTTTCCTAAGTAAAATGGTGAGTGAGTTATAAGTTACAGGAAGCCACTTCTGTGGTGTCTGCCACCCTAAACTTCATGCAGAGTGCCAGTTTGTGTGCTTGTTAAGTCTTCCAAGAGGGCTTTCCTCCTCTCCCTTTGGGAGATTTTTGTTTTCCTCCCCCTAAAATTTTGCCTAGAACTCTACATTAGGGTCTTGTATCTTTTCTTTTTATCTTAATTGATCTAAGGTTGTCTTTCTAGATATAACCTCTTCTCTAACAACGTACTTTTTTTTGGTGCCAGTCCTAGGGCTTGTACTCAGGTCCCCTGGCACTGTCCCTGAGCTTCTTTTGCTCAAGGTTAGCTCTCTACAGTTGGCTAGCTCTACTTCTGGCTCTGTGTGTGTGTGTGTGTGTGTGTGTGTGTGTGTGTGTGTGTGTGTGTGTGTGTGTGTGTGTGTGTGTGTCTTAATTGGAGATAAGAATCTCAAAGACTTTCTTGCCCCAGCTGGCTTCAAATGACGATCCTCAGCTCTAAGCCCCTAAGTAGCTAGGATTATAAGCGTGAGCCATCAGCACCCTGTTACTCTGCTCTTTAATGATGCCCACGATTACATTTCTAAGCTTCCTGCCTCTCCTTGAGGCCACATACCTAAGATTCTATTTTCAAATTTGTGGAGGTGCAGAAAAGTGGTGAATATCTATAATTTAGCCCCACATCTCTCATTTCAACCTTCATGTTTCAGCTGTCAGAGTTATCTGCAAGATTCACATAAAAAATACTTTTGTCTGAGATTTATCTGCCTCTTAATGTTCTCCTCCTGCATCTTTCTGTGTCTTTCCAAATTGTTCCATTATTCTAGCCTATTATAAATATACATACGCATCTCTGGCACAGGGTGCAGTTTGGTTCTAGTAAATGGACAGACATGGTTCCAACACTGGTGGATGTTAACCCCAGGCTTCGACAGTGACACTCAGAAGCCCTATGAGTGAATCATGGCAGACTCCATGCAAATGATGCTGGTGAGCTTCTCACTGTCTCTGCCTCTGTCTCTCTCTCACCTACTCACTCAGAGATTCCACTTTCAGAAAAATGTGTCCAACCAATACTCATGAGACAGTCATATGAATTTGTGTGTGAATATTCTCCATAATGTGGATTAGACTTGGTTATCCAGCCACACTTCATTCATTATCCAAGGCAGAGTGTATCATAGTGGAAACAAAGCCAAACCCTAAGCCCAGTGGACTGGAAGAGTAGTTAATCCCACCAGACAGCAACAGAAATACCGGTCCCTGGCAGATATAGGCAAGGCCAACATTCTTACGATGTCACAAAATCAAGCATGGTATGGGCTCAGTGATTTTACATGGACTTCAGTGACCCAGGCAGTGAAATGGACATCAGGTCCACATTCCCAGACTAACCAGCTATATTGTCACCTCCCTTCAAGACTATGCATTCTGTACTCCACATGAATGAAAAGAATTTGGAATTCCAAATGTCTTTGTATTAGAAATGTTCATTCAGCAGGCCTAGCATACTTGCTCTTTTAAAAAGAAAAATTTAAACATGAAAGAAATGAAATTCTCTAGCCAAGAAATGGAAATACTCAACATCCCTAGGTGTAAAGAAAATGTAAATCAAAACAACTCTGAGATTCCATCTCACCCCGATTAGATTTACCAACGTTGTGAATTCAAACAACAACAAATCTTGGTGGAGATGTGGGGAAAAAGGAACTCTATTACAGTGTTTGTGGGAATATAAACTAGTACAACACTCTGAAAAGAAATCTGGAGGTTCCTCAACGACTAAACATAGATCTTCCCTATGACCCAGCCATACCATACAGGGCACCTACCCAGAACTTCACAAGCCAGGATACAATAAAGTCACTTGTCTATCCATGTTCATTGCTGCACTATTCACAATAGCCAAAGTATAGAAATAACACAGATGCTCTACAAGATAAGTGGATCCAAAGGTGTGGTGCCTATATGCAATGGAATTTTACACAGCCATTAGAAAGAATACTATATAATTTTCAAGGAAATGGATGGACTTTGAAAAAAATAATTTTAAGTAAGGTAGTCTAAGCTCTGAGAGACAAATGGTGCATATTTTCTCTCATTTGCAAAAGCTAGAACTAAAATACTCCAGGACATGATAAATTGTATAGGACTCTAGGCATTCACACACAGTGAAACAAAAGGAGAATAGTTAGGGAAGGAATGCCTATGTGCCTATAGGCCAGATATGATCCATTTTCAGAGAAGACCTCATGTTGATGGAAGAAAAGAGCTCATGACCACATCTGAGACCCTTCCTATGGTAGGAGCCATTAGCAAATGCATTTGCTCTCAGCCCTGCCACATTCTAGCTGTGGAATCTTAGAATATTTGTGGGACTCAGGAACCTTGTATAGATGACAATAAATCAAGTCTTGCTTAGCAGGTGATGGTGAGTATTCTCCAAAGGCTTATGGAAGGTATTTGATAAATGAGTAGTACAACAGTGAGTCTTTGACATACATTTGTTTTTATTTCCCACACCAATGATTTCTCTTCCTTAAGCCCACATATTTTGCTATACCTGTCTTTTTGCAACAGGACCATCTTGCTCAAAGTAATGATTTATGGTATGAGGCTTTTCCAACATGAACCTGTTGGCTTCATGACCAGGTCCCATCCCATTGGCATACTTAGTTTTCTGTCTTTTGTCTTCCTGCTGCATAGGTATCACACTTCTGCTTTCCTTTTATGGCCTTCACCATAACCCCAAAGTGAGGTATGAGTCCTCTGAATGAGAGGAGGAGAAGATCTCTCAGGACCAATACCTCCTCCATCTCCCACCTCTGAGCACCTGGCTCCCTCCTGGGGTAGAACCAAGGATTTGATCTCCATCCATGCTGGTCCTGGTACTCTCTCTAGGTCTCTGACCCCTTCTGGTTTGCTGTCATGCATTCCTGCCCTTCTCAAGAGGATCAAGGTGAGGCATCCTGTGTTGGTAGTAACAGGGAAAATGGGAATAGTGGGGTGTACACCAAATATCTGTATTTGCTCAGGTTTCTATGTGGCATCTTGTTGGTGCTTTGGAAAAAGACACCTCATGAAAACATGTTTGTGCACTAAGGAGTGGGGCTATTTCAGGATATGTAGTGTCATTCCCAATGGCCAGCCAAATTCCACATGACAGTTGTCACATACTTGGCTGTCTCTCAAGGATTTTCTCACTTGGGAGTATGAATCTTCAGAATTAGACTTTCTTCTGAAAACTCACCAATTGTTTGCCTTTATTGACTGTCAAATATCCTTAAGGATGGCTTTTCTCTCTTTTCTCACATTCTCAGTGAAGCCCAATGCTTTTCTACTTCACTTGCTACTCAGCCACTGAGATGAGTCACTGTTAAAGCCATGAATATGAAAGCTCACACCCTACTGTAGATGGCTGACCCCACACAGTGCTCTTCTACATTTATAGCTTCTGTCCTCCAATTCATTCACGGAATATTAACATTTGCATTATCTTTGTGTAGTTTTCCAGGTGGCAAAATCTTGTACAGGGAGATAGTTCTTATATTTTAGTGCCATAGTTCGCTATAACATTGACAAAAATATAAGAATGAGGATAGTAAACAAGCCTGAGCAGAAGCCTACTGTGTAGTTTTGACATGCAGCATATGGTGGTATGTACTAGAAATACTGGCTGAACTGCGCATGCAAATACTCAACTCAGCCAACAATAGCATACAACATCCAGTTTGCATAGTGGTTTTGGGTCAGGGACTTAGATTTAAAGGTAACCAATTGGGTAAAAAAAGAAACAAACATCCAAGTGGACTAAGTGAGGGCTAGCCCTGGAAACATGAGAGGGCTTGTTAAAGGCTAGAACATGCCAGGTCTGAAGGAATTCCTCGTTTATATATGCCTCTAATCCCAAACTGTGGGAGACTGTAGCAGGAGGAGTGAGAGATTAAGGACACCTGGGCCTAGCTTGGGCTATCTAGTAAGACTTGTACCAAAACAAAGAAAGAAGAAAAGGTCAGTAGTGTTTGAACAGTATTCTGGAGTAGAAGTGTGAGTGACCTGTGAGGACATGGGTCAGGCTGCACCCATGAAGGAGGGCCATGAATGCCCAGCTTTGGGCTGTGGCTGAAAGGCCAATGCCTGCACAGTTTAGGACAGAAACAGTGGCCATTTCTCCTTTCATTGTCCCTGCCTGGCCCAGGAACTGCATCGGGAAATAATTTGCCATGAATGAGATGAAAGCGGCCATGGCCTTGACCCTGCTCCACTTTGAACTGCTGCCAGATCCCACCAAGATCCCCATCCTCCTACCGTGACTTGTGTTGAAGTCCAAGAATGGGATCCACCTGCATCTTGGGAAACTCTGCTATGTCTAGAGGGAACAGGAAATGTTCTCCATCCCACCTAGTATCTCGTATTCCCTTCCCCTACTTCTCTGCCCACTCCCTTGTCTTCCCACTGCCTGCTGAACCACTTTCAGTCTTCCTATCAGCTCTCCTTTCTTTTGCTCATCTGTCTCTAGAATCTTACAGGATTTTCTGTCTATCGATATACAACTGCCTGTAGCTGTACTCTTAATCCTTGGTTGTCTGAACTCTCACTGGTCTGCCCCTCTACAGATTTTTTCCAAGACTGTCTATGCCTGTGTGAGCTACCTATTGCACCTAGAATGAATTACTACAAACTTAGTGGCTTTAAATGACATACATATATTCTAATTAATTAATTTGGCTTTGGAGTGTTGCAGTGTTGTGAAATGGGTTTCACTGGAATTATAAAGAGGGTACTGGTCCTGACCTATGATAGTTCAATTTACACATTTTCAGGTTCACCAGAAGCAGGTCTCACTTGGTCCACTTGGATGTTTGTTAATTTTTTATTTTCACTTTTTACCAAATTGGTTACCTTTCAACCTAAGTTCCTGGCCCAAAACCACTATGAAACTGGATTTTGTATACTATCATTGGCTTAGTTGAATATCTTTCTGTTTAGATGTTCTACCTCCTTTTCTGGAAACATTTTAATAGTACAACTCAATAGTGATGTGGGTCCCATACTTTGAGATGATACAAAGTTCATTGATTTACACCCACTAGCGAGGGTGCCGCTATTGGGGCCGATGAATTTTCCAGAGTATTTTATTGGAATTGCTACAGCTTTCAAACATTTTTTTAAAATATGAATTTGTTACAGAAACATGCCTGCAAGTGCAAAATATACAAAGCATAGGTTGCATACAGATAGGAAATTTTCCTTATAGTATTTTAAAACTCCTTATTTCAAACAGGCAGACACAAGCATACCCTTTCCTGCCTGGGTTGGCTTCATACTGCAGACCTCCAATCTCAACCTCTTGAGTAGTTAAGATTTAGGCATTAGCCCTTATCACATTTTGTTTTATGAATATCTTTCTTGTTCTGCCATTAACTAAAAGATTGTGAAGTCAAGGAATATTTGTTTGCTTTGTTGAATGCCTAAAAAACGAGCTGTCTTGTGAGCATTTTGGAAGAATACTATTACCACCTTACAAAAGGAGATATTCAGAACCAAAAGGGATCTGTTGCTACACACACACACACACACACACACACACACACACACACACACACACACACACACACGTGCACATGCACGTGCACACACACAGTGGCTGACACACTGTGCCAAGAACAGGTTCAGGGAACATTGCAGAGAAAGCTGGAGCAGGCAATATGGAGTCCAACACAGAAGATATTAAATGTCACTATACTTGTTGAATATTTGGTAAATGTTGGTAACGTTGTTGAACATTTGGTAAATGGTAAATGAATCCTGTGAAGTTAGGATTCTACTGAAATTACTTTATAGCTCTGCCTCACCAGTTAACATTCTGCTTGGCACATGGTAGGTGCTTTTTTATGAGTAAAGTAGAGAGGGAAAATGAGAGCAAGAATGGCCATTATTACTGTCAGCTAAGAAGGCTTTGCTTTTACTACCCTTAAATAAATAATTTAATAAACTCTGTATTTCAAGGACAAGCACTACCCTCACCTTTCTCCCTCCCACAGACTTCAAGCAAAGTAAGTTTTGGGATTTAGTGGCAGGGAAGAACAGCCTATGATCCAGAAGCCTCTGCTCCATGAATGTCTCTGCACTGAGCTCCACCAGATCCCAGGGTAGCATCTCTGGCTCATCCAAGTACTCCAACTGGCCTGCTTCTTGCTGCTGCTCAAAGTAGTCTAGAGCCACTTGTGCAGACAGTAGTTGCTCGAAGCCCTTCATCAGTTCTCACTTCTATTCTCACTGGCTCTTCAAGCAGAAACTAGAGGACAGAAGGAGATGGACAAGGTAGTAGAAGCCAGGGTGGACTGGGGATCTTAAAGACTCATCAGAAAATCCTCCAAAACTGCCATTTGTTTGTGTGCTTGCTTGCTTGTTTAGGGGTGCTTGGATATTCAATCCAGGGTCCCACACATAGAAATTTACCACTGAGCTACATCCCTAACCCTAAAAGATGAAGCCTCTGATGCCATGTCACTGTGGCATTTCTATTAGGCTGGACTCACCCTAATGAAAAGGAGCTCACACCCTCACAAACAAGCTTGTCCTTCGGTGACTCAGCTCTGCCCAAGCCCCTTCCAGTGTGTTGTATGTCTGATGTGGCCTAGCATCTAGAGGCTGTGATTGATCTCCCCTGAAATTCCTTCTTCTCTAGGCTTAGCACCTCCAGCAACTTCAGCTAATCTATAAGAACCAGGCTTCTAGATGCTTCCCCACTCCAGTCATTCAGGTCATCCTCTGTGCCTGACTCAGAGCATTTTTGGGACACAGATGTCACTGTGATAGAATTCTTGCCCTATGGTTTCCTTGTGTGGTGACAACAGACATGAATCTCAGGGCATAGGAAAAGCATGCAGTCAAGTAAGATGGATGGATGGATGGATGGTGTGTGTGTGTGTGTGTGTGTGTGTGTGTGTGTGTGTGTAAGTTATAAGGATAAACTGAAAACCAAGCACTGATGGCTCACACCTGTAATCCTAATACTCAGGAGGCTGAGATCTGAGGATCTTGGTTCAAAGCCAGCCCAGGCAAGAAAGTCCATGAGACTCTTATCGCCAATAAACCACTAGAAATCTGGAAGTGGTGCTGTGGCTCAAGCAGTAGAGCACTTGCCTTGAGCTAAAGAGCTGAGGGACAGGGCCTAGGCCTAGAGTTCAAGCCCCACAACTGACAAAAAAATAAAAAGGATAAACTGACTTGAATTTCCCATGAATGGTAAATTTAGAGCTCAAAATCACAATGGTAGCCACACATGTGGGAGGCCAATGGCATGTTGCTCTTCAGCAGTGATGTGTTAGTATCTCCATTGAACAGAGTCTGTGTGTCATGCAGCTCGCCTCACACATCTGGACCCAATTACACCATCCCTTCCTTGTAACCCTGTGATCCACACAGAGCCTGGCGCAGGTGTGTGGTGTTATCCAGGAAAGAGGGAAAGGAATGGCCGAGGTCTGGGGGAAGAGAGCGCCAACCACAGAGAATTGGCCACAGAGAAGTAGCCAAACCCTAAGAGCCAGACTTTGGTCATGCAATTTATTATACTAATAGCATAGATTATTTTTTGATGTTGAGACATTGTGACCTTTTGTTTGATGTAGGTGGCCCCTAATTGAACTGTTTTCTTTTTTTTTTCTTCTTCTTTTTTTTTTTGGTCAGTCATGGAGCTTGAATTCAGGGCATGGACACTGTCTCTGAGCTTTTCCACTCAAGGCTAGCACTCTACCACTTTGAACCACAGCTCCACTTCTGGTTTTCTGATGGTTAATTGTAAGTAGGAGTTTCACAGACTTTCCTGCCTGGACTGGCTTTGAACTGTGATCCTCAGATCTCAGCCTCCTAAGTAGCTAGGATTACAGGCTTGAAACTGTTTTCTGTTTTTTGTTTGTTTGTTTTTGGTTGTGGAGCTTGAACTCTGGGCCTGGGTGCTTCAGCTCTTCAACTCAAGGCTAGCACTCTACTACGAGAGCCACAGCACCACTTCCCGTTTTCTGGTGGTTTATTGGAGATAAGAGTCTCATGGACTTTCTTGCCCAGGTTGGCTTTGAACAGTGATCCTCAGATCTCAGCCTCCTTAGTAGCTAGGATTACAGGTGTGAGCCACCAGCATTCAGCCTTGAAATTGTTTTCTGAAGAACAGTTGCTATAGAAACCAGTAGACTTCTCCAATAACATTTCCATTATACTAATGACTTTTGCAGACTCAATAAAAAAGTTCTTTTCACATAAACAGTATTTTCTTTTTTTTATTGTGAAAATACTGTACAGAGGGATTACAATTACATGTGCAAGGTAATGAGTACATTTCTTATCAAGCATTGTTGCCTCCTCCTTTATAAACAGTATTTTCTTGATACTGAATTACTCCTTAACTTCTGTTGATAAATAACAATTGCAGCCCAGAATCTTTTTTTTTTTTTTTTTTTTTTTTGTCGGTTGTGGGGCTTGAACTCTGGGCTTGGGCACTGTCCCGGTGCTCTTCAGCTCAAGGCAAGCACTCTACCGCTTGAGCCACAACACCACTTCCAGTTTTCTAGTGGTTTATTGGAGATAAGAGTCTCACAGAGTTTCCTGCCTGAGCTGGCTTTGAACTGTGATCCTCAGATCTCAGCCTCCTGCGTAGCGAGGATTACAGGCGTGAGCCCCAGTGCCGGGCAAAGCCCAGAATCTTTATCCCTTGTAATTCTGAGACTATTAACTATCTCTATTCTTGACTAAGTTAGGAATAAGTATGCTGCCTGTCATTAGTCTGAACGATGGCAAAGATCAGGAACAGGATTTGCAAGCAGCAGACTGCCTTGGGCACCAAGTAATCATAAAGGAGACACACTACTGTTCTGATCAGAGTCCTTAGGTCCCTTTGTTGTAGGCAGATCCAGTTGTGGGAACAAAGAAGCTACCACTTAAAAGGCTGAATTTGGAGTCTTTTTTGGAGTGCTAGCGGGTGGCAGGGACTCCAGTCACAAAATCCTACTGCCCTGAATACAACTAACACATGGTTTATATGGCCAAAACCCACAAAAGGTGCATGAAATTAATCTTAACAAAGTAGAATGCAAATCAGATGTGAACACAATCAAAGTAAATAAAAAACCAGTGAGCACTCAAATGTAAACAAAGATGTTAAATATAGGCCAAAACAAATCAAATGTGGACACCATCAAGGGAAATCAAGAATCAATCATCTAAGAGTCTCCTTACTTCACTTTCAGGGTTAATGTGAAAAGATCTTGCAAAACAAAACCATGTAGTTGGGTGTTACAGGTTTCACTGGTCAGTACTTGCTATGGACAAGGGAAGCTTCTTTTTTTTGTTTTTGTTTTTTTGGTCCGGTCGTGGGGCCTGAACTCTGGGCCTGGGCACTGTCCCTCAGCTCTTCAGCTCAAGGCTAGCGCTCTACCACTTGAGCCACAGCACCACTTCCGGCTTTTTTCTTTTTGCTTATGTGGTGCTGAGGAATCGAACCCAGGGCCTCAGGCAAGGCAAGCGCTCTACCACTGAGCCAACTTCCCAGCCCAACAAGGGAAGCTTTTATATTCAAAAAGACCAGGGAAAACAACCACAAAAAAATTCCTAAATCTAGACAGGGCAATTCTCAGTCCTTGTGGGGACTGAAAGCCCACACTTACCCTCTATGGTAGCATGGTCTGTGCTAGTTCACTGATTCATCCTTAGCTCCTCAAAGGGAATCAACAAAAAAGTAAGTCCTGGGCTGGGAAGGTGGCTCAGTGGTAGAGCGCTTGCCTTGCATGCATGAGGCCCTGGGTTCGATTCCTCAGCACCACATAAAGAGAAAAAAAGCCGGAAGTGGCGCTGTGGCTCAAGTGGTAGAGCGTTAGCCTTGAGCTGAAGAGCTGAGGGACAGCGCCCAGACCCAGAGTTCAGGCCCACGACCAGACCAAAAAAAAAAAAAAAAAAAAAGTAAGTCCTCAGTAAGTAGTTATGAATGGATCCATATCTCTTTCTACTCTATGTAGTCAACTGCTGACTATATTGGAAGCATTTTGACATCTCTGCCTAGCTTACTCTTCTCTCAGATTTTCTCTCCATGAATCCTAAAACCCTTGGAAATCTCAGCTACATGGACCAAAGACACAAAAGCCACATCAGTCAGCTTTTCAGGACAAGACTGAAGATAGCATACAGATATGACCTGTAGTTGCATAGTGATGTATCAGTGCAGGAAGAGCAGGAATGCTCAGGCTACCACATGACCCTGAACTGAAGATGGATAGGGGTTTTTTTATGATATATGATTTTTGTAAGTATGTGCCGGTCCTGGGGCTTAAACTCGGTTTTGGTGCTTTTTTTGTTTAAGGCTGGAGCTCTACCACTTGAGCCACATCTCCACTTCTGGCTTTTTTTGGTGGTTAATTGAAGATAAGAGTGTCATGGACTTCTCCTGCCTGGTCTGGATTTGAGTTGTGATCCTCAGATCTCAGCTTCCTGAGTAGCTAGGATTACAGGCATGAGCCACCATTGCTCAACTGATACACGATTTTTATCAGAAGGTTTTACAAAAGTGCCTGGTTTACACTGGAGCCTCAGTGAAAATTTCTTTGATGAATGACTGCATTGATGTACACAAAAGTCTCAGGCCAGGGTCTGGGAAGGTGGCTCAGTGGTAGAGCGCTTGCCTTGCATGCCTGAGGCCCTGGGTTCGATTCCTCAGCACCACATAAGCAAAAAGAAAAAAGCCAGAAGTGGTGCTGTGGCTCAAGTGGTAGAGCACTAGCCTTGAGCTGAAGAGCTGAGGAACAGTGCCCAGGCCCAGTGTTCAGGCCCCATGACTAAACCCCCCCACCTCCAAAAAAAGACTCAGGCCAGCAGCTCAGAGTCCCTACTTATGTCCCTAATACACCTGGGCTTTCCCTGACCACAGGTTTCATGGAACATCACCTTCTTATATAGTTTTTACTTTCCCTTGCATTAGCTTAAGATTAGATTCCTTATTTTTAAAAAATGATTTATTTTTATCGAACTATCACCCTTTCATACTCCTATGAGAACTTATTGATTCTTTCCTGCACTTACTCATTTCTTTGTAAAAATGGCATGGTTCCTATAAGCTATGTTGTAGGCTAGCCTCCACAAACAAAATGTTAAAGGCTAAGTTTACCAATACACAGCAAAGGATTAGAACACAAAGATGAAATATGATAATAGACACAGAAACTATGAGAGTCTAGGGAGAGTTGATTTAATAAAATTACATGGGTATATTACTAAACACAGCTTTCCTCATTCTTCAATAAAATAGATTAAACTCATAATCCGCCTTTGACCACAGCATTACCTGGAGAGTTATGTAGTTATACCAGTTGGATTGGGCTGCCATACAAAAATAACTTAGACTGAGTAGTTAAAATAACAGAAATGTATTGTCTCACAGTGTGGAGACCAGAAGGGCCTACTGTTTATAGTGTTGGTTCCTCCTGAGGATTTCAGAGGAGACTTGACTCCTTGCTTTGTAAATGGTCATCTTCTCCCTATGTCCCTTTGCATTCCTTTTCTCCATGTATATCATTGTGTCTAAAATTTCTCATTTCATATGGCACCATCATACTAATTAAGGTCCATTCTAATGGCTTAATCTTACTTGAATTGACGCTATAAAGACCCTCTGTCTCAAATAATGTTACATTTTGACATTCTGGGTTACAATGAGAGTCTTTCTCAAAAAGATGAATGAATGAATAAAGCATTAGCACTTCAACATATGAATTTGGAAAATCACAATTAACCCATTACTGTAGTAAAAGTCTGTTTTAAAAAAAGTTTTGAGGAAGTGGCACTGTGGCTCAAATGGTAGAGTGCAATCCTTGAGCTGAAGAGCTGAGGGACAACACCCAGGCCCAGAGTTCAAGCTCCACAACCAAAACAACAACAACAACAACAAAGTTTTGAGCACCAAGAAGTTCAGCCCTGGACCATGATCAAGCTCTTGTTTGATCAATGTTAAAAGAATGTTTCTGAGTGAGGACTCCAAAATGGACCAACAGAGGCAGAGCCTTCTTTAAGTGGAGAGGTCCATAACTGAGGTCCTCACCAACAGTCTGACTCTCTGAACTCTATAGATAGGTCAAGTACCATATCCCATGGCTGTCAGTCATTCATCCTAGATCAAGAATTGAACTTATAAAGGAAGGCATTATTTGTTTTATTTTTCCTGAGGATAATTCTAAAGGACCAGGAACTACAATAGCTGCTACAATGAGTAGAGAAATTCCTAAGTGCCTGTTCTTGCTTGGTATGGAGGAGTCATCTCTTTGTCTTGGTCCATGAATTGACTATATAAATGTGATTCTGAGATCTTTCAACATATGTACAACAGAACAGATAGATAGGTTCCTCAGTGTTGTCTGTCTGTAAAATAAGGAATCTCTATCCAGTCTGTTCTCTGTGTAAGTCAGATGACCCCACCTGTTCTTTTGCTTCAGTCTTTCTAGTCCTACATCAATGGGATCTGAATGGTGTTTTCTGTGTAAGGACTGCCCTTCACCAAAAATGACATCATCTACAGGCCTACCTCTGCTGGCCTCTGGGCCAATCATACTTGACCGATTGTCCATGAGTGAGACTTTAGTTTTTTTTCATAGAAATTTAATCTCAGATGTTATGCTTTTCAGTTGCCAAAATTCTTCAGTGGTGCATTCCTTTCTTTCTATACATTCTCAATCCAGCCCATCACCTTTTTTGGTTAAAAAAAGTGTATAGTCCCAGAACTACTATGGCAAGTGGTTGCTTTGTCTGGGTTTCTGTTCTTGATGCCTAGCATATATCAACCATTTGGTCAGATAGGTGAATGGCTACACTAGCCCTTTAGAAAGTTTTGTAACAATATGTGGACTCAGTGTTTGTAGTCTCTCCTAACTTTCTTTTTGACTGTGTTAATGTTCGTATCCCCCATACAACTTTCCTTTTGTCAAAACATACGATGTGAGTGCTTTATGCCTTGAAATGTTTCTTAGAGACCACATAGTCCAATTATACAAGAAAAACATAAAAAACAAGCCAGAAATTGCCAGTATTGAAAAACCCACTATTTTTATTTGCAACAAAACATTTGAAAAGGTCCTAGTGTACAATTTATATTCAATGAAACAACGTGAGACAGGCAGCTATGAAAGGGTCTACTGTGACATGTATTTCACAAAGGTTCAATGTGGAAAACAATTGCCATAAACCTTGTCGTATTAGAAGTAAGAAGGATTATTAGGATTAGGATTATGTATATTCTTCAAATGCTGAATCAACTTTCACAGGCTTTGAGTATATTGTTCATCCATACACTGGTTTCCGATGTTTGGATTATTCCAGGGCTGAATATTTTTTCTGTTACTTGATGAAAGCACTGTTGCTGACCCTAGGGAAACGTGAAGCTCACACAGGGAGAACTTATATTTACCTTCAACGTGTTCTGACATAGTTTTGAAAAATACCTTTATTATCTTTAGGCAGTTGTAAAAAGGAGTTGCTATTTGACAAAGCAGTTTATGCACACAGTGCATTTTGATCTATGTCACCCCTTCCAACATTCTCACCCATCCTTCCCAACCCTCTTCCTTCCTCACATTTCTTACTTTTGTAGGATATGCATTGAATGTTTTTACTACATTCTCTGCTACTTGTCCTCTTTATTTGTCTCACCTCCCTCTCCCATCAATCCCACTCAAGTATCCATTTCCTGGTGTTTATTTTTTATTGTATTCACCTGCCAATATAGATTGTTCTATTTTTCAAACTTAATTCAATCACAAAGCATTAAAATTTGTTTCTTTGTGAAGTCATGTGCTAAGATTAAGGACACTGAGATGAAGCTTACTTCCTCTAGTTCAGTGATAACAAAAATGTGATGTGTGTAACTACACTCCTGCACTTGGATGGGAGTCCTCTTCCTTTCTTTCTGTTGCTAACTCATCACTCACTGAGCAGTCTGTGGAAGGTTTTATGTTCCCGACACTATTTCAGGCTCTTGACTGTGGGAAAGTCCTTGAATAAAGCCCTGGGGGTACTTTGGGAGACAGGATATAAGGCAGAGATGGGCAAAAGATATCCTCTATAACATGAGTTGAGGTAGGAAGCGGGGCTGGACAGGATGTGGGATGTAGCTGTGACATTTGGACTCTCTCCCACCTGTCAGGAGAGATGAGAGGGTCATGCTGGAGAGAGGAATTGCCTGGGAGAGGACATTCAGAATTAGAAGGGATGATTGTGGAGTAGAAAGAGAAGAATAATACTGGTAGAGAGAGCAGGTCAAAGAAGGGCCTGGAAACTAACCACTGAGTGGGAAGGGGGAAAAGAAGAGGAAACCTAACCAGATACCTTCTCTAAGAGATTCGGCACTAATATCTGACTCCCTTTTCAGGACCATAGATTTTTTTTTTTTGTCAGTCATGGGGCCTGAACTCTTGGTCTAGATGCTGTCCCTCAGCTCTTCAGCTCAAGGCTAGCACTCTTCCATTTGAGCCACAGTACCACTTCCAGCTTTTTCTGCTTATGTGGTGCTGAGGAACTGAACTCAGGGCCTCATGCATGCAAGGCTAGTACTTTACCACTGAGCCACCTTCCTAGCCCCTCAGAGCCACAGATTTTGGACATAAATGGTGATGTTGAAGAATGAAATCCCCATGGAGCCCTGCACAATAGTATCCATACTCAGAAACCAGACACTACTAGTAGAGGAGGTGAACTAACCAATGACTCACCTAAATGATCTATGTTATTAGACTCTGTCCCTTATAGTGCTGTTCCTGCCTGAACACAGACTTCTTGCCTCTGAGATCAGGAGTAGTTCCAAAATAGCCTTAAGAGCCTGAGAGACCGTGTCAAACGTCAGGAGTGTGAGGACCAAGACCTGAGTTAAATAAGTATGTGTGTAACCTACAAGGAAAATGTTTAGTCTGGGACCCATCATGGAGTGCCTTGAATTCACAGCATTGACATGGGCTGCCTAGCTGAGAACATGGCCAAAGGCCACTTCTCATTTCACTGTTCCCCTGTCAGGAGCCAGTTTTCCATGAATGAGCTTTAGTAGCCAGGACCTTTACCCCAAATGAGTGCTACCTACCTTGGGAAGTCCCAATAATCTTAGTGAGAATAAGGACTGATTCTATCTTGTCTTCCAGTCCTCTGCTCCTGTCCCCCTTCATTTCACCTGATTGCTCTGGTTTATCTTAATCTCGTCTGTCTGTTCTTTTCTCTCCTACTTGCTAATCTACCTACCTGTCTCCCACCTGCCTGTGTCTTTGAATATTCTTATTAATGTCTGATCACCTGCCTGCCTTCTATCCTGCTTACCCTTCTACCTATCTTTTTTTTCTTTGGACTTTTTGCCTGTGCCAGTATGATGTTTTTGTTTTGATATAATACACTACCATACTTTCACAGTTTAAAACAATACATATTTATAATTTCATAGTTTTGAAGGTTATCTCTCTACAATGGATTTCTCTAACTAAAAGCAAGATTTTTTAAAAACAGCTTTCAGGGAGAATCTCATCTTTGATTTTCCATCTTCCTAATTCTAGAGCTTTTTTTCCTCAAAATCTCTCTGTGATTAGATTCAGCCCTCCCTATTTCCTGTACTTGAAATCAACTAATAATAGATACTATCCACAACTACAATAGCGTTTTAGAGCAGAACTGGACTAGTAGGCAATTGAATAACAATTCAGCACAATTCTGTTGAACTTGAAAACTAAATTTGACATCCAACCCTGTTATCTTAGCATTCATTCACATCCCCTTAGACATACTTAATCTGCAAATAAAGATCTTTTGTATCACGAAACCACCCTGAGGTTATTTTTAACCTTCAAAATCATAATACATTTAAAATAAATTTTGGCAACTATTCTTCATAGTATTGAAAATACATTAACCTTTCTCCTGAAATAATGCAAAGTCATGACAAGGTATTCACTCTTCTTGATATTCTGTGCCTTTCATACTGTCAAGTTAAAAAAAAATTAAGTAGTACAATACATCTTGTGATAACCATGAAAGGGGTAGGTATAGGTGGAAAGATGAGACTCTGAGGTCAGTTTTCAGAAATCTCATCCTTGCAGTGGTAGGTCATAAGGGTTTCTCCATGGACAAAATGGAAGCTTCCAAGTCATGGATGCATAGTCTTGATTTCAATCCTTGTTGTAAACTTTTCTTTCCTGACTTTTGTGTAGGTAGAAACAGGGAGCCAATCTGAATAAATCTCTTATTTTTACGAAATTTTCCAAGGTAACCTTGCCTTTGTATGTGCTTCCCTTTCAGCATATGTTTGACTAATGGTACCAAGTGGTGGTATTTTGCTGAACTTGTTTACTACGTTATGTCACAAACAACCTTTCAGCAACAAAACTGGAAAGGGAAGAGCCAGGAGGGAGGAACTAGCTCTCCCATCCTCTGGAAGAAACGTCACACCCATTTGAGTCCTTAGAGTCTGCAGGAGAAGTGGGGAAAGGGAGGAAAGAGGAATCCCAGAGAAGTCTCTGGAACAATAATGTGGGGACTTGTCTATGTTCTTAGTTTGGGACACACACTTTCACTTCCTCTTCACCTTGTGTTCCAAGTCATTTGTCCTTTCCTGGGGCCTCTCCCCGGTCCCCCCTGCCTCCAAGGGATGAACTCAGCTCTGACATAGTTAGGCTCATAGATGTGAAGCTAGCATATACCTAAGCCAGAGTAGGCATGTATAAGGGAAGTGGTGGGACTAGAACACCTTTCTAGGCTCCCTTTGTGCTGGACTGGAAATAGTAACAGAAGAACAGGACCACTCAGGAGCCCAGTGTCACCAAGAAGGAGAGAAGGGAAGATGCTGTACAAGCAGGCTCAGGAGTCTCCCTTCCATCCCCTGTATCCTCCATCCCCTAAATAGTTCTAGCACGGTGGCCACTCCATTGCCAAAGTCACTGCTTTAAGTCCAAGCCACCGTCTTTCCACACCTAGCTTAACTCAACAATACCAAGGGGCCACTCTGTCTCCATCTGGCACCTGCCATCAACCCTCCTGTCATTTCAGTCAAGGAGAGCTTCCTTCTTAATACAAGCTTCCTTCTTAATAACGAAAGTAGCTCCAGCTTATTGTGCAATAGAAAAGCCACCTAGTTCTCCTCTACCCCACCCTGCACAATGTATTTATTATTCATCAGGCTTTTCTTGAGGACCTACATGCGCAGGTATATGTTCTAGATACCTCAGGGCAATTAGAAAGACATAATTCTGCCCATTTGTTTGATGAAAAAAGGGGAAAATCTACAAGTAGACAAGTAAGGGTAATAGCCACTGACAATAGTAAAGGCTGAACGGAAATAAAAATGGTGCTATGAGAAGGCCTGCTTGGATTTGGTGATCCTGGCAACGTAGTTAGCCACCCACTTTCTCCCAGAAGCTTCCCTGGATAGTGAGGCTTGTGTCTGTGCTGAGATATGGAGTAAATGTGCTATTATGCCTTCCAGCCCCTTGGAAACACTGGTTGAAACATATCAGATACGCAATGCTCCGTGTAAAGTTATGGGCTTCTCTGTGGTTCAGGTACTCAACCTAATCCTCACCTTCTCCACATTAACGGTTAATAACTAACATCCTAGCACCAAACTTCCTAGGTTAGAATTCTGGGTGATCCTGGGCAAGCAGCCAACCTCGTTTTACCTTTACCATTTACATTGAGAAAAAATTGCAGTTTCTTTAAGGTGATATACAGGGCGGTAAAGAGTACATTTCTTTTTGGACAATGTCACCCCTTCCCTTGCTCTCTCCCAGTTTTTCCCTCTTATCCCTACCCACAAGTTCTAAAGTTTATTTTCAACATAGTGTCCAGAGAGTACCATTGCTGCATTTTTTTATCCTTTGTCCCTCCATTTTTTGTGCTCCCCTTATACTTCCAAAGACATATAAATGAACAAACAAGACAGAAAAGAAAAGAAAAGTAAAGAAAAGAAAAGAAAAACAGTAAAAAAAAAAAAAAAGAGAAAACCTCTTGCTTCCATTTCCTGGAGTTCATTTCAATAAGTATTATTTTGTATGATCAGATGCACATAGGCATTGCACCTTTGTGTTCCTCTCCTAAGAGTATCCTCCTTTTGTCTCCTTTTGTGTGTGAATGCCTACATTTATTACATCCTGGTATATTTTAGACTTAGCTTTTGCATATGAGAGAAAACATGCACCATTTGTCTCACTGAGCTTGGATTACCTCACCTAATGTGATTTGTCCTAGGTCTATCCATTTCCCTGCAATTGTACAATATTATTCTTTCTAGTGGCTATACAAAATTCCATTGCATATAGGTACCACGGTTTTTGGATCCACTCATCTACTGTAGAGCATCTGGGGTGTTTCCACAATTTGGCTGTTGTGTGATATTTTAAAAAAAAAACCAAATAAACTGTTTCATAGAATTAGGGGGAGAGAAAGCAGTAGATTAATCATTAACCTGAACACACAGTGCTCACTAAAATTAATCAATTATGAGCCCAACTATACCCAAAAAGTCAGTATGGAATAAGAGATTGAGTTTGAGGACCCTAACAGATCTCACTTCATTCCCTCTAGTCACTTGACTTACCCATTTGGTAGCTCTAAGCCAAACTCCTGGCCCAAAGCTACCATGCAAACTGTTTCTCTTATGCTATTATTGTACATTTAAAATTTTGTCTTTGTACCTGTTGCCTGTCGAAATTCTTATTAATACAACTGCTAACAAAATGAATGTCAGACTGTGCTTTGAGATAACACCAATTTCATTGGTATCAGAGACCTGGAGCAGAAGTTGAAGTAGGCCCATTTGTGCTAGTGCTGTGGTTGGACAGGTGTTCTGCTAAGTATTGCTACAGTCTTAAAAAGAGACATTAAAGATCTAGTTTGGTGCAGAAACTTGTACACATATACGTGACATGTAAAGGATGAGTTGCATGTTAACATAAAAGATTTCTTAAATAAATTCCTTAAAACACTACTTTCACCAGGTATTAGTGGTTCTGGCCTATAATGCTAGCTACTCAGGAGGCTGAGTTCTGAGAATTGTGGTTTGAAGCCAGCCCAGGCAGGAAATCCCAATAGACTCTTATTCTCCAATTAACGACCAAAAAAGCCAGAAGTGGAGCTGTGGCTGAAGTGGTAGAGCTGAGTGGCAATGTGCAGACACTGAGTTCAAGCCTTAGGACCAGCACAACAACAACAACAAAACAGTAATTATTTCAAATAGGCAAGTATGAGAAAATCCTTTTATTATCTCTTAGTTCTAATTTTGCATAAGTTTAACAAGAATGATTTATATTAAATCAGTAGCTTTTACAAAAACTCTCAGTGTTCTGAGTCCCAGTGAAAATAAAGACCTGAGAGTAAGTTTTTAAAAAAATGGAAGAGGGCTGGGAATGTGGCTTAGTGGTAGAGTGCTAGCCTTGAGCAAAAGAAGCTCAGGGACAGTGCCCAGGCGCTGTTCAAGCCCCAGGACTGGCAGAAAGAAAGAAAGAAAGAAAGAAAGAAAGAAAGAAAGAAAGAAAGAAAGAAAGAAAGAAAGAAAGAAAGAAAGAAAGAAAGAAAGAGAGAGAGAAAGAAAGAGAGAGAGAGAGAAAGAGAGAGAGAGAGAAAGAGAGAAAGAAAGAAAGAAAGAAAGAAAGAAAGAAAGAAAGAAAGAAAGAAAGAAAGAAAGAAAGAAAGGAAGAAGAGAGAAAGAAAGAAAGGAAGGAAGGAAGGAAGGAAGGAAGGAAGGAAGGAGAGAGAGAGAAAGAAAGAAAGAAAGGAAGGAAGGAAGGAAGAAGAGAGAGAAAGAAAGAAAGAAAGAAAGGAAGGAAGGAAGGAAGGAAGAAAGAAAGAAAGAAAGAAGAGAGAGAGAGGAAGAAAGAAAGAAGAGAGAGAAAGAAGCAAGCAAGCAAAGCATGGAATCATGAATAAGACATTAGCTCATTTTTGCCTGGTTTTGAATATAACTCAGGATTGGAGAAGGAAACAAAGGAACTCTGAACACATGATGTGTAACGAACAGACCACAGGCCCTGAAGTAAACAAGGAGTAGGGTATTAGAGGAAGTGGAGCAGAAGAAACTCCAACCCCCACAAGAACTGACTTTCTAGAATTTTTTCTGGAGTATCTTCCGTGTTTTACTTTCCAAAGTGGGAGCATTGAACTTTTTCTTGGGAGCAATAATCATGGAAAAAGCAAGGACTATAAATGTATAGAGGAACGTATTTTCATCATTGGCTCCATATGTACAATCTTCATCCACCTCCTCCTACTTAACCCTCCACTTACTTAACTCTTCATTACCTTTTCATACACCCTTTAAAAATTTTTGTTGTAAATATTCTACTACCAAGATGGACATTTCATTCCTCTAGCATTGTCATACTTGATTGCACTGATTTAATTTTCTGCTAAAACCTACAAGATTTTGAGGTAAGAATATTTGTCTAACAAAGAACTGAATAAAGGCACATAAACAAAAGTAACGTGGCAAAGCAAGGATGTTAAGAGAGAGGCAGAGACAGAGAGAAAGAGAAAGACTATACTTGTAAGAGAAATGAGAGTCCAAACTAGGTGGCTTGAGAGCAAGAACACGATGAAACTGTTCAGTCTTCTAAGATTTAGGGGATATGAAAAGAGCTCATAATAATGATAACTCATAGTGGAAAATGAGGACACATGGCTGGTGTCCTTTTTGGAAGAGAATCTGCTTATGTACAAGGTTGCCAACCCATACGTATGAGAAACAACCTATATATATCTAAAGCCTGAAGTAGGAGTTGTTGTGCAAAGGCCAGGTTCAGGACTCAAAGTGTTAAACTGTGCAGGTGCCTAAGGTTGGTTTGAACTGACCTGTAGTTTTTCCATCCCCTAGGGTAAAGTCCTAACTAAAACTGACCACTAATTACCCCCAAGGAGGAGTAGCCATGGGAGATACTAGGAGAGAGACAGGACGGGGGGTTAGTTTCTCCATACTTTTCTATACCTAACCTGCTTCAGATACAAGTTTGTTGGTCCTAAAGACATGAGGCAGGAGTTGATATAGGATCCTGGGTAGAGGTGCTATTCCTGGGCAGGTGTTCTATTGGAAGTTCTTTACAGTATATGAATTGATGCATCCCTGAGGAAACACATGAAAGTTTTAAAGTGTTATGAAATTTGCATATATGCCAGGCATCCAATGCATGTAATATGCTAAAATTTCAAGCAGGCTATAACGAGAGTAGAGATGATAAGACCCACAGAACAACTAACAGGCTGCTGCGTCAAGAGCTAACAACCTAACATGAAAGGCTTCTAATCTTACCTTGAGCTCTCAATTGTTCTTATCCCTTGACCTTTCTTTTCCCATTTACTTCACAACAGTTAATTTCTTGTCACTGAGCTCATGGTAATGGTATCACCCACACATTGTTGAACTCTTGGAAAACTAGACTATTAATCCTGTGGGGCTGAGATTCATGTGTGTTGGTTGTTCTGATTCACTACTTAATATCCTGTGTGGCACATAGTAAAGTGTTTGTGAAATACTTGTGGGGAACACAAAGAAAAGAGAGTGTCAGCTGGTGAAGGGTTTTATTTAGTATTTAGCTTTTCCAAGTGAAAATTCAACTCTAGAATCTAAGGCCAGCCTCTGTACACACCCTTCTCCCTCCTACAGTTAGGTGGGGCAATCATTCCAGCTTTTAGGGGAATTGAGAAGGATCTGTTACAGTGAGGAGCAGTCAGTGATCCAGAAGCTTGTGCACCATGAGTGACTCTGCACTGAGCCACACCAGGCTCCTGGGCAGCCTCTTTGGGCTCCTCCAAGTGGCCTCGCTGCTCAGCCTGCTTCTGCTGTTCAAGGCACTTCAATTCTATCTGCAAAGGCAGTGGCTGCTCAAAGCCTTCCAGCAGTTCCCAAGTCCACCCTCCCACTGGTTCTTTGGGCACAAGAATGAGGTAAGAACCGGTGAGGAGGAAGGGTTAGAGCTATAGCTCTACCAGCTCTACTACCTGATGAAGAAGTCTATAGGTCAAAACTTCTTTTGAACTTTTAATGTTTTTGGCATTTATTTTTTTGTTTGTTTGGGGGAATTCTAGGTATCAAACCCAGGACTTCATGCATGCCAGTGAAGTGTTGTCTTACTGAGCTAATCCTCATTCCTGGAGGATAAAGCCACCTTGGTGGCTATAGGACAAGCATGAATGAGGACTCTGAGGAAAATCAGTCTTACCTCTTAGGCTGAGCACCTCCCTAAACTGGCTATGCAGAAATAACCAAAGCCCAATAACCAAAGTTTGGTCATGAAAATAGTTTGATAACTTCCAGATTACTTGTTGATTTCAAGACATTGTGGCTTTTATTTGGTGTCACTAGCACTAGTTAAGTGGAGATCTTTTCTTTTCTATTCTTTCCTTTTTTAATTCTTCTGGCACTGGAACTTAAACTTGCTTAACTATTTTCACTCAACCGCATGAGCCACAACTATACTTCCAGCTTTTTGATGGCTAGATAAGAATTGCATGGACTTTTATGCTCAGGTTGGCTTCAAAACTTGATCCTCTGATCTCAATGTCCTGAGGAGCTAGGATTACAGGCATGAGCTACCAGCACCCAGCTGAAGGTTTTATTCTGAGATAGCAGTTGGCATAAAGAACCACTAAAGCCGGGCGCTGGTGGCTCACGCCTGTAATCCTAGCTACTCAGGAGAGATCTGAGGATCAAGGTTCAAAGCCAGCTCACGCAGGAAAGTCTGTGAGACTCTTATCTCCAATAAACCACTAGAAAACTGGAAGTGGCTCTGTGGCTCAAGCGGTAGAGTACTCACCTTGAGCTGGAGAGCATAGGGACAGCACCCAAGCCCAAAGTTCAAGCCCCACAACTGACCAAAAAAAAAAAAAAAAGAACCACTAAAGTATTCATGATGTTTTCATTCCACTGATGACCATTAGTCTCTAGAATCAGTATGTATATAATTTCTATTTTCATAAACACTATTATTCATGGTGCTAAATTACTTCTTAACTTTGTTGGCTAATATCAATTGCAGCCCAATAGCTCTTACAATACTGAGATTTTTCAGCTATTCAAAACCTCTACCATTGGGTAAATTAGGAACAAGAATGCCACATGTAAGTAGGTTGAACCATTGGTAGTACGCAGGCAGCAGATTGTCTTGGCCACAAAGCAATCAGAAAGAAGGAATTCTACAGTGCTGAACAGGGTCCCTAGATTCCTTCAGGCACGGCATGAGAGGATCCTAGGGGACAAAAGAAAATGTAGCTAGCTGAGAGATTACAGGCTCCATTCCTTGGTCAGTCTCTGCACTGAATCTAAGGATAAGGGAAGCTTCGTGATGAAAGAGACGGGGAAACAGAGTAACCTTTTCAAGGAATTATATCAGAACTATTCTCAGTTCAGATGATTGACTGTCCCATGCCCAACGCAAGCTTATTCCTACTGGAACATCAGCTTGATGACAGTGAAAGTTCTGCTTGTTCACTGATTAATCCCTAGCTCCCCAGAGGGAATTCACACAAAGTGAGTGTTCAGTAAATAGTCATGAATGAATCTGTCTGAGCTTCTACTTTGTATTGACCTTTTCCACTCTCAATGACCTTCTCATACTTCGGCCTAGTTCACTCTTAGTTCAGATTTCTATTATCCTAACAGGTGAATCCTAAAAGCCCCCTTCAAATCCCAGCCAAACATGATTAGGAGGCCATAGGGTTACAGTCTGATCCTGATCCTCAGAACAAGAATCATCACATCACACCAATAGGTCCTCCAGAATCATGGTTATATGTCAATGCAGGAAGGGCAAGAATGGCCTGGCCACCCTGTAACCCTGAACTGAAGGAGAACAGAATGGTTTTTGTTGCTTCATGGATGTATTACCTGCTTCTAGAAAAAGGTCTGATGCACAGTAACTATTTGCTAGGTGGAGGAATGTGTTGATGTGCATGAGAAAGGATTCAGTGATCCACAGTTCATAGTCCCTAGTTGTGACCCTGTACACCCTGGCTATGCCAGTTTTTTTTTTTTTATCTTTTCACTTCTTGCTCTTGCTCAAGATCGTGTCTGTTCCTTCAGGAAGAGTTTTGCTGAAGAGTTACTCATTCAGTCTCCCCATAAGTATTTATTAATTTCATCCTGGTATTACTTATTACTTTGGGGGAAAAAGGTAGGATATCTGCAAGGTCTGTTGTATGCTGCACTCTAAGAAATGACCCAGAAATGACAGGTTTCAAGATTAGTTTGCCAGCATGAGGTAAAGGATTAGAATATCAGAGTGAAATGTTGAGATCACATACCAGGAAGCTCTGAGAACCCAGGGGAGGACTCAGCAAGGATGAGTTTCATCTAATCCCATGGGCATGTCCTTGGACATTCCTCGTTCTTCAGTAAAACAGGCTAAACTTATAACCACTCCTTGAGCACAAAATTTCCTGAAGAGTTACATAACTGTACCAGTTTGTGCTGGCTGCCACACCAAAATATCACAGACTAAGTCTCAAAAGCAACGAAAATGCAGTCTCACAGCATGGAGATCGGAATTCCTAGGTCATGGTGTTGACAGGGTTGGTTACTTCCATGAATTATGAAAGCAGTATCTGTTGTCTATGTGCCTCCTTAGATTGAAATTGAACATCTTCCTATATAAGCTCCATGCACGTATCACTGTGTCCAAAATGTTTCTTTTCATAAGGGCAGTATCATATTAAATCTAGGGCTACCTGAATGCCTTATTTACCTATAAAAACCTATATCCAAATAATATCACATCCTGAACACATAAATTTGGAAAGTATACAATTTATCCATAGCTTTAATGTAATTAGGTCTGTTAAAAAATTTTTTATGCAGGCTGGGAAGGTGGCTCAGTGGTAGAGCGCTTGCCTTGCATGCATGAGGCCCTGGGTTTGATTCCCCAGCCCCACATAAGCAAAAAGGGAAAAAAAGCCAGAAGTGGCACTGTGGCTTAAGTGGTAGAACGCTAGCCTTGAGCTAAAGAGCTGAGGGACAGTGCCCAGGCCCAGAGTTCAGGCCCCACGACCAGACCCCCCCCCCAAATTTTTTTTTTATGCACCACTGAGTCCAGCTCTGAACACTGATCAAGCAATGCTTGGTCCAGTGCTGCAGGAAAGATTCTAAGAACATTTCTAAGCAAGGATATGTAAATGGTCCAACAGTGGAAAGAACCTTAGTTTATAGTTCTGTGGATATAGCAAAACTCTGGATTATAATCCAGGTCTTCATTAACCATGTGAGTCTCTGATTTCTGTGGCTAGATCCAACACTGGATCTCCCTTGTTGTTTAGCCATTCTTATACTTCAAGAATGAGACTTTTAAAAAAGGTATCATTGGTTTTATGTTCCTTTGGTGACAGTTCCTAAAGGACCAGGAGTTGCAGCAACTGATGAAAAGGGTAGAGAAATTCCCTAGTGCCTGTCCTCGCTGGCTATGGGGAAGTGATGCCTTTCTTTTGATCTATGATCCTGACTACATGAAGGTGATTTGGGGGAGATCAGGTGAGAGTGAACCCTATCCCAGCAGCAGTAGCTCTTCTCTCTTGACTGCATGCTCTACAATCTCAAAATTTCAGAAGAAAGGTACAATTAAAATATCCATATGTGGAAATATGTAAACCTTCTCATTCCTATCTCTTTCCCAGACCACAAACTAATCCAGAGCCAATAATATTTACTGAGAACTAAATATCTTAAGTTCTATGTGGGCCTGAATTGATTTTCATCTTGACCTCCCTTCCTTCCCCCTTCCTTCCTTCCTTCCTTCCTTCCTTCCTTCCTTCCTTCCTTCCTTCCTTCCTTCCTTCCTTCCTTCTTTCCTTCCTCTTTCCCCTCCCTCATTCCTTCCATCCTTCCCTCCTTTTCTCCCTCTCTCCTTTTTCTTTCTCCTTTACTACCTCCCTCCCTTCCTTTCATCTTTCCTTCCTTCCTTTTCCCCTTCCTTCCTATTGAGGTTCTTTGTTTTGTAAAGTGTCCACATTTGTAAGAAAAGCACCCATCTACATTGATTTGGGATTGAAACCTCAAATTGTTAGTTGTCCTTGTAATGGGTTGGCTGGGCCACTACCAACTGTAGAAATACAGCTGCTTACAAGCTGCCTTATATTGCATATGCCAGTTTCCTTTTAAGTTTTTCTTTTTTTTTCAGACCCAAAATCTCTTTGCAGCTACAGAGTCCTAGCTCCCTGGCTTGGTACGTACATCTAAGTGTGGTCACTCCCCTTGGCAAGATATATTTTTCAGCCTCGTAGAGAGCAAGAATTGATGGGCTACTGCTGTCAAGACACATCCCTAAATGTGGTCTTGTTTCTCTTCATCTAACCAGACCTGCACCTTGTCACCATATTTGCATGATTAGGCTCTAACCTCCATATGTCCTGAGTTAGCTACATACAGTCTTAACCTGACATTGCTTGACAAGTTTGACCACTTTCAAGTTTGACAGCTCTCAATTGTATGAGCCCAACAGGGAAATTCACATTCTTGAAAATGCAAACTCTTTAATGAGTCCAAGAAATTCTCTTAGCTATTATCTTTTCCCAGAATCCCTATCCCCTTTATCTCCCCAGTTTTCTTTCTGATTCCACCACTGACACATTCATGTACCAACCATTTCTGGCCCAGGCAATGGTTTGCGTCTGCTGAATGGGCAGACATGGTTTGAGCACCGGCGGATGTTGACCCCAGCTTTCCACTATGACATCCTGAAGCCCTATGTGGGAATCATGGTGAATTCTGTCCAGGTGCTGCTGGTGAGTCTGTCTAGTTCTCTCATGTTCAAATACCCAATCACAGCCCACAGACAGATTTGATTCCTTAACACAGAAGCCATTATGGAATAAGACTTTTAGGCCACTAAGGTGATGCCACAATCCTCAAAGGTAACAGACAGAAAGGACAGAAAGCGATTAGAATGGATCTTTTTTTTTTTTTTTTGGTCGGTCATGGGGCTTGAACTCTGGGCTTGGGCGCTGTCCCTGCGCTCTTTAGCTCAAGGCAAGCACTCTATCGCTTAAGCCACAGCACCACTTCTGGTTTTCTAGTGGTTTATTGGAGATAAAAGTCTCACGGACTTTCCTGCCTGGGCTGGCTTTGAACTGTGATCCTCATATCTCAGCCCCCTGCGTAGCTAGGATTACAGGCGTGAGCCACCAGTGCCCAGCTTAGAATGGATCTTAATAACACTGTTTCCACATTGTCCAAGGCAGAGAGCATCATAGTTGACATATGCCCAAGTCTGTATCAGTGTGTTCAAGGGGTGTAGTCAATCCTGCCAGACATCAGGACTGCATGTCCCTTGCTGGCCAAGTCCATGGTAGCATCAGTATCAGGAGAGAATTCCAAAGATGTCACTCAATAAGCCCCAGGTTCTAGGCCTTCTGCATTGATGTGAGTACTCACATAGTGAGATATAATTCTATTCTACATTCTCAATGTGCAATGCCATCACCATCCAACAGGATTACTTTTGCTTATTTCTTTTTAGCAGCACAAGCTTACTCAAAGTTTGCCATATGGGACCATATGGCTCCCTTAGAAGTTACAGTCTGGCTCTGCCAGCTTTATATTACTTTGAAAACAATTTTAAATGTTTTCCCCCTTCAAATGGATGCTTCTTGCCCTTGTATCCTAGCTGAGCCCTCAGCAAAACATATGGACTGCTTTTTGTTCTAAAATGATATTTTCTGACTTAACAAAGACAATTTTCCTAATTTCCCCAAATTCAAACTAATGACTACTATGAAAAACATGCTTAATTTTATGAAACAAGTTTGTGAGGAAATCTGCATCCCTTTACTAATACTTGTTTTAGGGCCAAAATTCATTGGGATATATCTACTTTATAAAGTAAAGACATCCTATTAGAATATGTAGAGAAACAGAAGCAAGCTGAGCTTTTTATAGCATTGGCCATGTGGAGGAAATGAATGGGTCAATGTCCCTCTCCCACCACAGGACAAATGGGAGAAGCTCAGCAGCCAAGAGTCCCCTCTGGAGATCTTCCAACACATCTCATTGATGACCCTGGACACCCTCATGAAGTGCGCCTTTAGCTACCAGGGTAGCGTCCAGTTGGATGGGTCAGTGACACCCTTAAAACTACTGGGTCCTATAATTACTAACTGGTGGGGACTCACCTGAAATGAATCAGTTTGGATACCCCCAAAAAGATGAGATTTTTGATCCCAGACTTAAGCTAAGCTGTAATTCCAGACAAGACCAAATTCTGCTCAGCTACAGACCACTGATATAGGCATAAATCTGACTGCTTATGCCATCTTCTAAAGAACCAGATAAAACTGATAGGTGTCTCAGTGATTTGTGTACCTTACCATAAAGAGAGTTTCCACCCAGAATTCATTCTATGTCAAGGCCTTCCCTCATCTGTCTACCTGTTTGCCTTCTATCCTCCAGGAATTCCCAGTCCTACATTCAGGCCATTGAAGATCTGAAAAACCTGTCATTTTCCCGTCTGAGAAGTATCTTTCATCACAATGACATCATATACAGTCTGAGCTCTGATGGCTGCTGGGCCAATCGTGCTGGCCAGATTGCCCATGAGCATACAGGTCCTATCTGTGCATTCTGTCTCCTTTCTGTACCAGGCACAGGCAAAATGAGCTAGCCATGATCTCATTTCCAGAGGCAACTACTCTGATGCCCTTAAGGATCTGGGACATACTCATTCATGCTGGGTACTTCATTAGTGCAAATGTTGGGAGCTAAGATGTTGCAGATGTTGCTATGAAATTGGTGATGTTGCATGAGACCCATTCCAGTAAGCTCAAACTTGGCCTCTGTTGCCTGTGCTTTGGAGGGAATTCCTGACCTGAATCAAAAGGTGCCATACTCCAAACCTTATTCCCTCGTACCTTGATTGCTTATAGGGCACCCAGAATGGGGCAAGAAGTACACAGGGTTTCTGGGGTTTGCTATAGTGTTTGGAAAAATTTATTAATCACTGTCCTGGAACAGATCGAGTGATCAAGATGAGGAAGGCTCAGTTACAGGATGAGGGGGAGCTGGAGAAGATCAAGAAGAAGAGGCACTTGGATTTCTTGGATATCCTCCTGTTTGCCAAAGTAGGTTTGTGTGGCAGAAGTCTAAGGCTTTGCCCAGAAGTGCAGAGTGAGGTAAAACCTGCGGTTTTTTTTTTTTTTTTTTTTACTATAATCTCTTACAGCTGGAGAACGGGAGCAGCTTGTCTGATGAAGACCTGTGTGCTGAGGTGGACACTTTTATGTTTGAGGGACATGATACCACAGCCAGTGGCTTCTCCTGGATCTTGTATGCTCTGGCTACAAACCCACAGCATCAGCAGAGGTGCAGGGAAGAGGTAGAGAGCCTCCTGGGAGATGGAGCCTCCATCACTTGGTAAGTGACTACATAAGAGGTAGGAACATACTACCTGTCTGGTAGGGGGAACCACTGTGATTCCCAGGCTGTGTCTGTCCTTCAGGGTGAGCTTTGGTTCAGGGACCACTTGGACCAGATGCCCTATACTACTATGTGCACTAAGGAAGCCCTGAGACTCTATCCACCAGTACCAGCTGTGGGCAGAACGCTGAGCAAACCTGTCACCTTCCCTGATGGACGTTCCCTACCCAAAGGTACTAACTTCCTTGACTCACTCTCCTATGCCCTTCCTATGGATAATAACGGAGGATTTTTAGGCACTCAGCAAAGACAAGAGAGGATGGAAAGCCCATGTGTACTTCAGTTCTGAATCTCCTTCAGTCCTACTTTCCTTGTCAGTAGTTAGTATCACATGTATGAAATAGGGGAACTTGGTTAGAGAAACTTCAATACCTATTAGTTCCCCTTTAAAATCTAAGGAAATTTTCATTTCAGAACATTGGCATAAATCATTTGTAAGATGGCCTTCAATTCTGTTATTTATTGGAACAAAATCATAAGGTTCTTTAATTCTCCACTGTTAACAATCAACTTTGGAGTCTTTGATCTTGTGATTGTAGCTCCCTTGATTGAATTATATGGTATTTCAGATTCTAATGCTCTAAGCTTTTATTTCTGACCAAAACATCACAACACACACAGACCACTTCTCCCTTCACTGTATACATTTTTAATAATAATAAAAAAGAAGAAGCACATTCTTTATATTGGACAGGGGATATATATATATATATATATATATATATATATATCCATTGTGATACATGCAAAATAAATTATCAGTTGACATAATGATGACCTAATTGTCAGGATCTGAGGTTGGGATACTAGGGAGATCTGGTTCTTTTCTTTTCTCAAGTGGAGGTAAATGAAGGTGTTATAAATTAGATGTAGTGTTGACTATAATAAGTCTTGGCTTGATGGCACAGAGAAGCTAATGGCCATATCTGAGAGTCCTATTACAATAGAAAGACACTACTGCCTCATCTGCTACTGGGTTTTGTCTCTGCCTCGTAACACTCTAGTTTTGTGACAATAGGTTTCATTCAGTACCTCTGAGCCTTTGATGCCTTATCTAAAAGAAGAAGATATGAATACCTTTCTGGGAAGGTGATTGTGAGTGCTAAGTGAATTAATATAGGTTCTCAACTGCTCAAAATGATGATCAGTGAAGCCAATAGTTTTATGCATGCATAGCTCCATCTTGTTGAAAGACAAAAAACACACAGCTCTTGGGCATAACAAGTCTTCTCTTTGTCTCCTTACCTGCCCCACAGGTGTCATGCTCTTTCTCAGCTTTTATGCCCTTCACCATAACCCAAAGGTGTGGCCAAACCCAGAGGTATGAGGACCCTGCAAAGTAGGAGGGGAAGATCTCTGAGGACCACCACCTCCTCTGACTCCCACCTGTAGTGTTACGCCCCTCATGCATTGCAAAGAAACTTGATCTCATTCCTTCCTGGCCCTTGTGCTTCCTTACAGGTGTTTGATCCTTTGCAGTTTGCACCTGGTTCTTCAAGACACAGCCACTCCTTCCTGCCCTTCTCCGAAGGATCAAGGTGAGGCCTCTTTTGTTGTTAATGGAGTAGGGGAAAAGAGTAGTCTCTGGGCACATTCCCAACATTAGGCATTCTCTACATTGTTTTGTGGTAAAGTCAGGCATGTGGCTGCTTGTTGTTGTTTGTGGGGAAGAAGCCTCTTGGGGGTATGTCTGTCCCTGAAAAGAAGTGGTATTTCTGAACATATCCAAGAAAGGCTGGCCTACTGCCCTCCCCAATGGCCTCCCAAATGCTAGTGTTGATAGCGTTCTTATGTTTCCTTTCACTTTAGGAGTGGGATGGTAGAAATTAGATTCTTTTTTTCATGGAAATTGAATCTCAGGCATGTGTTTTTAGGTGCCACAATGCTTCAATGGTGTACTCTTGTCTTTCTACACATTCTCAACCCAGCTCACCACTTTTCTGCTTATTCTCTAGTCCCACAACCATTGCAGAAAGTGGTTGGTTGTTTGGGTTTCTTTACTTGATGTCTGGCATATAAATTTTCCAGTCAGATATCTGAGAGGTTGTAGGTAGCCCCTCTGTTGTAAGGTAAAATCTCAGTCACAAGAAAACAAAGCCACATTTTGAGGAGTCGTATTGGGAGTCTATTAGAAATCTGGAGTCTGTAGGTGGATTCTTGTCACAAAGACTTGCAGCCCCATACAGAGCCTACACCAAGGTTTTAAAGACAAAACCACATGTTTGGGTGGTGACAAAGCCCCAACATAAACAAAGGCATCAGGAGCAGGCCTTCCAAGGGTGTTTACATATCCTCTTTGGGTCTAAACAACGTGATACATTTGCACATCCTCTAAACAGAGCCTCCCTTGCTCTAGCAACTGAGCTAGTCATCTACAACTCAATGGATGGCTTCTCTCACTGAAACTGAGTAGAAAGCCCCCATCACACAGCTAGGTGCCAGGATGTTGTGGCGTCATCTAGATCTGGTCTCTCCCTACTTCATCTCAAAGAAAGGTTTACAGCAGTCTACAGCACTTCATTTGTAGTATCTCCTAATTCAGTTTTAGACTCTATGTTAAGCTTCCTATTCCCCTTATACTTTTTCCTTTGTCCAAATTGTTTAGATGAAACAATATCTGTATATTTTGAAATTACACTACTAATTTGTTTCAATTTGCTAATGATCACTAATCAACTTCAAAAAGTATGAAAACCAGGACAGTTTACTGCCTCTAAGGAAGACCTCACTATTTTTACTTGAAAGATTACAATGAAAGGTCCCTAACACATCCAGTTGAAACCCAGTAAAGCAGCTATAAACAAACAATTGTAGCCGGGCACTGGTGGCTCAAGCTTGTAATCCTAACTACTCTGGAGGCTGAGATCTGAGTGAGGATTGCGGTTCAAAGCCAGCCCAGGCAGAAAAGTCCGTGAGACTCTTATCTGTAATAAATACTACTAGAAAAGTGGAAGTGGTGCTGTGGCTCAAGTGGTAGAGCGCTCGCCTTGAGCTGAAGAATGTGGAGATAGTGCCCAAGCCCAGAGTTCAAGCCCCACAACCGACCAAACAAAAAACAAAAAAAACCCCAAACAATTGTAAACATTCTGCTGTAATAATCAACAAAGGCTCAAGGAGTCCCCTGTGGAGTGTGAATTGCCATAAACCTGGTAGTATTAGTAGGAAACAGGACTGTTAGAATCATGATGATGTGAATTCTCCCAGGGCAGCATCATCTTTCTACAAATAGGCTTTAAAGCAAACTATTCATCCATCAATTAGACTTCCAGTATTTGGATTATCCTAGAGTTACGTATTTCCTTCTAGATATTGGCTGTAAATAATGTTGCTTGTACTAGGTACAGTAAAGTTAGGCAAATGCTTAGACATACCTAAGATTTACTTTCTGTAAGGTAAATTAAATAGGTAGGTTTAATTAGGTAGCTGATGAAGAGAACACCATGGGGTATTCAGGCAAGAAGAAAAGTTTTATTACCAAACTGCTGCCCCACCATGCATGGTGGAGATGCATATACTGAAAGGGTGGGCTGATGTCCCACCTTGGTTTAAATAGGGAAGGGGCAGGGAGAAGGTGCCGTCAGATGAGGGAAGGTGTGGCCACACTGAATGGGGTTGTGACTTCAAAGCCTGGGACCCTCCCTCAGTCCCATGGGAGGCATGAGGGGGCTGCTTAGGATGTGATCTTGGAGGAGGGGGAGGTAATTGCTTCCAGGTCTGCCAGTTACCTAGGTGAATCAGGTACTGGGCAGAGACTTATGCTGGAGGTGTGGAAGCCAGGGCCTGCAGAGCCCGGGGCAGACCTTACACTTTCTATGCATTCCCATATGGTGAGGTTTTAAGCGGGGAGGGAGGGAGGCGGGGAGGGAGATGGGAGGAGGAGAGGGGGTGTTGCTCTTTTTGGGGGGGGGGTACAATGTTGGGTCTTGTACTCAGGGCCTGGGTATTGTACCTTAGCTTTATCACTCAAGGCTGTCAGTCTACCACTTGAGCCATACCTCCACTTTTAGACATTTGGCAGTTAATTGGAGATAGGAGAGGTTTTGTGCAGAATCAGATACCTACACTTGAGACAGACATCATCCTTTCTCCTTCCTTCACCCTTTCAGTCACTCATTGAGCTGTTGTGGAATATTCCATGTTCCTGATACTGTCTCAGGCTTTGGACTGTGGAGGGTCCTTCAATAAAGAATTTCCCTTGAATATCTGGAAAGAAAAGGACTGTTGGCCAAGAAGTGAGAGAGCCAGCTGGTCATTAGCCCTTGGCCCTTAGGATTTGCAGGGAGTGGTGATAACAGCAGCCTCAACATGATCTGAAGTGAGAAGTGGGACTACGAAAGTAAGGTGCAGTCGGTATGGATGCATCTGCACAATATCCTATCTAATAGAGGGCCTTGAGGGTCACAGGGGATGGTGGGGGCCAGAGAGACCAGTGAAATCCAGAAGGACTGAAGATGGCAAGCAAAGACATTTCTGGATTAAAATTCAAAAGCTACCTATATATGCTGATGGACTGTGGGTTATGTGTGGAGTTTGACCAGTCAATGGGAGGTAGAGGAGGCTTCAGCTTGGAGATCTCCAACTCAATGTGTTTTCTAGGAGTTACTCATCGATATTTGGCTTCCTTCTCATAATCAAAGATCTTTTTAGGCTATAGATGGCAATACCTCCAATACCTTCTTGTATGGCCCAAACCAGTAGTTTTCACATTAGAGAACCAGAAACCCTTAATGGAGGAGTTAAACAATAACTCTTAAAATGATAATCATTATTAGCTTCTATCCCTTAAAGTGTTGTAACTTATTCAAACAGAGATCTCATCTTTGAGATCAAAAGTAGGGAGTGATCTAGCTCTGGAAGAATGCACATTTTTCTCAAAGGTCAAAAATAATAAACCACAAAGGATGATCTATACAGCAGTGATACTCACTAGACACTATGTTGAAAATGAACTTGTGGGATAGGGGGTCAGGGTGGAAAAACTGGGAGAAAATGAGGGAAGAGGTGACACTGTTCAATACAAAATGTACTCATTACCTTACTTATGTAACTGTAATCCCTCTGTACATCACCTTTACAATAGTAATAAAAAAATGTATGAACCAAGACCTTGGATAAAGGTGTGTGTGTGAGAGAGACAGAGACAGAGACAGAGACAAACAGACAGACAGACAAGACAGAAAGAGAGACAGAGACTGAAAGACAGAAAGGGAAGGAGGGAGGGAGAGAGAGAAAGAGGGGGGAGGGAGAGAGATAGACAGAAACAGAGACAGAGACAGAGAGACAGAGACAGAAATACAGAGAGGGAAGGAGGGATGGAGGGAGGGAGGGAGAGAGAGAGGGAGGGAAAGAGTGAGAGAGAGAGAGAGAGAGAGAGAGAGAGAGAGAGGGAGAGAGAGAGAGAGAGAGAGAGAGAGAGAGAGAGAGAGAGAGAGAGAGAGAGAGAGAGAGAGAGAGAGAGGAGAGAGCACATTATGGAAGGGACGGATTCTATCTGAATCCATGAATGAGGGCCCTGACTGCTCACATGGACTAGGGCTCTCAGGGCCAATCCCTGCCCAGGATAGAACAGGACCTGAGGCACTTCTCATTTTGTTTTCTCTACCTGGCCTAGGAACTGTATTGGGAAGCAATTTGTCATGAATGAGTTGAAGGTGGCTGTGGCCCTGACCCTGCTCCGCTTTGAGCTGCTGCCAGATCCCACCAGGACTCCAGTCCCCATCACAAGAATTATACTGAAGTCTATCAGTGGGATCCACCTGTATCTCCGGAAGCTGCAGCAATCCTAGCAAGGACAGGCCCTGGGGACCTCCTGCTCACTGTTTCGTTTTCCTGTCACCTGCTTCTGTCCTTGGCTGTCTACCCACATTCCCTTCTTTGCATCTACCTGATATGGTATCTCTGTCCCCCTACTTGTCCTCTTATTTTCTCTCTTACCTTCCTCCAGGATCCCACCTCCTTATCTACCAATTTTTCTTCTTAATTGTCTTTATTTTAGAATGTCCTCTTAATCTCAGATCACTTGTCTACCCTCTAGTCTGCCTGCCCTGCCCTGTCTTCTCTTTGCACTATTTGCCTGTGTCTATATGATCTTCCTGTTTTGCTAAAATGAACTACCATTTTAGCAAATGGTAGTTTGATGGCTTTAAACTATACACACTTAAAACTCACAATTCTGGAGGTTGAATATGGATAATTGTTTTCCTTTTCTTCCATATTTCTATTGCTGGAGGTTTGTTTCAAGTACTCACAGTGACTGGATTTGTTATACCTAGAATATCAAGGATCATCTCTTGTACTTGAAGATAGTATCTACAGCTACAACTCTTCACAGCAGACTTGGACTAGTATTTAATTCAGTAATGGAGTAATTGAGTAGTTCAGTACAGCCATACTGAACTGTAATCTTTGTCAATTTGGCATGCATATACTTTACCCTAAATCCACTTAATCTGCAAATAATTTTCTGTATGTACAAATCAGGTTATTTTAAATCTTCAAAAAATATATTTTAAAAAAGCCAGATGTAATGGCTCATGCTTGTCATCCCAGCTATGTGGAAAATGTAAGTCTAGGCCTTACCTCGGTTTGCCTTACCTGCAGGCCTTGGAGCTGGAGCTGGGTGCACAGCCATCTCCTGCCTAGGCACCAGGATGTCTGCAACAAATTATCTATGCTCAGCCATGTTACTTTGCTTTGATAACTTATAGCATTGGTTACCCGAATTATAATCCACATTACTTCTGCTTTTGTAGCTTGCTTGTTGATTACGAAATTACCACTGACCACCTGCCAGTGTACCTGCCCCAATCTTGCCTATAATACCCTAAGCTATTTGACTTTATTGCTGATCTTCACTGTTCCAAAGAGGAGGTCAGTCACCATGGCTATTAAAAGATTCCTAGCCTGATTGACTAAGTGCTGATGACTCCTTTTGCCAATCGTGTGTTCAGGTCCCACTGGCCCTGGGAAGTTGGGATACTTCACTCAACAATATGATCTGAGATAGGAAGTGGAACTGACAGATAAGAAGTAGAGAAAGACTCAGGAACCCTGTCCTACCTGACAGGGTTTGGAAGAATCCGTGTGAAGGTGGGGTTGAGCAGTCCAGAAGAGTCCAGGAGAGGAAATTGAAGATGATAAGCATGGACATTTCTGGAGGAGAATTAGAAAGTCACAAACACTAGTGGACTGGGAGAAGAGGGCCTACAGCCTGACCCCTGAGTGGGATGCAGATGGGCTGCAGCTTGAAGATCCCCAGTTGCACAGAGATTCCAAAACAGAACCAAGCAGAAATTTTGGAACTATAAAGCTCCTCCAGGAGATATCCTGATTTTTTCTGGGACTAAGACCCACCCTTCTCTAGGGCGTTTTTCCACACCAGGAACCACTCTTAATGGAGGAACTGAACGAATCACTGATTAAGTCAAGAAATGATTCCTGTTGTTGGACTCTGTCAGAATCCTAGCCATGTCTGAACAGAGGCATCATGTCTCTGAGATCAGGACATTCCTAGAGTTAGCAAGGCCTTGACAGAATTCAGGAGAGTATAAACCAAGGCCTAATGTAGAGATGTGTGTGTGGCCTGTAAGAAAATAGGTCATGCTGAGCTCCTGAAAGGGACATGGGAATACCATGCTCTGGGCTGGACTAAGGGTCTAACATCAGACTGGCTCAGAACACAGTGTGAAGCCACTTCTCTAACTGTCTAGAACCTTACTTCATGAACAGCTGACCTTGGTCCTCCTACCTGTTTGGCTGCTGCCAGATCCTCATCTGGATCCCCATCGTGGTTATATGAGCTATACTAAAGTACAGAACTGGAAGCCACCTGATTCTCTCAATAATCCTACTGGAAAATGGGAAAGGTTTAAAAGGCATCCTTCATGCCATTTTCTGACTTCTTGTCACCTCCCTTGTCCCATATCAATATGCCCATATCTTGTTTTTTTACACAAACTGCCTTCTCATCTTCCTACTACCCTGCCACAGGACTTCCTGTCTGTGAGCCACTTTTGATCTTATCTTCTCCCAGGATCTATTTTTTTCTGTGTGTCTACCTATCTCCCACCTATCTACTGTAAGCATTATGCCCACCTTAGGTCCTCAGCTCTACCCAGACCTGAGCTCCTCCCAGCCCTGGAGTTCCCACCATACAGCTGGCCCCTCCCTCTCCCTGCCCAGACCCACCTGAGCTCCCATCTACCTCACTTACTGCCCCTAGCCCAGACCCTGCTGCTACCTAGACAGTGGAGGCTGCCATGTGCTCCCTCTTGGGGGAAATATGGCTCCTCTAATGCACCTTGTAATAATCTTTCTCCTATGCCTGCTGCCTCCCCACGGTCCCCTGGGATGGATGTGACGGATCCTTTCCTGTACATCTTTGAATGCTTATATAGTGCCTGTTCACTTGTCTACCCTCTAGCCTGCCTGCCCTTCTACCTATTTGCCTGTGCCTGTGTGAACTTCCTGTTTTGCTAAAAATGAACTCTCACCACTTTAATAGCTTAAAACAACACACACTTATAATCTCATAATTCTAGTGGTCAGATGTCTACAGTGATTTTCTTAGGCAATACCCAAAATTTTCTTGAGCTCGCAGGAAGAATCCCCTTTCTTTTATCCTCCTACTTTTTGCTCTCAAGGTATCCAAGTGATTAGACTGTCCCCCTCCCTCCAGATTATCAAGGAACATCTACACTTGAAGTCAACTAATTGTACATATTACCCACAGCTACAACAACTCTTCACAACAGAACTGGACTAATACTTAAGTAACTAGATAAGTTGGACTAGACATGCTAAACTTTAAAACTAAACAAATTTGGCATACATCTCACCCCCTTAAACTTATTTAATTTACATCTCATTATTCACGGTTCCCCCAAAACACTTTGATGTTCTTTTCAACCTTTACAATAACAACAAATGATATTTCTTCTGACAACTACCTTGATAATATACTATTGAAAAAAAACACTAACCTCCCTGAAATAAAATGCAAAGTTAGGGCATGGTATTTATACTTCTCCTTGGCATTCTGTGTACCCATACTTGACTTATATATGCCAAATGTTATCAATATACTGCATGTTAGATGTTATTGTGGTGAGAAGAAGGGAAAGCTGAGTACATACACAATATATTTAATAACAAAATGAAGAAGTAATTCTTACCATTACACTCCTTGTTTCTTCCACTTCCCACATGGTCTTTCTTCTTCTTGCAGGGTCACAGTTAAGTCTGATGCTATCTTTTATCACTACCCTGTACATAGTCCTTCTGCCTGTAGCAAGCTCCTTAGTAAGTGGTGTTGTCTTTGCATGGCAGAGTGGATGAGCCAAAGCTTCATCCTTGTGACTTCTGGGCCATGTGTAGCTCCGTTGAATAAGGTTGTTGTATATTTTTTCACTTACTTTAGATACAGAGCATGTTCTAGGGTACAGGATACAGGAAATATTCTAGTATATCTTTTGTGTTCCAATCCTTCCTCACTTTAACTGATAAGGTGTCTACCACTTTCACTTAAACATGAGACTAATTACTCATACAGGACAGCAACTGTGTTTGAGGAGCCACAACTAGCAAGAGAACAGTTTTTTTTTTTAAATTAAGTCAGCACAATAATGATGATGTTTGGATGGAAGTTTTTTTTTCCATTTAATACTAAGACTTCTAGGCCAAAAGCTGATACACTGTAAACCAGAAAGTGATTATTGGGCTGTTGGATCACTAAGGGTAATAGGCACTGTTGCTATAACCATTTTCATCCCTTCACTTCTGAACTCGGGAGCCTTGGCCAGTGTCATATCCGGGACATTCATTTACAGCAGACACAACTCCAAAGAAACACACCCAACCTTACAAGGTATTGCCACCTAGCTGATGCCGTACACCAAAGCAATTCTCAATATTTCTCTGGCTCTAGACTGGATAATTGAAATACGTGTACTCAGAAATGACAAAGGAGATGCAGCAGTATTTAGAGAGTTAATATTCCTAGGTTCATCAAATCTTCTCTGTCCCCAATCCAAATATCAAGCTTCCAAAACTTCCCAGTTAATTCATTCAGTTTATCAGAAGACATATGACAAGGTTAGGAATTCAATTTGAAGCAACAAGTCATACAGGAGCCTGATGTCTGCTGAAGGAGAAGTAGACCAAGCTGGGACAGAGTATTCCCATAGGAGGGCATAGGAAGCTCATTGATCAGATGGTAAGGAGTTGGGCTCTGAGCACTTTGCGCTCAGGAAGCCCCTTCCTTTCCTTGGGGACTCTCATTCCCTCAACATTGGTGTAGTCAGGCTCACATGACTTGCAATGAATTGTCCAAACCAGAGTGGGTGAATAAAGCAGAACTGGTGAGTCTAAGACACTCTGTGGGCCAGGTTGGTTACGAAATGGTCATAGTTTCCAGGACCACTTGAGTGTCAATACCAATAGCCAGGTCCCAGGTCCTGGCTATGGCTCAAGCAGGCTGTGGGATCTCTCTCTCTCGTTCTCTCTGTGTTTTTCTCTCTGTCTCTGTCTTTCTCTCTCTCTCTCTCTCTGTCTCTTGGGCTCTCTTTATATACCCATCTATTCTGAAAAATCTGTGGCACAGTGGACATGGCAGCCCCATAGCTACTCTTGAGAGTAGTCATCTTCTCATATATTGGAGTTAGCTCAGCAATCCCAATTGGTCATCCTGCCTCCACTTGGCAACTGCCACCAGGGAGAGATTCCTTTTCAATGTGACAAGCTCATTCATGAACATGGTAGCTGCCTTCTTATTATAAGATGGAGCTAACATCTTGAGTTCTCCCCTTCTAGATACCCACTATGCTGGCCAACAGACTTTAGTTAGGAATCAGCATGTACAAAGCTCTGTTTGAGACAATGCAAAGCAATGAGAAAAGACATGTCCGTGTTCTGTTGTTTCATACAGAAAAGAGGGAAATTGCTTATTATACAAGTATTATTAGACAAGTATAATATTAATATTTTTAAAAAGGTTTACCTATATTTTTGTGCCAATTGAAACTTGCTAGTAAATTAACACTAGGCTACAAGCTTTTGGAAGCCCAGGACCAGCTTTTGTGGCACTGATGCAAAGATAGACTAGTCAATTCTGTGTTACTAGATGAATCTTTGTTGACTCAATGAAACTTCTTCTGGCATGATAGTGGAGGTACCTCACAATTTTCCTTCTGGTTATCTTTTTGTTTCAAATTTTTTATTGTGGTTAAGTGGTTACCTAATTTCCCAAATTTCACAGTATTGTGGGATAGTGATGCTTAGTTAAAGTCACAAACACATTCGAACTTTCATGGAGCAAATTGCCTATCATGGTCTATAACATTTATGAGTTCTATGACCTTTACTTATTAAATGTAATAATTACATGCAATAATTGGTTACTGGATTGAAATACAAATGCTGGATTGAAATAAGATGGGGATCAAAGGAACTTGTTTGGATAGGGTAACCTTGGAAGTCTTCTGTTGGAGACAACACAGTGAAACCTGAAGGATATTAATGAACTAGTTTTCTGTAGAATAAAAGAAGAACATTCAAGATCGGGGAAGAAGAGAAGAACAACAAATACAAAGTGTCTAGACTGGGGAAAAAAACATGGTATCATCCAGGAGCTGCCTTCTGGGCAGGAGAGTCATTGAGATGAGGTTTTTAAGCTCTTGGAGGGTGTTTCATAAAAGACCACCCAAGAGTGGGAGGAAGGTCGTGGGTAAGAGCATGTCACCTATCTAGCATAGTGCTAGCATTATACCAGATAAATGGTATAACAAGGAGGGGTTTGAATTTTATAGGATGTGTCTGATTCTGACAATTACTTTTGCTTTGCAAAAGGGAAGCACTACAAATATGAAAGAGAATGCTTTTTACAGGTCTCCTGCTTGCTGACACTGTGTCGGGTGTTCAGGCCAGGGATCATCCCTTTCTCCAATCCACTTCTGCCATATTCAGAGAAGTGGTAGCACCGAATATGCCTAAAATAAACATACTCAACATTCTTCTATGATCAACAAAAGCCATAAATATTTGAGTTTCTCAATGCCTACATATTTGGCTTTTGTAGAAATGTAAATGTAAATGAGAAATGTAAAATTGCCTCAGTAGCAAGCTTAACTTGATCAAAACCAAGAAAGCAAGCAATGTCCAAGTGATCTATCTACAGAAGGACGCTCTACAAGAGGCGGTCATGGAATCAACTGAATCAACTGAAGTCATTTCTGCCTTTGTTTCCCAAATAAAATGAGCCAGAAAACAGGTATGAATAAAAACATAAAACTCTTAAAACATAACACCTCAATGGAACTGAGTTCAATCATGATACCTAGCAAGTCCCTAGTTTTACTCATTCTCTTTCTCCATCTCTCACCAAATTAGTAAGTCAAAAGGCTCAGGCCTCTGCTCCATGCACACAGAAAGCATAAAGATTTATTTTATTTATTTATTTATTTATTTTTGGGTCCGGTTGTAGGGCCTAAACTCTGGGCCTGGGCACTGTCCCTCAGCTCTTCAGCTCAAGGCTAGGACTCTGCCACATGAGCCACAACACCACTTCGGGCTTTTTTTCTTTTTGCTAATGTGGTGCTAAGGAATGTAGAGCACTCACCTTGAGCTGAAGAGCCCAGGGACAGCGCCCAAACCCAGAGTTGAAGCCCCACAACAGACAACCCCCCCCTTCACTCATATTCCATGCTCTAACACAGAAACCATCAGACATAATCACAGAAATTAATGTTATCAACCCAATTGCAGTAAGAATCAGTTCCTCTGTAATAAGTGCATTAGAAAGCATCCAGGACCCAGGACTGAGCCAAATTGCTCATTGTCCTACTCAGAAGGTATCACGGTGGATACAGGCCCCTCTCCTTCCTTCTCAGCTCAGCAAACTGGGGGAATAGAAACTCCCACCAAAAGCAAGCTACCTGTCCCTGGCTGGACTGGGAAATGACCACATCAGTGGCATTGGGAGCTTCTAAGGTGTCACTCAATCATCAGGGCCCCAGAGCTTCTGAATGGCCATGCTGACCCATACATTGAGATGGACACAAGGCCTACATTGCCACAGACAATCCTACCTTACAGTCACTTCCAACCTGGCAGGGTTCTGTAAGATTTTGATGAATGAAAAAAAAATTGGAGTCCAAGACAGCCAACAATAGGATTGCTCCTGCAGGCCAAGCAGGCTTTCTTTTCCATGCTAACTAGTGTTTTCATATTTTGGATTCAAACAATTTTCAAGTCTACTCCACAAAACTTTCAGGAAACAGAAGGGTATTTACACTGTGGACTTTTTCATCAACCAAAAAAAAGTGACAGTTATTCTCAAAATTCAGAATGTTTCTAGATGTATCTATATTCAAGTTTGTAATAACATTTTGTGACAGATAGGCAGACTACAAGTATTGCTCCACACACTTAATTTTCTACAAGGGCATCTGAGCCAAGGACTTAAAACAAGATAGATGGAGATACAGGAAAGGAACCTAGTCTATTTAGCATAGATACTCCAGTGGGAAATGAGACTGTCAATGTCACCCTCCATCACAGGACCAATGGGAGAAGCTCAGCATCCAGGACAACTCTCTGGAGATCTTTGAACACATTTCCTTGATGACTCTGGATACCATAATGAAATGTGCCTTTGGCCAATAAGAGTATGTCAGAGGAACAGGTCAGTGACATTCATTTGCAGGGTCTTTGTTCTTACTAGCTGAGGGGGCTTACTCAACTGAAAGGCAAATGGGAAAGCGTCAATGCTCACCTCAAAAACAAAGCATAACAAACAAAAACCAAGATTGGGATCCAAAACTCAGGGGAATTTCAAATTCCTGACCTGACCCATTCCTGCCCAGACATACACCACTAATCTCCAACACAGGTGGTACACTGGATGTTTATGCCATCTCCATAAGGCCCTTAAAATAGAACTTAGATATTTCTCAGGGTTGTCTGTTCCCATTATTGTGGGACTCTGTACAGTGAGCTCACTCTGTGTGTGAGATTTCCCAAACCCCAGTGTGTTGTGCCTTCTGTTTCTCAGGAAATCCAAGTCCTACATCCAGGCTATCAGGGATCTGAACAACCTGGTTTTTGCCCGATTGCGGAATGTCTTTCACCAGAATGATGTCATCTACAGTCTGACCTCTAATGGCCGCACATACCATCATGCCTGCCAGCTTGCCAACGAGCATACAGGTTCTGTCTGTCCCTCCAATCTCTCTTCCTTTATCAGACTTAACCCAAATTACAGTCATGGCTCTCACACATAGATACCTCTGTTGAGCTAGAGACACACTCTTCCAGAGTACTATGCCGGTATAAGTTATAGACACTGAGAGGTCAGGATATCAGGTACCATACAGGAATTACCAGTGCTTAGTGCTGTGATATTAAATAACACTCATCCTAGCAGTTTTCATCAGGGCTTCTGTGTTCTTTGCTCCCCACAGCTGATGTGCTAGACTTCCAGCCCTGACCCACATAGCCACCACGAAATGCACCCTGTTTCCTGCAGAGAACCCAGACTGGGGAAAGGGAAGGCTATTGGGAGGTGCTGTAACATTTGACTCTGCCTGCCTGGTAACTGTTGTCCTGGAACAGACAAGGTGATCAACCAGAGGAAGGCTCAGCTGCAAGATGAGGGAGAGCTGGAAAAGGTCAAGATGAAAAGGCGCTTAGACTTCTTGGATATCCTACTGTTTGCCAAAGTGAGTGCCTGTGCAGAGCCCTGAGGCTTTGTGGAGAAACGCAGCCTGAGGGAAAATTTTCCCTCTTGACTATAACACCCCTAGATGGAGGATGGAAGCAGCTTGTCTGACAAGGACCTGCGTGCCGAAGTGGACACGTTCATGTTTGAGGGCCATGACACTACAGCCAGTGGCATCTCCTGGATCTTGTACATTCTGGCCACACACCCTGAACACCAGCAGAAGTGCAGGGAGGAGGTCCAGAGCCTTCTGGGAGATGGAGCCTCTGTCACCTGGTGAGTGAGAGCTCAATGTGTGGGAAACCCTACCACTCTACTGGGGCAAACTCTAGTCTTCTCAGGCCCTACCTGACCCTGAAGATGGGCTTCATTTCAGGGAGATCCTTGACAAGATGGCCTACACCACCATGTGCATTAAGGAGGCCCTGAGACTCTATACACCAGTACCCCTGGTGAGCAGAGAACTGAGCAAACCTGTCACCTTTCCAGATAGACACTCCCTACCCAAAGGTATGAGTTCCCACCCTCATTCACCAAGCACTCCGCAGAGCAAGGACGGAACAGAAATACATATATGCTTCCACAGTTTGGAACCCAGTGAGTCTCCCTTTCCTCGCAAGTAATTTGGATTCTTACTTTGAAGTTAGAATGAGAGAAATGCAAATGTCTAGCACAATTGAACCTCAACAAAATCTCAAAACCACTCTTCCTCCAATTCTCACTACTGTGCATTTTAAGATAGACAGAGCAGTGGAGCCTGGCTAAGTGCTATGGTTCCTTCCATAGGTGAAGGTAAATCGGGGAAGTTCAGGGATCCTATGTTAAAGGTGAAATGTATAATGTCCGAGGACCTTTCCAGTTAATAGAAAAGCAGATGATGTCTGGTTCTGAGATTTATTCCATAGTAGGAAAACATCCACTAACTCACCCCACACCCACTATGAACTCAGTGCTGCTACGTTGAAGCTGTGAAAACACAGGATAGATAATAGATCTTGTTCAGACTCTGGAATCTCATCTTTTGTCATCAAGTAGATGTCAGGCTGTGTATATTCCAGTGGAAGAGCGTGGATTATTAGGTGCTCCTGTGGTTCCATGAATAGACCATATTTTCAAGTGAGAAAAGTAAGAATAGTATAGAAAACCATGAAAGAAGTGAGAGAAAAGCTACAAAGCATAGAGAATGAGAGCAAGAGAGAAAAAAGGAACCTGTCTGCCGGGACGAGGTGAAATCAAAGTTACAAGCACAGGCAAGGAAGTAGCCCTGGGTCAGTGATGAGAATAAGGACACAGTGTCCACAGTCCTGAAATCCAGTTGGAGGACTTGGTGTGATAGCACCTTTTTCTGCAAGGCAGAAACCTCAGTATAGCTAAAGGGAAAGACAACAGAAACTGAAGAAAAAAATGGAAGCACTTTATTACAGAGGTCTAGTTCTAATTCTTGAATGGTTCAATGCATGTTCTCTAAGTGTCATGGAAGATTCTTGGTTAGTGTGATTTGTCACTTCAATTCCTATTAGCACTGAGCCTCAATACTTCTTGATTTCTTGTCTATGTCATGGTTTTCTCTCCTAAGCCATACTAGGTGCTGTTCCAAACACCACCTCTGAGGCTATCCACCTCCCATTAATGCTATAATTCTGCTCAAAGAGATTTTATTTGTCACCCATGCCATTTGTGTATACATGGCCTCTGCTGAATGAGGGACCAGACATCTACCCCACTGGCATTAATATTCTTTTCTGTCTCCCCCCCCCCCATCCTACAGGTGTCATAGCTACACTCTCATTTTATTCCCTTCATCATAACCCGAAGGTGTGGCCCAATCCAGAGGTATGAGAGTCCTGGGAAGAAAGGAGGGAGGGAAATTGACTCCTAGGCCTTGCACCTCCCATCAATCCCACATCTAGGCATGCTGTCCCTTCCTAGGTTGGAAGCAGAGCTTGACTCCTCTGTTTCTGGGTCCTGGTATTGTCTCTGCAGGTGTTTGACCCTTTCAGGTTTGCCCCAGATTCTTCCCGCCACAGCCACTCGTTCCTACCCTTCTCTGGAGGATCCAGGTGAGAAGCTGCTCACAGAGTGATGGGTGTGAGAAAAGGCGAGTGTCCTGGCACCTGCCTGGTGCTCATAATTCTGCAGTTTTCTGAGTGCCATCTTCAACTGTGCCTTTCCTGGTTAATGGTTGTAGTTATATCTGAGCCCATAGGGACCTTGACCCACTGTCTTTTCCAATGACCAGACAAAACATTTTGTCAATGTTTGCTCCAAATTTCACTGTAGTGTAGCGCTTTTCCATTCTTGGAACATGCACTTTCAAAATTCTATTTTGTCATGTAAACGGACCCTTGGGTGTTGCTTTTCCTTTGTTGTCAGATACTGTAAAGTACATGTGTGTCTTTTCCATATTCTCCATGTAGTATCTCACCTTCCTTCAAAATTTTCATAGATGTAGAATCAGAAGGCCTACTGTTGAAGTCATGTATGTGAACGTTTGCAGCTCACCATAGAGGATATTTATTGAATACCAGGCAGTGTTGTCTCACACATTTGGGCTTGAGTGAAAGTCTGACTTTAGAGAAGTATTTCTACATCATTATGTTGTGAACTACTTAGTGCAAGACTGGGGAGAAAGAATGAGGACAATAGTCTCTGAGAGAAAAATCACTATTCAGTTATGACATGTAAACTACTCTGGTGTGCACTATGATAAGTTGATCTGGAAGTGCTGTTGATATGGACAGTCATGCTCAGTGAAAGCTACTGTAAAAGTGCACAAGGTTTTCAAGACTTGTCTGTGGAATATGGGTCGAAATCAGTCTTACAACTAATTAAGAGAAGGGAGCCTTTCTTGAGTTAATATTTCTGTAAAAAATATTTTTTCTTGGTTATGTGGCTTGAACTCAGGACCTGTGTACTGTCGCTGATCTCTTCTTTTCAATCTTGGTGCTCTACCACTTTAAGCCACAGCTTCACTTCCAGTTGTCAGGGTGTTAATTGGAGATAACAGTCTCTAGATAATAGGCTTGATTCCACCTGTGACCCTCAGAGCTCAGTCTGCTCACTAGCTAGGATTATAGATGTAAGCCACCAGTATCCAGTTAATTGATGAATGTTATAAGGCTAATCCAGTTTCAGAGAACAGGCCTTTAAGCTTGCTGTTTGATGGAAGTCAGATTTCTAGAAATTAGTTACACAGGTGATAGAGCCATTGGAGGAGAAGAGAAGACTAAGTATCTCAATTTTTAGCTAGAAATATGTACAATCCAGGTATTTTGTTTTCTTTTATTTTTGAAATTTAACTACATGAATTTATACAAGTAAAACAGTATGATTTATATTCAAAGTATATTTCTCTGTGCTATGCTAAGGGGAAGGAATACAGAGATACATGCTTCTGTCCTTGACTCAGGGACAAGTGCAGCAAGTTATTCAGAACTATAAACCTGTGTGCAAGCCAGACTTCATTCCATCATTCCTTCACACTCATTCATTCATTGAGCTTCTTGTGGAACATCCCATAATCGGGCACTCTGCACAGTCTTTGAATAAAGGATGGAGCCTTGGGTGTCACAGAGAGGGAGGAACAAGTGGCAGAAGGGTGAGGGCCCCATAGTCATTGGCTTGAGCCTTTATAATGTGCAGGCAGAGGTGGAGGGGGTCTTTTATCCATGACCTCAACATGAGATGTGTTAGGAAGTGGGCCTGGGAAGGTAAAATGGGGTGTGTGGGGTCAGCAGTCCAGAGAGGGTGGAACACTATCTTTTGTAATGGGTGGTATGGGAATGTCAGCGTGGAGAGTAGGTGGTCATGGAGACCAGAGCAATCTGGGAGAGGAAATTGACAGTGACAAGAGGAGATATTTCTGGACCAGAATTAGATAGCTTTGGGTTTGGATGCTGGTGGACTGAGGGAGGGAGGGAGAATCAGATCATCTGCAGCTGGAGAATTTTTGATCCAGAGCCTCTTTCATGAGCTACTCTGCTCCTCTATGAGTGCTCTGTAGGGAAGGATCCTAAGTCCTTTGCCCCCACAGAATGTAAGCACTGGATCATGTTACTGACCAGTAGCATCTACATGGGGGAACCAAAGAAGTGTAGGAAGAGTGAAGTAACAATGACTTCACTCTAAAATAACAAATAGTAATAGATTCTGTCAGTTCGAGACTATCTCTGTCCTAACAGAGTCTTCGTGCCTATCAGAGTACGATTCAAATTGAGCTCTTTAAAAATATAAGGCAAGTCAAGAGAGTATGAATGAAGGCTTGGGGGTAGAAGTGTGTGTGTGTGTGTGTGTGTGTGTGTGAGAGAGAGAGAGAGAGAGAGAGAGAGAGAGAGAGAGAGAGACAGAGAGACAGAGAGACAGAGAGACAGAGAGACAGAGAGAGAGACAGAGAGACAGAGAGACAGAGAGATCTGTAAGGAGACGGATGAAGTCCGGCTCAGCAAAGAGTACTCTGAATGTCCAACTCTAGTAGAGATTCAGGAGCCCATGTCTGACCAGCTCAGAACAGATTCTGAGACCCCCATCTCCTTTCATTGTCTCTCCCTGGCCCAGGAACTGCATTGGGAAACAATTTGCCATGAATGAGATGAAGGTGGCCGTGGCTCTGACCCTGCTCCGCTTTGAGCTGCTGCCAGATCCCACCAGGGTCCCCATCCTCATCCCTCGACTTGTGTTGAAGTCCAAGAATGGGATCCACCTTCGTCTTAGGAAACTCAGCTAATTCTACAGGGGACAGAAGTTCTGTCAACTTTCTGCCTGCATTGCCTTCCTGTCACCAGCTCCTATCCATAGCCTATCTATCTATGTCCTGTTTTCCCTTCCCACTTGCCCTTCTTCCAGCCTGCTTGACAGTCTTGCTTCTAGTTTGTCTTCTTGGCTTTCCTTTTCTCTCCTACCTTTGTCCATGATCTCTACCTGCGTGACAAGCTATCTTTCCCCTTCCTACCTGCCTAAGACTATTCTCATAGTCCCCAATCACCTCACTCACTGACCTCAGACCTATCTGCACCTGAACATATTGTTTCCCTTTCTGCTGCTTATCTGAGGTGAGCTTTTCTGCTTAAGTATCTGAAGTATTAACTGCTTGATAATAAATTACAACCATGTTTGTGACCAAAATTTAGTCTTTTGTGGTTTTAAAGATTAGAATTTTAACATGGGTCTTGTTGAGACAAACACGGAAAATTGCAGGGCCACAATCATTAGGGCTATTGATATGCTTTTTCTTTTTTTTCCCATTTCCATTATCTAAAGCTGCATTTCTGGAGTTTGGGATGCTTTAATAGTCAAATGTGGCAGCTCCTTCAAATCTCCCCATTTCTGCCTTTACAATACTTATAATGATGTTTTTGATTACATTGTGCCTACTGTGATAACACAGATCATAGTGAAATATGGATATTGGGTCTAAGTGATGCCATCTTGGCATCTTGGTATATGAAGGGGACTTCTGAAAACTCTTACAGGTGAAATCCACTTCCCCACCACCACCCCCAGGTGACTGGCTCTTGAATTCCTAGAAGCATGGGTGGTTGTTAGGAAATAGGTTCCTGGACCTGCCAGACCTGTACCATGAATTCACAAGACTCTGAACTCTACCTGGGACCCTGTGATCCTGTTTGCTAAACATGACCCTCTTTTTTTTGTTTTGTTTTTTTTGGGGGGGTCGGGTCATGGGGCCTGAACTCTGGGCCTGGGCGCTGTCCCTCAGCTCTTCAGCTCAAGGCTAGCGCTCTACCACTCGAGCCACAGCGCCACTTCTGGCTTTTTTCTTTTTTCTTATGTGGTGCTGAAGAATCGAACCCAGGGCTTCAGGCATGCAAGGCAAGCGCTCTACCACTGAGCCACCTTCCCAGCCCAAACATGACCCTCTTTAGGACCCTTGACCCCTACCTCCAGGATTATGACTTTATCTAGGGAAGCCATTATGCATCCTAGTTTAGTTTCTCCATCTCCCTCCCCCCCCCCTTCTGAAAGGTCTTTATATACCTGACAGTTTCTCACATAAGCTTCTTCAACTTCTCTCCTCCTTGCAATAAGTTCACAACATAAAATGTACCTGTCTTCTCTTGGATGGAGATAAGGGGGAAAGAAAAAGATAGAGGTTCAGAAAGACAGAAGATATGTCTCTTCTGAAGAAGAAGTACATGCTATTTGCCTTGAGTACCAGGACTCCATGCAGTGCTATATGGCCCACATGATTCAAGAGAACTCACCCATGTGACCCCTGATGCCCCATACCCACCCAGCTGCTACAGCGCCATATATCTAAGTTTGAACAAAAGGCTCTGCTAAGGTCTCAGAGGAAGAAATTCAAACCACTCAGGGGAATCCACTGGCTTCTGGTCCACTCCAAGGCTAACATTTTTTCACATTAATATTTTAATAAGAGCTCCAAGCTAGAGACTGTCTTGAGTGGATCATGAGGAGAGACCTCAGGTGTGGTCTGTCATAAAAGCCTTGGGGATCCTACAATCCTACATTTCACAACCCCAATAAGAATGAGAAGAGATGTCAGCCTGGCCATGTGACCAGTCACCCATCAGCATGAAGGGACATTTTAGAAAGAACCCTCCCCTTGTACAACTAGTTGATGCTAATTAAAATAACATTAAATATAATTTTTGTGCTGGAGTCCTGGTTCAATGGGAGAATTCTAGCCTGACAAACACAAGACACTGAGATCAAATCCCAGTATCACTACTACTACTAATATTAATAATATGTTTAGGAAAATATTAAAATATTTTAAGATTATCTTGCCCATGTAATTGTAACTCCTCTGTACAGTATTTTCACAATAAAAAAAAGAAAAAATAAATAAAATAAAAATAAAAACAATATCAAGAGAAAACACCAGATTTCTTTCTGTGTGTTCTCGTTTTCAAAAAGTGATGTTAATTTTAATGAATTTAGCAAATCATTATCCTTTTTTCAAAAATGTTATTGTTATTATAAAGGTAATTTACAGAGGGGTTACAGTTACAGAAGTCAGGTAATGAGTACATTACTTTTTAAGTCATTCTTCTTTTAAATTAAAGATACAGCATTTATTACTTGTGTTTCTATGTTTTTGTCACTTGTGTTAAATAAAAGGTACTATGGAAATTTTGAAATATGGTGGTTAATTTTGGGTTTTTAACTCTATTTAAATTAATATTAAAAGTATAATGTTTTGTGGTCCAGTTGTGGGGCCTGAACTCTGGGCCTGGGCGCTGTCCCTCAGCTCTTCAGCTCAAGGCTAGCGCTCTACCACTTGAGCCACAGCGCCACTTCCGGCTTTTCTTTTCTTTCTTTCTTTCTTTCTTTTTTTGCTTATGTGGTGCTGAGGAATCGAACCCAGGGCCTCATGCATTGCAAGGCAAGCGCTCTACCACTGAGCCACCTTCCCAGCCCATTATTAAAAGTAAAATGTATGGTTGCAAATTGCACGCGCACGTGTGTGTGTGTGTGTGTGTGTGTGTGTCTGTGTGTGTGTGTCTGTGTGTCTGTGTCTGCGTATGTGTGCCAGTACTGAGGCTTAAACTCAAGTCCAAGGCATAGTACCTTAGCTTTTATACTAAAGGCTGGTGTTCTGCCACATGAACTACAGCTGATTTCTAGCTTTTTCATGATTATTGGTGTAAGAATCTTATGAACTTTTCCTTCCCAGGCTGGCTTCAAACTATGATTCTCCTAAATAGTAGGGTTACAGGTCTGAGCCATAGGCATCCAGTGGCTATATATTGCTTTTTCTTCTAATAATTACATACAAACAAATTGAATGAATGGCAGAAAGCCACATTATGGTACTTATGAAGGTTATATTCCAAGTTACCATGTACAGGTTTAAAACCACAGCTAGTATTTAGCCCTATATCTGCTATACCATATCTGCCCTATACCTACACCCTTACTGATGGGAATCTGCTTTGTTCTCAAAACTCAATGTTGCTCCCATGGCAAAATCCCCTTCCCCCAGGGGATCTTCCCGAAAGTCTCCAGCCCAGAATTGTAAGCTAAATATGAAAGCCCATTCCCCTTCCCTGTCAGGTGATAGGTGCTGGAGAGAAGGGGCAGGAGACTTGCTCAAACAATAAGTTCCTAGAGCCAGACTCACCATAAACCTGAGGCACTCTTTGAACCCTCAAGCTACCCGTGACTCTGCCCACCACCCATTACCCTACTTAAGTCCCTCCACCCCTACTGCCTTTACACCTGGTATCTCCTGATTCTCCTCAGGTGACCATGGCATCCCTCTTCAACTTTCTATTAAGGTTGATCTGGTCTGTTGTATTTGCTTCCTTTTCTTTCTTTATTCTAACACTCTCATGATTCAGTTTCCTAACACTTATGGCACAGTTTGTAAGGGAAAACAATGATAGAAAATACATTGTATAGCCCAGTGCTGGTGGCTCATGCAGTAATCCTAGCTACTCAGAAGGCTGAGATCTGAGGATCATGGTTCAAAGACAGCCCAGGCTTAAATGAACCCCAAGATAGGGATACAAGTGGTTTTTTTCTTTCTTGCTATTGTTTCTAACATATTTATAAGATACCATGTGCTATTTTTGTTGCTTTGTATGTTCCTCCTCCACGGTATAAGCCCTGGTTTTACTGTATTTGATGCCGCTATAATTTGAGGAAGGGAAGGGAAAAAACAAGTTTTTAAAATAGGGATATAGGTTGGCCCCTTGCAAAAATGAGATGTACAAAACACTATGTTGAAAAGCGAACTTTACAATTTAGGTGGAGGGAGGGGAGAGGGGGTGGAAGTGTAGTTGTGGAAGTGGAAAGGAAGGGATGTAGGGGAAAAACAAAGGAGGAGGCAACAATGCTTGATAAGAAATATGCTCATTATCTTGCTCTTGTAACTGTAACCCCTCTGTACAATATTTTCACAATAAAAACATTAAAAAATAATAAGGCTAACAAATGAAAGAACCAAAGTCGGAACAATTCTCTTCAGAAGTGAGATGACCTCTAGGTGGTGATATACATGCTTCATGGATACAGTAACAAAAAGGAATATTCACATCCTAGCAGGATGGTTCAGAGTTTCATCACAACATGCAGAAGGACGCTCAATTTAAAACTTGTTTGTAACTGGAATTTTCTACTTAATATTTTTGGACTGCTGTTAAGTATAGAAAGCTCAACTATGAAAAATAGGGACTTACGATACACTCAGGAACCTAAAGAATTAGTAGTTTAATGTACTTTTAGTCCTCCTCTCTACAAATGTAATTGTTTAGTTTTCAGTAAGGAGAAGCAGATGTGAATTGTTACTGGGTAAGGATTTTTTTTACCATAAAGAAAATGATTGATACAATGCAAACTTAATTTCCATACTTCTCCCCCAAAGCTATTGGAATATCAATTCTTTTATGGTACATGATACATATATCAGTGGTTCCTTGGCACTAGGTAAGAGCTCCACCTTGTGATCTTTCCATGTATATTTTTAAGTGAACAATTTACAATAGTCTAGAAATTAAATATAAATTTAATACTAAACTCATACTTTTATCTTATTTACACTTGAGAAAGCTCCAGGTCATACAGCATTAAAATATTTAAATACAGTATTGTTTAAATCCTATTTTTGTATTTATTATTTATTTATTGGCAGTACTAGGCTTTGAACTCAGGTCTTTCAGCTTGCCAGACAGGTGATTTACCACTTGAGATATACTTCCAGCCCTATTTTCTTTTAAATTTTAATTTTTTAATTGAAGGAGTGATGAGCTGGGGGGTTACAGTTACATAGGTAAGGCAATATGTACGTTTGTTTTAAATCATCATTACCCTGTCCCTCTGTATCTCCCATTTACCCCTCCTTGTCTCCCCCAGTTGTAATGTTCATATCCCACATAGTGTCAAGTGAGTATTAGTGTTGCTGTGGTTTATCTGCTCTTCTGCTGTTTCTGTGATTCCCTTTCCCTTTCATGTATTGTGTTGTCTATTATACAAAACACAAGATACAAAAAACTAAGAGAAATGAAGAAAGAAAAAACAATAGAGAAAGATAAACTATATATGGGGGTCTAATGAGAACCTCTTCTTTCCATAAGTTGGAGTTCATGTTAATATGCTTCATTATATATAGTCCTTTGCATTAAACACTTGAGTTATTGAGATCCTCTATTAAGAATATCATATACACATTCTAGTTCCTACAAATGAGGGAGATCATGCAACCTGATTTTCTTTGGGTCTGGTTTACTTCACTTAATGTAATTTTCCCAAGTCTTTCCATTTCCCTATGCATGGAACAATGCTATTCTTTCTGATGGAAGCATAGGATTGCATTGTGTATATATTCCACATTTTCTTGATCCGTTCATCTTCTGAGAGGCATTTGGGTTGGTTCCATATCTTGGCTATCCTGTCTATTTTCATAGTATTTTATCTTAATTTAAACACCTATGACTTGTGTCCTTTGGTGTGGATCAGTGTAATATTTCCACACATGTATATAGCCTGCACTAATAAAATCCAAACTCCCTTTATCTATAACACTCACCCACATACCTAACAATCTAATAACCTGCAATCATTATTCCATATACAGATGGAAATTTTAGTCTCTACATATGACAGACAACAATTTTTTCTTCTCTGCCTCTATCTGGCTTATTTCACTTAACATAAGGTTCCATACTTCTGTCCATTTTGTTGACTGGATTCAGTTCCTTTTATGGCTTAAAACTATGAGGATGTGCATATAAACCACATTTTTCTTAGTCATTCATCTGTTGATTGGAACTGAAGCTATTGCTTAGCTATTGTGAATAGTGCTGCAATAAACATGGTTTGTGCAGGTATCTCTTTGGTACACAATTGCATTTCTTTTGGATGTATATATATATATATATATATATATATATATATATATATGTAAACATATATGTATGGATCATGTGGTAGTTCTATTTTTAATTCTCTGAAGACCCTTCATACTATTCTTCACTAATAACTGCTATAACTTACAATAAAAAAGAATTTCTAGCTGGGCGCCATTGGCTCACACCTATAATCCTCCTTACTCAGGAGGCTGAAATCTGAGATCAGGTTTTGAAGCCAGCTTGGGCAGGAAATTCAGTGAGACACTTATCTCCAATTAACCACCAGAAAATCAAAAGTAGAGCTGTGACTCAAAGTGATAGAATGCTAGCCTTGAGCAAAAGAGCTCAGAGACAGAGACCAGGCACTGAATTCAAGTCCCATGACCAACAACACCAAAAGAATTTCTTTTCCTCTACATCACCAACATGTCTGGGTTTATTATTATATTTTGTTTTGTAATAGTCACTCTAATGGGTTGATATAAAACTTCAGTGTAATTTTGAAAGACATTTCTCTGAAAGATAATTTGTTCAGGGATTTTTTTTTTTATCACAAAGGAGTGTAAATTTTCTTTAGTTGCTTGTTTTTTTCTTATTAAAAATGTTTTACTGTTATTATCAAAATGATGCACACAGGGGTTATAATTTCATAAGTCAGGTAATGAGTACATTTCTTTTTTGACAATGTCAACCTTTCCCTCGTTCTGTCAGTTTTTCCATTCCTTCCCTACCCATGTTATATAGTTCATTTTCAACATAGTTTCTGCTAATATGATTGCTACTTTTTTTCATCCTATATCCCTCCATTTTTGTGACCCTTTTACCACCCCCCAACGAAGAAAAATAAACAAGACAAAAGGAAAAAAGAAAGAAAAAAATAAAAACCATTTTTTATTTTCTGGATTTCATTTCTATAAATATTATTTTATGCGATTAGCGGCATGGAGGCACGGTCCCTTTGTGTTCCTCCCCTAATTGGATTTTTCTTTGTTGTTGCTTTTGGTCCCTCTTCTTTTTCTCTTGTTTGTTCACTTATCTGTCTTTGAGGGGGACTGTAATGGGTGCACAGAAATGGAGTTACAAAGGGTGAACAAATGGAAGTAGTGTTGTGGCTTAAGTGGTGGAATGCTTACCTGGAGCTGAAGAGCTGAGGGATAGCTCCTAGGCCCAGAGTTCAAGCCCTATGACTGACAAAAAAAAAAAAAATGAAGCCAGGTGCCAGTGGCTCATGCCTATAATCCTACTGAGGAAGCTGAGATCTGAGGATTGCGGTTCAAAGCCATCTGGAACAGGAAAGTCTGAGAGACTCTTATCTCAAATTAATCACCAGAAAACCAGAAGTGGCGCTGTGGTTCAAGTGGTAGAGTGCTTGCTTTGAGCTGAAGAGCTGAGGGACAGTGTTCAGGCCCAGAGTTCAAGCCCCATGACTGACAAAAAGAAAAAAAAGGTGAACAAATGCAGCAGTGGTACTCAGTAGACACTATGTTTAAAATGACCTATACAGTTTGTAGGTGGGGACAGAAGGAAAAAACTGGAAGGGAGCACGGGAAGGGGGGGACATAGTCCAAAAAAACGTACTTCTTATTACCTGACTTCTATAACTATCACTTTTCTGTACATCACCTTCTATATATGAGAGAAAACTTACACCTTTTGTTTCTCTGAGTTTGGCTTACCTCACCTAACATGCTTTGTTCTAGGTCCATCCATTTCCCTGCAAATGACATAATACTATACTTTCTGAAGTCTGGGTAAAATTCCATTATGTATAGGTACCACATTTTTAAAAAACCCACTCATCTATTGTAGTTCTACAATAGTTCTACAGGGCTGTTTCCATAACTTGATTACTGTGAATAGTGCAGCAATGAACATGGATGTGCAAGTGTCTTCACAGTATCCTGGTTTGTAAAGTTCTGGGTAGAGGTCTAGGAGTAGTATGACTGGGTTATAGGAAAGATCTATGTTTAGAAACCTCCATACTGCTATCCAGACTGGTTGTAACTAGATTACATTCCCACCAACAATGCAATAGGGTTCCTTTTTCTCTACAACCCCACCAAATTGGTTTTTTGAATTCTTTTTTTTTTACATCACAACATTGTTTATTATGTGAATTTTTTACAATACAAACAAAAAATACAGAAATGCAATATATGGATACAGCTAAATGCAGAATGGTGACTTTTTCTCTCTTCAAGAGGCCATGATTCCCATTTCTAGTAAAATAAGAGACTGCATATAGGTGGAAACAGACTTGTTGTTAGCTCCACAATTTGCCTAGAAATGACCTATAAATGCATTTTCTCCCTGCTACTTACCATAAAGAGTAAAAAGGGAGTTAAAGGAAAGTTTCCTTGTTGGTTCCTACCATATAAAAGATGCTATATTCTATTTTAGCAGGGCCAATATATGGAAAATATCTAAATTAAATGTTATTACAAAAATGAAGCAGTAATGAGATTCTGGCTAAAGAGGGTACTAAATGAGAATAACATATACATAAAGAATCCAAAACAAACAAACAAAAGGTTGTTATAAAAAGCTCTAGGTGCACTGTAAGCATATACGTTCTTTTTTCCATGTGTATTTTCAAACAATGGAAGTGTCAAAAATAGGGTCAACTGAACCTCTGTATTATAATTATCATAGAGAAGCATAGTCTGCATCATAGTATGGCAATTTATCCTCAGTGAAAACCTTCCAGAGTCCTTTATTTTGGAATATCCTGTAAACAATCAAACCACCAGAACATGATTGTACAACAGTTAAATGTTCTCTTGCATTAAATTGAAGACATCTGTTTAATAATAATAATAAAAAAGAAAATGTAGAAAGGTACTTAGAGCTGTTACTTTCTAAGTACAGAACACCCTAGACAATTCAAGGCATCTTAATCTCCATTGAGAACAACAACCAAAAAATATTATTTGTCATGCTGTTAATCCATCATTAATGATAAAATTGGTGCAAATTGGTCAAACGGATCCAACAAACACTGATGTCCAAGCTGGCATATTAGCAACTAATACGTAACTGGTGGTCAATGGAGAGTTTAAAAGATCTTCCCTTTCTTCTTGTTCTTTTCCAAGGTTTGCGAAGAGTTCTGTTGTTCTAAAATGCGTTGTTGAGCTTCCCAGTTGGCTTTCTCCTTCTCAAACTGATGCCGTTTTTCCTCTAATTCTTTGTGCTGGGCTTCCAAATTCTTTTTCATCTGCTCATGGCGCCGTTGGAGCTCAGCCTCAGAGTCCTTCAGTTTCTGGACTTTCTCCTTGACCTTCATCTCAAACACCTGCTCCATCTCCATCTCCATTTTCTTCATCTTGGCTACATGTTCCCTTCTTTCTTCCTCCATTTGTGCCAGAGGGCTTTTGGTAAGCTGTCCTTTACTCTTTTTATTATCCACACGGTTGTAAATCACAGCTGCCAGCTTTCTGCTTTGGTAGTTCTAATAGTGTAAATTATTAGTGACATCTTTTAAGTCTTGCATGTGTGTTCTTATCAACATATTCCTTAGAGTTGTAAAATCACAATGTTCACCATTTTCAACTTCAGCCACACCCCAAGGATACTGCCTTCCTCTGACCCTCTTGCCGTTAACTTCAATGATCGTGTTACTACCTACTACAGTGAGAGGTAAACAGTCCTTTATCTTTTTAACCAGCTTATTTTCTTCTTCATCATCTGTTTCTGGAAATTCATATATTTTAATTTTATGTTCTTGGATTTCTTTCATTATCTGTTTTTTTTTCTTTTTCTTTTTTTTTTTTTTTTTTTTTGTCGGTCGTGGGGCTTGAACTCTGGGCCTGGGCGCTGTCCCTCAGCTCTTCAGCTCAAGGCGAGCGCTCTACCACTTGAGCTACAGCGCCACTTCCGGTTTTCTGGTGGTTTATTGGAGATAGGAGTCTCACGGTCTCTCCTGCCTGGGCTGGCTTTGAACCGCGATCCTCAGATCTCAGCCTCCTGAGTAGCTATGATTACAGGCGTGAGCCACCAGCGCCCGGCTCATTATCTGTTTTTTAAACTGCTGGCTTTCCTCTGGTGTGAGTGTGTCTGCTTTGGCAATTAGTGGGATGATATTCACTTTTTCATGCAAACGTTTCATAAACTCAATGTCCAATGGTTTAAGTCCATGTCCTGAGGGAGCGATGAAGTACAGGCAGCACTGCACCCTGTTATCAGGCATCTGACGCCTGTTCACCCGGGATTCCGCATTTAGATAATCCTCAGATTTACTATCAATGTAGTCGATAACAGGCTGCCAGCAATTACTATTATCCACTGCATCGCCAAAGCCTGGAGTATCAACTATTGTGAGCAACAACTGAACACCACCTTCCTTGATTAAAACTTTGGATTGCTCCACCTGTACAGTCTTTTTTATTCTATGGGAAGGCCCTGGATACTCTGGAGAATACAAATCTGTGAGAAATAATGAGTTGATTAATGTTGACTTTCCCAGTCCAGATTCATCTACTATCATAAGTGTGAATTCAAACCCTCTTTTCACTGATTTTCTGTATACTTGATTTGAGAGATTGGCCAATCCCACATAGCCTTCAAGGTTCTTCTGTTGAGCCATGGTGCCACTATTGACGCTCCTCTCCTCGGCAGCAACGGATCTCGCGCTCTGGTTTTTTGAATTCTTGATGTTGGTAATCTAACTGGGGTGAGATGGAATTGTTTGGATTTTTATTTCCTTCATGGCCAGGTATGTGAGCATTTCCTCATAGGTGCCTTTATCAGTCTTACCTCTTCTTCTGAGAAGTCTCTCCTTGAGACCTTAGCCCATTTAATTAGTGATTGGATTATTAGCTTTGAGAGGGGTTAGTTTCTTAAGCTCCTTTATATTTTGGATATTAGGTTCTTGTCAATAGTATTGCTGTTAAAGATCTCCTTGTTGATTGGCTGTCTTTCTAGTTTAGTAACTATGTCCTTTGCTGTGCAGAAACTTTAAATTTTGAGGTAATCCACTTGTGAATTTGCCTATCTTCTGTGCCCATGTGACCCTTTCTAAAAGTTTCTGCCTATTCCTATACGTTCTAGTGTTTCTCCTACTCCATCTTGCAGTAATCTCAAGGTTTCAGGTGTGATTTAAGGTCTTTGATCCATATTGAGTTGATATTAGTGCATGGTGACAGGCAGACATCCACTTTTGGTTTTCTGCATATAGATGCCCAGTTTTCCCAACACCAATTATTAAAGAGATTATCTTTTTTCCACTATGTATCTTTAGCTCCCTTATAAATATTCATAACTGTAAATATAATGTTTTGTTTCTGTCTTCTAGTCTGTTCCATTGATCTTTGGGTCTATTTTTATGCCTTTACTAAGTTATTTTGATTATCATAGCTCTACAGTAGAGCTTGAAGTCTGAGATTGTGATACCACCAGAATTGCTTTTTTTTGCCTAGAATTGCTTTGGCTATTCAAGGTCTTTTATTGCTCCAAATGAATTCTTGGATTATGTTATCTATCTTAGTAAAGAATGTCATTGGGATTTTGATGGGGATTGTGTTAAATTTGTGATAATTTTTGGAAGAATAGCAGCAGTAGTAATATTAATTCTATCTATCCATGAACATGGAAGGTCTTTCCATTTCCTGATGTTGTCTTTAATTTCTTTCTTCCAATATTCATAGTTTTCAGTATAAAGGTCTTTTGCTTCCTTGGTTAGGTTTATTCACAGATATTTATTTATTTTTGAAGTGATTGCAAATGGAGTCATTTTCCTGATTTCACTCTCTACTTGTACATTGTTATACAAAAAGACTACTGATTTCTGTGGGTTAATTTTATATCTTGCTACTTTGTCAGTTATTGATCAGACCCGAGAGCTTGGGGATGGAGTCTTTGGGGTCCTTTAGATATAATATCATGCCATATGCAGATAATGATAGTTTGATTTCTTCTTCCCTATGTGAATCCCTTTTATGTCCTTTTCTTGCCTTTTGCTCAGACTAGGCATTCCAGAGCTATACTGAAGAGGGGTGGAGACAGTGGGCATCCTTGCCTTGTTCTTAATGTTAGAGGAAATAGTTTTAGTTTTTCACCATTCAGTATGATGTTGGCTGTTGGTCTGTCATGTATCCTTATTTTGAGGTATTTTTCCCTTTATTCCTAGCTTCTCCATAGCTTTTACATGAATGGATGTTAGATTCTGTTAAAGGCTTTTTCTGCATCTTTGAGGTGATCATGTGGTTCTTGTCTTTGGCTCTATTGAAATGATGCATTATTGTTAGCCCAATGAGCTCCCTTCCCAAAAGCTTAGCATGCTCCTTCCTCCTTCCACAGCTTGGCGTGATCCCTTCCTAGGCAACACTAGGCCCATTTAGTAAAGGCAGTAAATAATCAGCCTCCAACTCCCTCCTTCCCCTGGAGATGGCACTCTTCTGGGGCGGCTAGCACCAAATAAGGCAGCAAGAGCCCCTTAGAATGACTTTCAGGTCTGGGCAGCTGCAAAACCCCTTATCTACTACTTGGGCAGCAGCCCTCAATCCTAGTCAGCCATGATGAAGTTCCTGGTCCACACATCCACCCTGAGGGTCGCCACCTCCTAGCCCCTTCTAGCCCCTCCTAGCCTCAGTAGGTTATATAGGTCACCTCAGACAACAGTGGGCACTTCTCATTCCTCCTTTGTGGAAGAGGTCTTGCCAGTCCCTTTGCTGGCAATAAACCTTTTCTTTGTTCTTTGTACCTGGATGTCTGTGTGGTTTTCTGGAAAAGTCTAATACACTCTAACAACTATGTTTATTGATTTATGTATGTTAAATAAGCCTTGTATCTCTGGGCTAAAACTCACTTGATCAAAATTTATGACTTTTGTTTTTGTTTTTGTTTTTGTGCTGGTCCTGGGCCTTGAATTCAGAGCCTAGAGGCTGCCCCTGAACTTCTTTGGTTCAAGGCTAGCATCCTAATACTTGAGCCAAAGTGCCACTTCTCGCCTTTTCTGAGTAGTTCATTGGAGATAAGAGTCTCGCAGGCTTTCCTTGTTGCACTGGCTTTGAACCATGATCCTTAGATCTCAGTCTCTTGAATAGTTTGGATTATAGGAGTGAACCACCAGCACCCAGCTTATATGACTTTTTTTGATTAGATGTTGAATTCTGTTGGCTAAAATTTTATTGAAGAGCTTTGCATCTGTGTTTATCAGAGAGATTGGTCTATAGTTCTCTTTTTTTGTTGGATCAACATCTGGTTTTGGGATGAGTGTGATGCTGGCTTCTTAAGATGAGCTTGCAATTGATCTTTCTGTTTCTATTGCATGGTAAAATTTGAGAAGTACTGATGTTAGTTCAACTTAAAAAAAACCTTATAGAATTAAGCCATGAATCCATTGAGACATGTGTTATTCTCCTCTGTCTCATTAGGTGTTATGGATCTGTTTAAATGGTGTGTAGCTCTTTGTATGTCTCTGGGAACTTATCCACTCCTACTAGACTTTCTATCTTATTTGAGTATACATTTTGGCATAGTCCTTCATCATTTTTTGGTTTTCTTGGATGTTTGTTGTAATGTTTCCTTTAGCATTTCTGATTTTATGGATTTGAGTCTCTTCAATTTAGCTAGTGGTTTGCCAATTTTATTGTATTTTTTCCTCAAAGAACTAGCTTTTTGTTTCATTGACTTTATAATTTTTTTGAGTCTCTAACTCATTAATTTCTGCACTAATCTTTACTATCTTTGTCTAGAAGTTTGGGGTTTGGTTTTTGTTTCCTAGCAGCTTTAGTCACATCATAGCATTATCTGCCTGAGCTGTTTCCATTTTCTTTATTTGCATGCTTAGAGCTATGAACTTACCTCTCAACAATGCTTTTGCTGTATCCCAGAGATTCCAGTATGATGTACTTTCATTTTCACTGAATTAAGAACTTTCTGATTCTCCCTTTATTTCTTCAGTGATCTACATGTTGTTCAGCAGTGTATTGTTCAGTCTCCATGTATTTGAGTGTTTTCTGCAGTACATTTTGTTGTTGAGAACTAGTTTAATTCCATTGTGATCAGATAGGATGCAAGGAGTTATCTCAATCCTTTGTATTTGTTTAGGCTTGTTGCATATTCTAGGATATGATCAATTTTGGAGAATGTTCCATGGTTGCTGAGAAGAACGTGAATTGTTTGGTTGTTGAGTGAAATACTCTATAGATATCTGCTAAGTCCATTTGGGTTATGGTATCATTTAATTCAGAAGCTTCATTGATGATCTTTTATTTAGTTGACTTGTTCCTTGGCAAGAGTGAAGTTTTAAAGTCTCCCACTATTATTGTTTTGGGGGTCTATCATGTTCTATATGTGTAAGAATATTTGTTTAATGTATTTAGGTGCCCAATTGTTTGGTGCATAAATATGAACCACTGTGATATCCTCTTTGTGGATCATTTCCTTTATTAACATGTACGCCCTTCCTTGTCTCTTTGTATTGATTTTAATGAAAAATTTGTTGTATCAGATAACAGTATGGCTAGTCCTGTCTTCTTGCAGGATGCTTTTGTATGAAAGGTATTTTTTCCCTTCACCTAGAGTTTCTGTTTATCTTTGTGAGATGTGTTTCTTGGAGTCAAGAGATGGTTTGATTTTGTCTTTTGATATAATCTGCTGCTCTATGTATTTTGGTTGGGGAGTTGAACCTGTTGATATTTAACATTAAGATGGAGAAATATGTTGTGTTTCCTGCCGTTGTGTTGTTTCCCTGTAGCTTCTCCTTTCTTCTTCTTGTGTGTACTAAAGTAGTCTTCTAGTGATTTTTATTCAATGCTGTGTTTCATTGACTTTATCTTCTTCAGATAGTTTTTTTTTTCTCTTAGTATCCTTTGTAGTGCTGGCTTAATGTTCATGAATTCTTTTTGCTTTTGTTTGTTGTGAAAGGTTTTAGGTTTTCCATCAATTCTGAATATTATTTTTATTGATTGCATATATTGAATAATCCTTGGATTTTTGGTATAAAAGTAACTTTAGCAGCTGGGCATCAGTGGCTCACACTTGTAATCCTAGCTATTCAGGAGGCTAAAATCTGAGGATCAAGGTTCAAAGCCAACCTGGAAGGAAAGTCCGTGAGACTCTAATCTCCAATTAACCACCAAAAAAAACCAGAAGTAGCGCTGTGGCTCAAGTGGTAGAGCACTCACCTTGAACTGAAGAGCTGAGGGACAGCACTCAGGCCCAGAGTTCAAGCCTCATGACCGACAAAAAGTAACTTTAGCACAGTGAATGATCTATCTGATATTGTACCATATTCTATATTCTAGCATTTTCTTGAAATTTTAGATGTATGTTAATTTGAGATTTTTGGTTGTAATTTTATTTTTTGGTAATAGTTGCCCGAGCTGCTCCTGCTGCTGCTGTTGAATTCAGTTCTGATTTTGAATAACAGGATATTAGAGAATGAGTTCAGAAGAGTTACATCTCATTAAACTCTTTGGAATAAACAAATGACATTAATTGTTAAAGATTTGGTGAAATACAACAATGAATATATCTGGTTCTGAGGTTGTCATTGTTGGAGGAGATCAATTTTTGACTCAATTTTATTATTTTTATATAGTCTATGTAGGCTATTATAACCCAGAAATTGGTTTAAATATTTTAGGACACAAAGTGCCCACTTTTCAACATTTCAGGATTATTGAATTAGGGTACATGGATGGATACAAAATGGATGTGAAAGGTGTTGGATACCATCTTTTTTTGGGGGGAGGGGGTCCAGTTGTGGGGCCTGAACTCTGGGCCTGGGCACTGTCCCTCAGCTCTTCAGCTCAAGGCTAGCGCTCTACCACTTGAGCTACAGCACCACTTCCGGCTTTTTTCTTATGTGGTGCTGAGGAATCGAACCCAGGGCCTCAGGCATGCAAGGCAAACGCTCTACCACTGAGCCAACTTCCCAGCCCCTTGGATACCATCTTGATAGTGTCAATAACAATTTTTGATTTCATATATAGTTCTTTTTTTGGGGGGGGTTTCCGGTCGTGGAGCCTGAACTCTGGGCCTGGGCACTGTCCCTCAGCTCTTCAGCTCAAGGCTAGCGCTCTACCACTTGAGCCACAGTGCCCACTTCCGGCTTTTTTCTGTTTGCTTATGTGATACTGAGGAATCGAACCCAGGGCCTTGCGCATGCAAAGCAAGTGCTCTACCACTGAGCCACCTTCCCAGCCCTTCATATATAGTTCTGTACTCTGTTTTTATCACTGTCTTGTAAAGATGACTCATATCCTTACAAATTTTCCATGAAAAATATTTGAAAAGATTGTTGCATCTGTTCATGAGGTTAGCCACATGTCTTCTCATAGGGATCTCTTGGATATGTCTTTCTTTTGTGCCAAAATATAAAGCAGATGATCTGCCAAATCTTCTAGCTACTTGGAAACACCGGATAAAACAGTAAATATCAAATTCTCCTCAAATTTTTTTTGTGTTTCCACCTGCACTAAAGGCTCAACCTAATCTTCATCTTTATTACAATAACAGCAAAGTCTCTTGAGCCAGACTATCTGGGTTAGAATCCTGGTTGTACCTCTTACTAGCTAGGGTATAACCATAGAACCTGTACAAACACATAACCTCTTTCAATGTTTGATTTCCAATCTGTATTTAAATATTTAATTTATTTTTAAATTTTTGTTATCATTAAGAGGACTTTCCATTTAACAAAGCAGTTCATGGATATATCTTGGTGAGTGCCACCTTATCCAACATTCTCACTCATTTCTCCCTTACCCATCCCTCATTCTTCTTAATTTTGTAGGATAGGCACTGGATTCTTGACTGATTCTCCCCCCTCTTCTCATGTTCATTTGTTTACCCATTTCCCCTTGGCCCCTCTCTGCCCTTTTCAAGTATCTGTTTCCTGGAGTTTGATTTTCCTGAACTAAAACAAAAACCAAAAACAACCAACAATAACATTTTGTACTGTTGTGATATTAGAAATAGCTCCAATGTTGGAGTGCCGCATAGGGTAAGGACAACTCAAAAAGAACTCAGGAATGGGGCTGGGAAGGTAGCTCAGCGGTAGAGTGCATGCCTTGCAAGCCTGAGGCCCTGGGTTCGATTCCTCAGCACCACATAAACAGAAAAAAGAAAAGCCGGAAGTGGCGCTGTGGCTCTAGTGGTAGAGCGCTAGCCTTGAGCTGAAGAGCTGAGGGACAGCGCCCAGGCCCAGAGTTCAGGCCCCATGACTGGCAAAAAAAAAAAAAAAAGAACTCAGGAAGGCAAAGTTTACTTCTGCAAAAGGGCACACCATGGATTAAAAATCTGACAAGCAACCACACACAGCAGGCAGGCTATACCCTTTTCATCCCTAACCTAGCAGGCCCTGCCCCTCTGCTCACATTGGCTGAGCAGAGAGAGACTCACAAGATGCAAAAAGATGTGGCTCAATTAACAGGGTATAATTAAAATCTAAGGAGCTTCTAACAGGATGTCTTAATTAAAATGTTCAGGCAAAATGATGTATGGAACTAAGATGTAATTAACAAGGGCTAAGGCACCTGGCCAAAGCAGGAACCTTTTAAAAAAAAGCATTCTCTCAAGATTAGCAGAAAGAAAGCAAACTACTAGCAGTGAGAAGAACACATCAAGTTATTTGCTCAGTGTGCTGAACAGACTATTTCATTATGAACCGAAGTATAAAGAAGAGATCAGGATTCAGGAAGGGAAATAAATGGTTACAACCAGAAACCAAAGCCAGACTGCTACCATAGACCTTTGCAGTAAGGACATTTTTGCTGAGGATTTGGCAAATCTGAAGATTCGGCAGATCATCTGTTTTATATTTTGGTACAAAAGGAAGTAGTGTGTGCTGACTTCTGTGGGGGCAAGAGTCGAAGTCCAAGAGTCCCTGTTATGGATACTGTAGAAGTTAATATCAGGGCATCAACTCATTATTTCTACCAGTTATTCATTCTTTAAACACATATTGGATGACAGAAAGTAACCTTCAAACAAGGGTAAAGTGGAGAAAGATTGTGATAAAATACTTCCATGCCCCTTTACCCTTCAGTTTTTACATGAATAGAGATACCATGAGGGTAAAAAACAATTCTGCAACATGGGTTGTGTAATGTTAGGTGATTCAAAGGTAAAACAAAGGGACACTGACAAAAGTATTTGACTAGGTGAGAGTTCAGGTTGGGAACAAGCTCATAACGTTTGGGAAAGTCTGGCTTCAAAGGAACTCCTCCTATAATCACCTTTTCCCTTCTAAGCGATCTGCATTTGGCATATTGGATTTGACCCTGGAGAGATAATCATGAACGAAATCAGAGTTAAGAACTTGGAGATTGACTATGTCCCCTCTCCTTGCTCCACATGACTGTGTCGGTCACCATTCTTTTAGCTATACACTTCACCTTGGTGACTTCTATTCATCTTTTAAGATGTCATTATTCTATTCTATTTTTTAAATTTACTTTTATTGTCAAGTTGATGTATGGAGGGGTTACAGTTACATACATAAGGTAGTGAGTACATTTCTTGTTGAACTTGTTACCCCTCCCTCATTTTTCTCCAAATTTTCCCTCTCCGCATACCCTCAAGTTGTACAGTTCACTTCCAACATATTGTCTTGTGAGTATCACTGTTGCATTGGTTCACTTTTTGTCCTTTGACTCACTATTATGTTGTTTCCCTTCCTTTCCCTAATTCAGATAAATGTATATCAATACTGAGGATACAAAGTACTTTTCCTTTCCTGGCCTATATTTTATTCTTTCAGTGCAGCCTTAATGTAGTTTACTCTCCACCTGATTTCACTGTCAATCTTTACTCATCAAACTTGTTAAGTGAAGAAATAATTATAAAATGATTTAAAGAAGGAACAACCTATAAAGTATTGTGGAAAGGGATTATTATAACACCCCACAGAAAACGCCATTGAGAGAATAAGTTGCTTCCTACCTGTGAAGTAAGGTGGAACAAACAGCCTGAGCCCCATGAATCCAAGTCCAGGGTTCCATCTACCAGCACAATCACTCTGGGTCTTAACTGGAGAGTGGATAGACCAGACTCCAAGAAAAATTGCAGGGCTGGGAAGGTGGCTCAGTGGTAGAGTGCTTGCCTCACATCTGTGAGCCCCAGGGTTCGATTTCTCAGCACCACATAAACAGAAAAAGCCAGAAGTGGCCCTGGGGCTCAAGTGGTAGAGTGCTAGCTTTGAGCTGAAGAGCTGAGGACAGTGCCCAGGCCCAGAGTTCAGGTCCCACGACCCACAAAAAAAAAAAAAAAAAAAAAAAAAAAGAAAGAAAGGAAAAGAAAAAGAAAAATTGCAAAGGCAACTGGAGCAGGAAGATTTTTTTGTTGTTTTTTTTTGGTCCGGTTGTGGGGCCTGAACTCTGGGCCTGGGCACTGTCCCTCATCTCTTCAGCTCAGGGCTAGCGCTCTACCACTTGAGCCACAGCACCACTTCCAGCTTTTTTCTTTTTGCTTATGTGGTGCTGAGGAATGGAACCCAGGGCCTCATGCATGCAAAACAAGCGCTCTACCACTGAGCCACCTTCCCAACCCCATGGAGCAGGAAGTTTAGAATCCAATAGAAAAGGGATTCTAATCCATCCTTGGAAATCTCATTGGTTATCTTCCTTTGAACACATCTCTACCTGTTTGTAATTAGTTTATCATCACTAAATTGAAATAATAAGATAAGTTGCCATAACTCTAGAACATTTGATAATGTAGACAAAGAACTTTTAAAATCCAATCCATGTCTATATTCCCTGCATTGTAACTTATTAACTGACATACTGCCTAATACATATTTAATGGTTGCAAAAATACATGTGAGTAATTTTGAGAGGGGAAGATTTTCTTTCATTGATTCTCAAAACAAATACTTCAGTTTAATCACTTCTAGACATTAAGGTCCAATTTGTTCTCTCACTCCTCTTCCTTTTTCCAACCCTGGAAGGAACAAAGGAGGGGTAGGCTGGACTGGGGGTGAGGCTTAAGTGGTAGAGTAGAGCACCAGCCATGAGCGAGAAAGCTGAGCAAGAGCACAAGGCACTGAGTTCAAGCTTCAGTATAAACACAAAAATAAATGGATAAATATTGTATGATTCTCCTTATTAGTAGTAGAATAGAAAAATTCAGAGAGCTAGTAATAGCTTATAGAAAACAGATTAAAAATTACCACGGGGGATACAGTAAAGCCATTAGTACAATCATGTACTTTGCAGCATTATTCACTGTAGCCAAGGTAAGAAATCAGCCCAGATGCTTCTCAAGGATGAATGGATCAAGAAAATGTGGTGGGCTGGGTACTGGTGGCTCACACCTGTAATCCTAACTACTCAGGAGGCTGAGATCTGAGGATCACAGTTCAAAGCCAGTATGGGCAGGAAAGTCAATGAGACTCTTAGCTCCAATAAACCATTCAGAAAACCAGAAGTGGCACTGTGGCTCAAGTGATAGAGCTCTATCCCTGAGCTGAAGAGCTGAGGGACAGCGCCCAGGCTCAGAGTTCAGGCCCCATGACCGGAGCCCCCCCCCCAAAAAAAAAGAAGAAGAAGAAGAAAAGGGGAAGAATGCAGTCAAGAATTCAATGTATATCCTACAAAATTAAAAAAAGTGTGTGAAAGTGTACGTTGAAGAGGGGTAGGTGAGAATGTTAAGGGGTGACATTAATCAAGATGTACTGTATTTATAAGCTGCTTTGTTAAATAGCAACTTCTGTGTATAACTACTTAAAGATAATTTTTAAACCTTAAAAAATAGATCTAAAAAGAAAAAACTTACCAGGTACTAGAAGAAGGGAGAAGGGGGATGATTATTACCTAATGAAATAAAGTTTTGATTGAAGAAAAAAAATATTGAGGGGGCAAAAATAGTGATAATAGTTATAAAACATTGTACTTGTAATTAATGCATCAACTACATAGGAAAATTTGTTTAAATTGCTAATGTATTTCACTATCTTTTTAAAAAGCAAGGGTATAAATTATATGGCACACACATTATATCTGAATAAAAATATTTATACAAAAAGTCTCCTTGGTTGATATTCAGCCTTTATACAGGTTTAAAAGAGAACAATATGCAGATTTTTGCCACTATGAAACTTACTTCCAAAAAACATAAACCAAGCTGGATATTGGTGGCTCATGCCTGTAATCCTAGCTACTCAGGAGGCTGAGACCTGAGGATCATGGTTCAAAGCTAGCCTGGGCAGGAAATTCCCTGTGAGACTTTTATCTCCAATAAACCACCAGAAAACCGGAAGTTGTGCTGTGGCTCAAATGATAGACTGCTAGCCTTAAGCTGAAGAGCTGAGGGACAGCACCCAGGCCTAGAGTTCAAGCTCCACAACCGACAAAACAAACAAGCAAACAAAACAACCAGAAAGCAGGAAGCTCCTGGAGTGATCCCACACAGGAGTATTTGCTTCAAGCTTTTAGTTGGTTTTCCACAGCCTCACCTCTGCTTTTCTTTACTTCAAACTGAGTCAAGAAAGTTCTGGGAAATAAACATTAACTCACTCTTAAACAATACCATCCATATGCATCTATACATAATCAGAAAAACTGCATGGAGTAAACCCTGTAAATACTTAACAAAATGAATGCATGTCTGGAAGCTGAAACTATTTGAATAGGAAAAGGGTTAGTGGGAAGAGGTATGAATGGAAAAGAGGACAAATATAATCATAATACTCAATGGACATATGTGTAAAAGGAAGTAGGAAACTCAATATGATTCAGGGGGAAGGGGTAAGAAAGATGAGGGGAAACAAGGAAGGGGTGTCTGTGCCCATGAATGGACACATTAAATGGTAACCCCCTGGTACAAGCATTTGAAAATTAAATTTAAAAATTAACAGCAGAAAAGAAACATGGCACCTCAAACTAAACTTGATCTGTTCAAGACAGAGATCCAACCATGCCAGGGTTTTACTCATTCCCTTCCTGCTTCATACACCAAATGACTTGGTGTTGGTGGGATGTCATCAATAGGTACACACCTCCTCCGTGCCATGAGAAGTATTAGCACACAAGGCCTCCTTACAATCTTTCAAGATTCTTAGTTGAGCTGTCTCTATGCTGAAAGGATGGGAAAGATGTTTTTTTGCTAATAAATCTTGATGATGCAAAGCACAACTTTTTTTAAGAGTTAATTCTCTGAATATAGTTTATACCCTTCATGTAGCTTTCTTACAAGCCTTACTCATACCCTTCCAAGTTCTCAATGAATGTCACTTGAAAAGACCAGGACTTCTATCTAGCCATATAGTTTTGCATGCTCCTCTTACAAGAGCTTCCCTAAATATGGAGGCCTGCATTTGTGCCAATTTGTGGAGTAGATACTCTGTCACATCTTCCTACTACTTGGAAACAATGGGTGAAACATAGCAAATAGGAAATGCTCTCTGGATATTTTGAGGGCCATGGTAGTGACCAGCTATTCAACTTAATCTTTATCTCCTCTACATTAACAGTTAATAGCAAAGTTTTGGAAACAGGTTGTGTGGATTAGAATCTGGCTGTACCACTTAACTGGGTGATCCTAGGCAAGCACCAAATTTCTTTCTACCTTAGATTTTCCAATCTATGTTATGAGATTTTAAAAAATTCTCAGGGTTAGGAAGGTGGCTCAGTGGTAGAGTGCTTGCCTTGCATGCATGAGGCCCTGGGTTCGATTCCTCAGCACCACATAAGCAGAAAAAGCCAGAGGTGGTGCTATGGCTCAAGTAGTAGAGCGCTAACCTTGAGCTGAATTGCTGAGGACAGCGCCTAGGCCCAGAGTTCAAGTCCCACGACTAACAAAAAAGAAAAAAAAAACTCTCATGTCATAGGTTGTGCAGGCAAGAATGTGAAATCTTTATTTGCTCCTGTGAGCATAGTTACATGCACACTACTATACTATTACAACATTGTGAGCTCAACTCTTAAAAAACTCAAGTTTCAGAGAGAGAAGCCATAAAAAGGAATCCAGAGCTCTTTGACCTTTGTACTGAAGGAAAACCTGGTACAGATCCAAACAGGGCAAGAGTCAAAGTCCCAGATAGGGGAGAAATACCAAGAAGAACTAGAAAAAGGAAAACTGGGGGAAAGTTTAGTGGAATAGAGTGTAAATAGTTACATTTACCTTTGCTCTAGATTTTTCCATCACCCAGAATTTATGAGAAAGGAGGAAAAAAGAACTCTGAAAGTTACCCTCATATAACTCAGTATAATTAGCTGCTGAGAGGGCTTATTTGTAGTGCAATAGGGAAGAGTTTTAATCTCACCCTGGACTCTCAGTAACTGTTTTCCTTTCATGAGCATACTTTTACCTCTCTGTCTTTAGTTTCTTGTCAATAAAATAAGGATATAGTAACAGTCATTCATATTGAACAATTGGGGAGCTAGATTGTGAATTCATTTAATGTTAGAGTTCATGTCTGTTTTCCTTGCTGACATGCACACCTCCTAGTCTTCCTGGAACAAAGTAAGTACTCAGTGGAATGTCATCAGCAAGAATGCTAGCTTCTCTCCACAAACAAGGATAAATCCAAAGAACATTAATTATTATTCCACTGGAATAGCCTTTGAGAGAGAGCACTGGCGTGTAACAGGCAATAGAAACTACACAGAGCCAAGAGACCCAAATGCACTTCTTTATAAAGAAGAAAATGGAGTATATCTAGCATCACATCTCCTAAATGAGATCAAACTTAAACTTCACACAATAGAAGATAAATAAGTTGGAGGATCCCAGTAGTCCCCACTAAACTTGCAAAAAACAGAAGTATTTGTAACTAAAGAAACCTGCAGCCCTTAGAGATTGTGAGCCCAATTTGCAGAACTGCCAGAGAATCTATACTGCTACATTACACCAGAGAAAGCACAGTCCATGCTGTGTCCTCCACTGCCCAAAAGTCTATGGTACAGCTCCATTGTAAGGCTTTCCTCCCATGCATACCAGACTGTCAACCCCACTCAACTTCCTAAGGTACCAGGAAGCAGTCACATGGCTTTCTCTAAGCATCTCAGCCCACCAAGTCCACAGGAAGCAGTTGAGGGCCCTTCCCTCCCACCAACATGCCTGGGAAGCAATTGGGTAGCCCACACTCAAAGGCTATTCTCTCGAAGGTGATTCCAACTGAGTAATAATTAATGTTCTTTGGATTGATCCTTGTTTGTGGAGAGGAGCCAGTGGCCTTGCTGATAACATTCCACTGAGTACTTTCTGTGTTCCAGAAAGTTTAGGTGGTGTGCATGTCAGCAAGGAAAACAGACATGAACTATGTCTGCATCTATGCTCCTATATGGTCCTCAGACACTAAGGGAGGAGCTCTAGGCATGCTGTATTCTGCCTACCCACACCTACTGAAAGGACACAGACCACACACAGCCCTGATACATGAATAGACACACTACTTTCACTGCTGGGCACAAAGCTTGCACCTTCCTGGGTTCAACGTAGCCTTAGCTACTCAAAGCCCTTAGAAACTGACCAGTACTCTACTTCCATTGCTGTGCCAGCCCTGCCTTACCTTAATGGAATTTATGGAAACTAATAGATGTCCCCCACATAGAGCCAATATGCATTATGCTCATAACTAAGAGAATCTGTCTTCTTAAGGCATTGCATTCAACTGTAAGGTAAAGCCCACAGACCCCCTACAGCTTATACTACTGAAACACCATGGGCCTAAAGTCTGTATTACTGTGCCCACCTAGAACTGAAGCCAGTATAGCCTACCCAAGGGCGGGAAATGGCAGATTCCTCAGGTAATGACACTGGGGAGCCTTGTGAAATCAATTTCAACACTGTTAGCAGAAACAAGAGAAAAAGAAAATTTACTAGGTAGAAGGATGTTTGAATTCCCACAGCTACAGTATGAGAAGAAGAAAGCAACCCAGAAAGCTTCAGGATAAATGGGTTAAAAATTGATAGAGAGATGGGGCTGGGAAAATGGCTCAGTGGTAGAGCGCTTGCCTTGCATGCATGAGGCCCTGGGCTCGATTCCTCAGCACCACATAAGCAAAAAGAAAAAAGCCGGAGTGGCACTGTGGCTCAAGTGGTAGAGCACTTGCCTTGAGCTGAAGAGCTGAGGGACAGCGCCCAGGCCCAGAGTTCAGGTCCCACGACCGGACCCCCCCTCCCCCCCAAAAAAATACGGTGGAGAGATGCTTAACCATGAATGGAAACCCAGTTAGCTCCAGAAAATCAAATATCACTGGGGTTTGGAAGGCAGACCAGTAGTCCATGTTGCTAGAAAGGTACAACATGGTCCCTCCTGACCCTAAGACAACTTCATCAGAAGACCTTACAATCAGAAAGAAAATAAACAGTATCAAAGAAAACTGAGTCCATATTATCTATTGCCCCAGAGAGAAAGCATGGATTTATCTAAAGTAATAGAAATAATAGATTCCCAAACATCTGACAAAGACCTAATATCCAAAAAATAAAAGCAGCTCAGGAAACTAACCCCTCCCTAAGCTAATAAACCAATCATTAAAAGCAAAAAGAACCCAAAGAAAGCCTTCTCAGAAAAAGAGGTAAGAATGTCAAAGAAGCATATAAGAAAATGCTCAACATCTTGGCCATAAAGAAAATGCAAATCAAAACAACTATGAGATTCCATCTTATCTCAGTTTGTTTGGGTTTTTTTTTTAACTGTTTTTTTTTTGTCTTTTCTTTTTTGGTACTGGGGATTGAACCCAGGACGTTGCACTTGCTAGGCAAGCGCTTTGCCACTGAGCTACATCCCAGCCCAATCTTATCTCAGTTTGATTGGTCAATATCATGAATTCAAACAACAGCAAATGTTGGTGGGAATGTGGGAATAAAGGAGTCCTATTGTACTGTTGGTGGGAAGGTAAATTAGTACAACTACTCTACGCGACATTCTCTAGATTCCTTGAAAAACAAACAAACAAACAAAAAAAACCTAAACATAGATCTTCCATATGACCCAGCCAGGATACATTAAAGACACTTACTGACCAATGTTCACTGGTGCACTAATCACAATAGTCAAGTTATGGAAACATTTCTTATGCCATGCAATAGATGAGTAGATCAAAATAATTATGGTACCTATACACAGTGGAATTTTACATGGTTATTAGAAAAAATAATATTATGTCATTTTCAAGGAAATGGATTGACCTAGAACAAGTCATGTTAAATGAGGTAAGCCGAGTTCAGACAGACAAAAGGCATATGTTTTCCCTCATATGTGGAAGCTAGACCTAATAGACCAGGAACATGATTAAAATACAGGATTCTAGACATTCACACATAATGAGACCAAAGGAGGATGTTCCTAAAACACAAAGGCACAATGTCTATAATCCTCTGATCATATATAATAATATATATAAAAATGAACTCCAGGAAATGGAAATAAGAGGATTTTTTCTTTACTGTTTTTGTTTTCTTTTTTGTAATGTCTTGTTTATTCATTTATCTGTCTTGAGGAGGATAAGGAGGACCACAGAAATGGAGGGACAAAGGGTAAACAAATGCACCGATGGCACTCATTGGACACAATTGTGAAAATGAACTATACAACTTGTGGGTTGAGATGGGAGGAAAAAATTGGGAGAAAGTGAAGAAAGAGATGACATTATCCAAAAAGAAATGTAATTTTTAAACCTAACATATGCAACTGTAACCCTACTGCACATCATCTTTATAAGAACAATTTAAAAATTTTAAAGTAATATTTATCAAAATGAGCTCCAGGAAATGGAAACGAGATTTTTTTCTTTGTTGTTTTTGTTTCTTTTCCCTTTTCTCTTGTTTCCTCCTATTTGGAGGAATGCGGGGCGGGGGGGTAGAAATGGAGGGACAAAAGGGAAAAATGCAGCAATGGTACTCACTAGACACTTGGTTGAAAATGAACTATACAAGTTGTGAGTGGGATAGTAGGGAAAAACTGGGCTAGAGTGAAATAAAGGGTGACGCAGTCCAAAAACAAATATACTTATTATCCAACTTATAAAACTGTAACCCCTCAGTACATTACCTCTATAATAACAATAAAATACTAAAATTAAAAACAATAACCTGTCACATGGTTGAACTCTTACCTAGTGCCAGGGGAACAATGAAGTATTTGTCATGTACCATAAAAGAGTTACCATGCCAATAGCTTTGGAGGGCAAGTGTGGAAATTAAATTTGAATTGCATCAAAGCATTATTTTCTTTTAAATTTTTTAAATGATCTTTAAGTGGTTGTACAAGGAAGTTCCCATTCTACAAAACAGTATATGAGTACAAAGTGTCTGATAACATTGTCACCCGGTCGTTCCTAATCCATCGCTTCTCTCACTTTTCTTGTCTCCTTTTTTTAATTGATATTAGGTGATTACATAAATTTCACATATTTCGCAATATTGTGGAATAGTGATAGTTAAAGTCACAAACCCATTTTAACCTTCACAAGGGAAATTATCATTATCATGGTCTATAAAGTTTGTGAATTCTATGAGTGTATCAAGCATTATTTTCCTTTTCATAAAAAACATCCTTGTCTAATAATAACTCACATCAGCTTCTCCTTACTGAAAACTAAGCAATTACATTTGTAGAGAGGATGAATAAAGGTGTATTAAAGTACTAGTTCTTTAGGTTCCTGAGTGTATCATAAGTCCCTATTTTCTATAGTTGAGCTTTCTATGGTTTCAGCTACTATACTTAACAGCAGTTAAAAAATATTGTGGAAAATTTCAACTATAAACAAGTTTTAAATTGAGTGTCATTCTGTATATTATGATAAATCTTGCACTATCCTGCTAGGATGTGAATATCCTTTTGGTTAGTGTATCCATGAAGCATGTATACCACCATGTAGCAGTCATCTCACTTCTGAGGAAGATTGTTCTGACTGTGGTTCTTTGGTTTGTTACCTTGTTTTATTTAACAGTGGCTCCCAAATCAAACTTTTATACAGTATATATATTGCTAGTCCTGGAGCTCAAAGTCTGGGCTGGGTGCTGTCCCTGAGCTCCTTTATGCTCAAAGCTAGCACTCTACCCTTTGAGCCACAGCGCCATTTCCAGCTTTTTCTGTGATTAGTTGGAGGTAAGAGTCTCACAGACCTTCCTGCCCAGACTGGCTTTGAACTGTGATCCTCAGATCTTAGCCTCTTCAGTAGTCAGGATATAGACATGAGCCACCGGCACCCGGCTCAGTATATTTTTTGGTAATTGTTTTCACTTACAAACTGTCATAAGGGTATATGTGTAGGACAAATATGGTATAGCAGATACAGAGCTCAATACCAGCTGTGGTTTTAAGCATGTGCTTGGTATCTTAGAATGAAACTTTCATAGGTAAGGCAACTTATGTGGCTTGCTGCCATTAATGGTTTGTTCAATTTGTTCAGAGGTAATTATTAGATGAAAAAGTAATTTATAGACACTAGGTGCCAGTGGTTCAGGCCTGTAACCCTAACTACTTAGGAGGATGAGATCTGAAGATTGCAGTTTGAAGCCAGCCAGAGAAGAATCTCTGAGACTCTTACCACCAATTACTACCAAAGAGCCAAAAGTAGAGCTGTTGTTGTTCAAGTGGTAGAATGACAGCCTTTAGCATAAAAGCTAAGGTACAGTGACCAGACCCAAGTTCAAGCTCCAATATTGGCACACACACACAAAAGTAATATGCAATCATACATTTTACTTCTAACATTAATACAAACAGTGTTCCAAAAGCCAAAATTAATTACCATAATATTTCAAATTTTTTATAGTACCTTTTATTTAACATAGAAGCACAAGTAATAAAAATAATGATATGGTTCTATCTTTAATTCAAAAGGATAGTGACTTGCTAAACCATTAAAATTAACACCACTTTTTGAAAACAAGAACACACAGACAGAAATCTGGCCTTTTTCCCTTGATATTGCTAAACAATATTTAATATTTTCCTTTAAAATATTATTATTATTATTATTGATACTGAGGTTTGATCTCAGTGTCTTGTGTTTGCCAGGCTAGAGTTCTCCCATTGAACCAGGATGTCAGCACAAAAATTATATTTAATGTTATTTTAATTAGCATCAATTAGTTGTACAAGGAGGAGGGTTCTTTCTAAAATGTCCGTTCAGCGGTTGGGAAGGTGGCTCAGTGGTAGAGCGCTTGCCTTACACACATGAGGCCCTGGGTTGGATTCCTCAGCACCACATAAGAAAAAAGAAAAAAGCCGGAAGTGGCACTGTGGCTCAAGTGGTAGAGCGCTAGCCTTGAGCTGAAGAGCTGAAGGACAGCGCCCAGGCCCAGTGTTCAGGCCCTACAACCGGACCCCCTTAAAAATAAATAAATAAAATAAAATGTCCCTTCATGCATATAATGCATCTTGATCAGAGTCCAACCTCTGTTTTCATGTATGTACATCAAATACATTGACCATATTTGTCTTTTTCACCCTCTGCCAAGGAGTGTCCTATGGAAATTGCTGCTTAAGATCTGATATCCACCAGTTAGACCCATTTGCCCACTTGAGCTCTTCTAGCCCTTTTAGACATGGTTCATTCTCTGAGATTTATGAGGAATTTTCAAGCTGTATCTGTGAGGAAAGCTGACAGTTGCCTGATTACATGGCCAGGCTGACATCTCTTATTCTTATTGGGGTTGTGAAATGTAGGGCTGTAGGATCCCCAAGGCTTTTATGACAGACCACACCTGAAGTCTCTTATGATCCACTTAAGACAGTCTCTAGCTTGGTGCTCTTCTTAAAAAATTGTGAAAGCTGGGCGCTGGTGGCTCACGCTGATATTCCTAGCTATTCAGAAGGCTGAGATCTGAGGATCACAGTTCAAAGCCAGCCTGGGCAGGAAAGGCCATGAAACTCTTATCTCCAATAAACCACCAGAAAACTGGAAGTGGCATTGTAGCTCAAGTGGTAGAGCACTAGCCTTGAGCTGAAAAGCTGAGGGACAGCGCCAGGCCCAGAGTTCAAACCCCACGACCAACCAAAAAAAAAAAAAATTAATGTGAGAAAATGTTAGCCTTAGAATGGACCAGAGGCATATTCTTAGAGATCTTAGAGCCAAGCCCTTTGTTCAAACTTAGCCCCAGCAGCTGAGTGGATGCCAGGCATCTGGGGTCACATAGGCGAGGTTTCCTGGATCATGTGGGCCAACTAACACTCAACTGGAGCCCTGGCACTCCAGGCAGATGCCATGAACTTCTTTAGAAAGGATGTATCTTCTCTGTCTTTCTGAACCTCTTTCTTGATCAGGTATATTTTATATTGTGAATTTATTGCAAGGAAGAGATATGATAGAAGAGCTTATATAAGAAATTGTCAGGTAGATAGAGACCTTTCAGGAGAGAGATAAATGCAAATGGAGAGTCAGGTGGCTATCATGTAGAGACTGAGGTAATATGAATAATGGCTTCTCACAATATACATGTCATAATTGTAGGAGGACAATTACTATGATCTGTTTTATCACAGTGGGCACAATGTAATAAAAATCACCATTATAATGGACAAGCAATGTAAACATAGAAGCAGAGAGACCTGAAGGTGCTGTCACATTTGAATATTAAAGCAGCCCAAACTCCAGAAATGCAGCTTTAAATATTGGAAATGGGATAAAGAAGAGATACACCAACAGCCCTAATAGTTACGGCCCCACAATATCCTGTGTTTGTTCTGAGACCCATATTAAAACTTTGATCTTTAAAACCACAAGACTATATTTCTGTCACAAACATGATTGTAATTTATTATAAAGCAGTTAATACTTCCGATACATAAGTAGATAAGCTCAGCTCAGATAAGCAGCAGAAAGAGAAACCTTATGTTCAGGTGCAGATAGGTCTGAGGACAGTCAGGTGATTAGGGATTATGTGAATAGTGTTAAGCA